>NC_046221.1:142255646-142622016 GCF_009819885.2 Catharus ustulatus | reverse complement strand
AGTTACTCACAAAATTGCTGTCTCAAGCAGAAACTCTTAAAGAATTATATTGCAGCTGGATAATTAAGTGTCTTTATCTCTTTGTAAATGGGCCATAAGGCATTCTATTGCAGCTCACTAATGAGGACCATTTTATGGTATTCTTAAGTGATTTCTTTCAAATGCACAGTGATTTGAAGTATTATTGTTCTTGCCAGTCACTAAGACTGGATTTATTGGGAAACAAACTTGATAACTGTAGATAATTTATTAGGTATTAAATAATTATGCCCTGGAGAGGGTGAAAGCTCTCTATGTTAATTTCATTTTCCAAGACCAAGTTAATTCCTGCAGCCCTACAGGAGGGAAATTCCACTTTAAGTGATTTATTTAATAAGTAGTTGGATAGCTTGAGTGCTCTCACTATGCAATTGTTTGCCTTTCTTAGTTCAGACTCTTAAGCTTGTGTGGGAGGGCAAGGTAATGTTCTATTAGCTGCTAAAACATTTCTGTAAATGTTAACCTAAGTCTAATTGACTACACCTATTCTCTTTCCTCCCCATGCTAAAAGTATTGATCTCAAATTCTTCTATGTAATGAATCTTGGTGCTCCTAACAAATCTGGTACTTGGACTAATGCTTAGGCTGGTAGAATCATTGTAGCCCTGCTAATTGCATTTCAGCATGGCCTGGTAGTTACTCTGGACTGTACTTAGGTGAGGTTCACACACCTCTTTGGGCCTCCCACGTGCAGCGAGGGCAGTGCATGTAGCCATTAAGGGCTAGAGGCTGGGAGCAAAGGGGCTCTTTTTGCTTTTGTCATTTATCCTTGGAAACAAAATCCTTCCACTTCTCCATCCAGTCCCTGTAGAGTTACAGGGTGAATTAAGATCATTGAGCTGCTCCAGCAGAATAAACTAGTATAACCAACAAAGAAACAACACAACAAAACAACCAAGCAACCAAACAAAATCCCTAACCTTGCCTCCCCCTTTTGCTCCCACAACAAATCCAAACACTTTTTGCAAGATCTCCTATTAGCTGATTCATTCTGTGGCTATGGAACCAGCCAACAGACACAGCCAGAGCAGCACTGCTCCTCTAAGTGATATTCTGTGATTGCACCACATTTGGGGTTAGGACTAAGTGCTCCCTTAGACATTCACAATGTGCGTGTGTATTACACACACGCTTATACTGTCATAGAGTCTGAACATTTTAATGAAGGACAGCATTTTCTGTTGTCATCATTCAGCAAATGAATGTGCCTAAGGAAGAAATTCTAGTTTTATTTTCTCTCACCTTCTAAAACAACCATATGAATTCAAGGAAAGCTTCCAGAGTGATCTTGAATGAAAGATGCAGGAGGTGTTACTTGCCAGTTAATGGCTCAAATGAAAATATTGTTTTTAAAATTGTTATGAAGGAATAGACAGGAAATCAGAAAAAAAAATCTACCACATAACCCATGGTGTGCTCAAATATCGTATAAAGTTTTGGAAACCACATGGCACAAAAAAAGAGAAATATACAAAGACAAAAGACTGAGTCCATGAAATACCATTAATTAAATCTATGACAGACACTTCAGGAGGTGCAAAATATACAGAAGGAGATTGCAGTAGAAATTGTGGGTGTCTTGTAGAGCATAGGTGCAACTTATGACACTTTCAGCTACTTTCACCAGCTGGAACACTCTTGTAAAAAGCTAACAATGGGAAATTGTCCTTCACATGGTATGGTTATGGAATTCCTTGCTATGGGACACTGAATGATGAAAATTAACATGGCTTCAAAAACGTTAACTGGGGAAATTAATGGAAGAGAATTCTTTCAAAACTTATTAAAGATGCAGATATTACAGCTGGTGGAGGAAGAACTGATACTGTAAATTCCTGGATATGCTTTCCTGCACTTACACTGTTCTCCAGTTGTCTGCTTTGAACATGTGTTCATATTAAAGACTCTTTTATCAGTCCTAAAGTCCCAAAGGAAATGAAAATAAGAAGAAAATAAGCAATTATGAAAGTAAAAGAAGAAAAAAACAGATGATGGCTGAAAGATCAAGTCTAGTGAAGAAGCCCCATGACTTTTAGGGCCCTGATGCTGGAGATGGGACACTGGAGAGGCTGGAGCAGCAATGTAACATGGGATATCTTGTCTTATAACTTCATTTTGGGATAATGGGGGCCTTGACAGTGCAGTTTCATATACCAGAATCTGCAAATCTATAATCTATAAACTTGAATATGGAGCAATAGTTCCCAGAACACAAATATTTTTTTCAAGTACATCAAACTAAACTTTCCAAGTTGCCAATGGCCTGCTCTTTTTGTCAGATTCAGAGGAATGTCACAAAGAAATATTAGCTTGAAAAGCATTTTGGTGAATGTATATTTTGTTGAAAGGAAAATGCATGTCCAAACTCCAGTCCTAAACTCCCTTTCACTTCCCTAGTAAGCAAACATGAGTACACCAACAGGCACAATCTGAGACAACTACTGGACTCCAAGACATACAGAAGCACCTTTCATACTGATAAACCCCCATTTTGTTTTGGTTTTTTAAGATTTTTAGACTTTATGAAGATGAAAATGAAACATAGAATTAATAAAGTTGGAAATAAATTTGACATTGGAGAAAGTTTTGAATCAGGTGATGATAGTTTTCTTTATAACAAATAGAATTGTGCAATAACTACATATAAATTCACATTTAAAACTTTTAGTTGACTAGATCGATGCATAAAAAGTTCCTGTTATTTTATCAAGAATAAGTAACTGCAAAATATTTTTATTTCATACACCTCAGTGGAATGTAGTTTTCTAATTATTGTTTGCGTTGGTTATATTGAGTGACAGTGGTAGCTTTAATAATCCAGATACATGTTTTGTGGAAGAAAAGCAGTGTGTAATATGTACTTGAATGAAAATGTGCTTTCAAGTCCATTTTAAAAGGGACCCAAGTGTGCTCTTGCATAGCTATCATTTCAGTTCAGTAGTTATCTGGAGAGCATAATTGGACTGAAATCAGCCTTCAGGTTTGTGCTTTTCCCCTTGGTTGTGCAACACGATGGTGGTGTCACAGGGTTGTCTCATTGCAGGCAATATCGGGTGTCACAGTCAGCTGTTAGGTTGCAGTTTCATGTTTGTTCTCAGGTGGAGCTTGGTATATGCCAGACAAGGACCCTGAAACAGCAGGCTACACCTCTGGCTCTGAGTCAGCAAAAACTGAAAGTCTTTGCATATTTTTCCTCCTCAAAGCAACAACAAAAAGAAAATCTTCACCTTATTATGTCAGATCTGTTTGTGGATGCTGCTGCTGCATTGGGGAGCACACACACACACACATACACACACATACATATATATATATATATGTATATATATATATATATATAAAAATATGTATATATATATATATATATATGTATAAGTGTGGGCAGTGTTCCAGGCCTCCTCATTGGGAAACAGTTTGAGTAACACCCTTTAACACCCTTTGGATAACATTAACAAACTGTTCTGGATTTGATTCTTCACAAACAGGCACTGTTTGCCATCATAACTAGAGTTTTGTTGGTGCACAGCAGCTGCACCCAAATGGCTGGGAAAGAGGTCAGGGACACAGGGTTCCTACAGAAATGCAGGATTCCCCACAATATGTCTGGAACAATGACAAGATCACGACAATATTTATTTGTAGTCAGGATCTAGACAGAAACCATCATTTGGCAGTCCTTGTATGACCCTGTCCTTGAATGTAGCAGCTTTAGGTAAAAACCTTCAAATTACAATTTCTCCTTTTTGGATTTTTAGGAGCTGTTCAACAAGGGACATAAATTTTTACCTCAGATGCTTTTGATAGCACAGCTAAAATTTAGGTCAATTACATATGCCAATAAGATATGGAGAAAGACTTTTCCTTTCTGACTTCAAAAGCATGAATGATTTTTCTTAAGTGTCTTTTTGGTACTTCTATAACAAAATTGGATTTATGTAAATGGAACATTGAAACAATGAAAATATAATAATTCACTCAGACACTAAAGAAATCTCTGCATATCTGTCCAAATAAGTCACTATCACACAGAAAAACAGCTGTTTTTCATTTGTTGTTTGTATCACTAAAGGACATAAGAGTCTAGTGATTAACTCAGTCTCAACTGATTTCACAAACATAACAGTTCAGATCTCAAATAATTTAGGAAGATTGGTTGTGATTTATTGATTCAGTCTGAACTGAATTTTAACATTCTTTATTGCTTATAGACAAGCTGTGCTATTCACCAGATATCTGATAGAGATCTGAAAAACAATGAGACAACTTAATTTTCTCAAAAAGAACCAGAAATTTCAGTTAAAAAATATCAAGTAGAATTAATTTTTTTTCCTAGTTGAGATTAATTTAGATATTTTTCATACAGCTAGGGAAGACAGATATTGCATACTTTCAATTTCATATTCCTAGACAAGAATACTAGATTGCTAAATATTTCAGAAGCTACTTATTCTTAGTAGTCAGTTGGGATTTTTTTAAACCTGTGCAGAAAACCAAACATCCTCCATTTGTGATAGCTATTAGGAAATAAACTAACTAACTATTGATTTAATTTTACAACTGATAGCAGAAAAATAGTTTGACTCTGCACAGAGCACACATAACTATCAGTCAATTAAATTCCCCTGACTACAGATTTGGGAAAAAGCCCTATATGTATCTGAGCTCTCTCACTTGCAAGTACAGGTAAGCCGTCCTAATAAAACTGGAGGGGCTACAGCCTCAGGTGCTGATCCCAGCTTTCTCCTGAGGGTTCATATCCTGGGGGCAGGTGCAGCAGCTCAGTCCTGGTGCTGCACAGCCCATGGGTAGCAGAGACCTCATTGATTTGGGTCCCTGTTTGGGACGTCCCTTCCTGCGCTGTCTGGACTCCAGTCATCATCCAGGACACTGAGGAAAAGGAACAGCTGAAGGACTGATGACTGAAAGAAATAATTCCCATCAAGTAGGGGAAAACAGATGGCATAGCCCAAGAGAAAGTTAATTAGCTCAGTTAAAAGGCTTTTGTAAGTACAGTGAAAAAAATTTATTGTTGGTTCAGAAAAACAGGGCTTACCACACAGGCATCATTGCTTTAAAGGAGCATGACTTCATTGCCAGTTTATTCATCCAGAGAAGGCAACCAAGAAACCCTCCAGGGTTCTAAATCTTGACTAAACATTCAGGTTTAAAAATTGATAATATTATTTTGCTTGATATAGACTTACCTTTCTTCAGGTACACAAAACCCTGTCATAAGCATTGTATTTGAAAACAGCTAAACTAGCATTAGAAATTTGTGTAAAGTCAATAACTTGAAGCTAACAAAGGAATTTAATGGTTACATATTTGTATTTAGAAGTAATTTATTTGAACTTTCTTACTTAAAAAAAAAAAATTACTTACACATCTACCATATGTGAGCCAATATATCATTCAGAGGCTTTACTTAATGTATAAAGGATTCAAGGTCTATGTAATGTTGTAGAAAAAAATAGTCTAGGGCTATATAGTATATAGAAATAGTTTGGAAACTGTATGGAATATTAAGTTAGAAAAACAACAGCAAACCTTAGAGAAAACATATTTTATGCTAAAAGCACATTACCAGTAACATTCCTGAGTATTAATTTTCTGTCAAGTTTGGGCTGTTCTTGCAAATTACAGTGTGATATATTAAGAAAACCTAAACTTTAGCTAGTCATGCTTAATATACTGTGCTGCAATGTATAATAGTACAGGTCCTTGTGAAGGAGCTGGGCTTTTCCTCCAGTGGGAGCACCAGCTCCTGAGAGAGGGGTGAGAGGCACCCAAGGAAAGCCATTTTCTTCTGGCTGCAGTGGAATAAAACCCCTGGTGGAAATATTCCAAACGGGTATTGGATTGCTTAGTTTTTAGGAAATTATACATTTGCACTCTGTGTGATCTCAGCTACTTCAGCTGTCTGATTCTAAGAGGAAAGATGGCCATGTCTGTGACATTTATCTGTCTTTTTCAACTTCACCTCTCACACAAACATCCCTTTTATTGTGTTTCTTTTAGTTTTTAAGCATGAGAAGATAATTTATTTGCAAAGATGTTTCCTAGAGATGAATCTCTTTAGAAAATTAACAATTTGTTCTGATATTAAAATCTTACCTTGTTTAAAAATTTTATGATATGAACTTTAGAACATACTCAGAATTTCTTTTGTCCAAGTTTCAGTTACAAAGGACCCAAATTCAAATTTCCTTTATTGAATCTTAGCAGTTGTTTCCAAGTGATTTTCAATGTGTGTATAACACTCATGTGAGAGGTAAGATAATCTCGCTGCATACAGCTAATAAAATATAAGTGTTTTAAGACTGAAGGAAATGAGCAGTGCCTTTGCACCACTAAATATAATTTTTAGACAGGAGAGGACTGATGTCTCCAGTTGAAACAACAGCATTAGAGAAATTCAGGCCAGAAAGAATGGATCTGTTCTAAAGCCCTCTGAAATCAATGAGAGGCTTTACTCTAACTCCTCTAGGCTTTGGCTCCAGCCCCAAGTAATTATTCAGGTTGGACTTTGGCCACAGATACTAACACCATCTGCTTACAGAAAGTACCATGAAGTCTTTGATTAATAAAAATCATGAGGGCTCAGTTCTGTATCTTATCTAAAAAGTGTCATTTTTGAGAGAGTGCACAATTGATGCGCACCTTGCTAAGGACCTCACTCCCTGCCATCATACAGGGAAATGTGTAATCCACAACATTGCCAGCACTAGCTTTTCCAAATATGGCTAAGTTTCAAAGCCATTGATTTCCTAATCAAATTTCATATGCAAATATATAAATTAGGTTTTATTTTTGTTGATGGTGTTGAATAAAAATAATAAATATTAAGCAAATACATGGAAGGGGAGAAGTAAAGGATTTTTGTTTCTCAAAGTAAAATTTTAAAATAATAGTATAAAATGCATAAAAAGGAAAGAATAATATCATTTTTGTGCAAAAATGCCTACCTAAAGAGCAGTATAGTCTTACAGTTAAAATTTGATTTCTCACTATTTTTCTATTTTTACCTTTTCACAGAATGTTTAACCTTTTTTTACCTCAATTTCCTCATCTGTAAAATGGTATTAATAACAAGTGCTCTGGTATGAATTTGCCATTCTAAAATACTGATTTGAGGTTCTCAGAGGGAAGATGGTATTTCCAGCTGCACACCCTTGGCATTATTCTCACCATCTATGCCCGTGTACTCCCACATGCCATGCAAGGGCATTGCCTTGTTGCACGTCAGAGTCAGATTTGCAGCACTCTGAGTGAATAAGACACAGTCCCTTTCGTATCTATAACTCACACTTTCAAGCCAAAAATGAAAAAGAAGTGTCTGTCACCAGAGGATGAGTGTGTCTGGAAGACTTAAATATTGTATCCATATTGTAGGGATTAATGAAGTGCTGGCCCGAACCCTGCACATCACTTAAGGACATGTTTAAGAATCTGAGTAGACGGATGGATTTCCATGGGAATACTGATGTGCTTAAAATATGTGTTGTTGGAATGAAATCATATCCTTCACTGTTGTGTGGGGTCATGCTACTTTTGTTTATGAAAGTGAACAACACTCTCAGATGTTACTCCTCCTACAGGGAATTTCCTGGTTGTTCAAGACTGAGATTCTCAACATTTTGCACTCCTGATTTCTCAGCCCAGACTCATATATATATCTGGTCTGTCTGTAGTATACAGGATCAAGATCTGCACTGGTGTTATAATATTAAGTGTTTCCCTGTGCTGAGCCAAAATGAACTCTATAAATATTATCTCTAGACACCTGACTCCAGTAGCACTGTTTTTAATTTTATTGTATTTAACAACCTTTATGAATGTAGATATGAAAATAATAAAATTATTTTCTACCAATAATAAATTTAAGCAAGCAGCTGCCTTACCCCAAACTCCTATGCTGCTCAAAGTCATTACTTCATGAATAGCACAAACTCTCTCCGTCCAGCATTGCTGTCAGATCAGCATTGCTGAGCATCTGTGTCAGATCACAACACTGAACACTCTTTCCACCTTCCTCTGCCATCTCTGGGGCATTCTTTGGCAGCCTCCCAGGTAGGGCTTTAGCTGGATGCCACAGCTGCAGTGGCACAGACCTTTGCACTCGGAACATGCTGTGTTACCTCTCAGGGCACAGGATGCTCTGTTTAGCTGTTTGTATCATGACTTCTTCTGGTGCTTACTCTGCAATCTGTCTGAAAGATTTGTACTAGTTCTTTACCAGAAAGAACTTTACTTTTGCCAAATGCTTGAAAGGTGACAGAAACACAGTACAATTATTAGTGTGTATTTTTGAAAGGGATGCAGTGTGCAAAAGTGGACTTCCTAGGTACAGAAATGCTTAAGACTGTTGTTGTAACTTAAATTATCATGTTTTTTGTTTTGCAGTTTTACTAAAGAATGCAAAAAAAGAGGAAGAAAAGCCATTCCGAGACTGTGCAGATGTATACCAATCTGGTTTTAACAAAAGTGGAGTCTACACTATTTATATTAACAATGTGTCAGATCCTAAAAAGGTAAAGACTGGGTTTATTTTCTTGTTTGTTAATATGATATTACTCTGAACTGAAAGGAGTGTTTTGAGCCTTTATTGAAGTTATCATTCTACAAAATATTGTACTGGTATAAAAAGCTTGTCTTATATTTAGTCTTAAAAAAGTATAATAGACTGAGAAAATTATTAACTGTATTATTCCAGACATTCTTCTTTCCCGCTGACAGAAAATCCTTCCTAAGTTCCAATGTGCACTCAATAGTTGACTCACTTCCTCCCACTTGGCAAGCTCAGTTGAATCAGACTATGGCTGCAAATAAATCTGCAATAAAATTTAGAACTGAATTTGTAAAGTGTGATAATGAGGAAGCTGATCTAGGGGATTATCTGGTAGCACAAGGAAAGAAATAGCAGAATGAGTAGTTTTTAAAGATAAGGGTTTTTAAAAAATTCTGCTTCTCTTGTAGGGGACAGGGAAAAGTAGTTTTGGCTGTAAAGAACACAACATGCTGAGTGCTAGCACGGCTTGAAATTATGAAGCGTGTATAATCCCATCCTTCCCAAAAAAGAGGCTTGGGAGGGTTTCTTTTTTTATGCAAATGAAACATTAGTCTGTATAAGAGAGTATTTTTTGCACAAGGCTTTTGTTGCTAAGGTAGCTGTGACAGCAGAGCCTAGGAACATGAGAGGATAACCTGAACCCAATTTATCCTTGGAGGAATGTTGGCTGTCCCTCTGACAGGGGAGCAGCCACCAAGACTGAGGGCTGATTACCTGGGAAATACGGTGGTCGCCATAAAGTGTGCCAGACAGGAGGGAGGGAACCACTTCTGTCTGGTGAATTTATTCTTACTGCAATAAAATGGTGACCCTGCAAACAGAAAAAGGCTGTAAAAAATATTACCAATATTATTGTTTATAATAATATTATGATTATATTAAGATATGCCAACCTTATTCCTAAGTGGAGTTTGGTATTACAAACTTTGGAAACCTGTAAACATTAAGATGTTATAGTTTAGCAAGGAATTACAGTTCATTAAGCCATGAGGAGAATTGGAGTGGGACAGCTTTATGGGCCAAGATCAACATAATTCTGGTGAATGTGAATGGAAAAATGACATAACATAAAGGGCAGATATCCCTGGAAGCGTTACTGAGCAGGACAAAAATAATAAAAGAAATTCTGTAGATGCTATTCCACTCAAAAAGAGCTGTAACAGCCACGTCCAAATCCCATGCACCAATTGACAGTAGTTTTCTTAGCCTTACTGAAGTTCATAAACCATGACCAGAGGCTGGACTGAAGTTAAAGACAATGGCTACCTGAAAACACTGTGACACTGATGCTTCTGGAATATTTATCTCAAATCTACTGCTCTGGTAGCATAAGGACAGTGACACAATGGAAGCCATCCTCTGTTCCCACTATATCCCTGACTACAGATGCTGCTACAAACACAGGTATCACAACTCAGCTGGTATCATGTTTTCCTGGAGGGATCCTGTTTTAGCAAAAAAAAGACAGGAGTGTGTGTTTCTGTGTGTTAGGGGCATTTCTGATACACCCATTTCTGTCTTGCCCTAACAATAGCACAGCAAGAGCTGATCCTAGGTAGGTCAAGTGAGGAGTGTGATTGCTTTAACAGGTGTTTTTTTAGACATTAAGGTCATTTAAACAAGCTGTAAGGTAGTGCTGTGCAGACAGCTGAACTAACTCCAGCTGAGATAGCTTCAAAATCCCATCCATGTAGCACTGTGCCAGGCCAGCACTAATTAGCCCAGAGGTGGCACCGTGCAGACACAGACAGATTGCTCTAATATCCTGATGGGTCCTCCAAGGAGACAGACTTGCTTGTTTAAGGCCAGCTTAGTTATCTGGATTTCCACAATGCAATGCACAGTCCTGACATGTTTCAGGAGCCCTAATATATTATTATCTCCTGTATTACTCATGGTCACAGACAACTATGTCATTCATAACAATTTGATACATCAGGTTACAAAACATACCTTAATTTCATTTTATAATTTCTAAGGGATGCTTACTAGAATCCTGATATTCAGTGGAAAATACCATTGTCATATACAGTAGTTTCACGAATACAAGCCGCACGGATTATAAGCCGCACCCCCGGTGCCTCGACAATGTTGCTGTCTTTGTCAATAGATAAGCCGCACCCCGAATATTAGCCGCACTTTCGTTCGTCGCGAGAATCCGTGCGCAGCTTTCACAAATTGGCCAATTAGTAACAGGATCGCGGCATAGCGGGCTTTACTGGCTCGGGGCGGGGCCAGGAAGGCTCGGCCCGCTCATGGTTGCTGATGGGGCCGGCCGGGTGGTGCTGCAGCCGCCGCCGGGCTCACTGGCCCCCCTCTCCCATCAGCACCGCCCCGCCGCTGCGTTTACGTACTCGCCCTGCCAGCGGGCCAGGCACTGCCGCCGCTGGCAGGCATGCCGGCCGCCTCGCCGCTGCGTTCACGTACTCGCCCTGCCGGCGGGCCAGCCACTGCCGCCGCTGGCAGGCATGCCGGCCACCTCGCCGCTGCGTTTACATACTCGCCCTGCCGGTGGGCCAGCCGCTGCCGCCGCTGCCAGGCTCGCCGGCCGCCCCCTCCCGTCTGCACCGCCGCCGCGTTTCCTCGCCCTGGCCGGCACTGCAGGCCCCCGCACCGCCGGGCTCTCCCACGCTGCTGGCCCCGATTCTGCTGGGCTTCCCCCGCTGCCAGGCAGCCCCACCCGTCGGCCTTCCTGCTTCTGCCATGCTCCCCTGCACTGCTAGCCCCAGTTCTCCCGGGCTCCCCCGCCCTGCTGGCCCGGGCTCTGCCGCCTCCCCTGCCCCGCCCTGCTGGCTCAGGCTCTGCCGCCCGCCCCCCACACTGCTGGCCCCGCCTCTGCCAGGCTTTCCCACCTCAGCCGGGGCCGGCCGGGCTCCAGCTTGGCTTGGGGCTGCCGCGGGCTCTCACTTCCGTGTTGGCAGCTTTTAGAATTTTGTTAATGTATTAGCCGCCCCGGAATATTGGCCGCACTTCCGGGTTTCCACCAAAATTTTGGTCAAATTGGTGCGGCTTGTATTCGTGAAATTACTGTACATAAATGTGTTTCTCAGTTTTAGTGTTTTGTTGGTTTCACATTCATATATTCATAGAAATTATCATTCATGCTTACAGCTCCATACCATTTATATGCCTCATTTTTGTATGCTCACATATGCTTTAGACTGCAATTTTTGTTTCTTGTTCCTAGCTTCAACAGTTCGTTAATACAGTTCATTAGTCTCCAAGCCCTTCATCAAAAATTAGTGTTTAATATTTGTTTAAAAGGATCTTAATAACATTCCATAATTTTATGCAGAAAAAGATAGAATTAAAGTACTGAGCTCATTAATTGGCTTACTGTGACGTGTATGGGCAGTGCCTGATAATGTGAACAGATGATTATTCCAATCAAAAGGAAAGGCAGGAAGAGTCATCTCAGTCCACACCAAAGTCAGGGTGAGCTACAGGGGAAGCAAGGCTTCTGATGAGCAAGGGAGAAGGGAAAGTGAGGTTGTCCCCATTTTGGAGTGGAAAGAGCCAAGTCACCTTTGGGAGCCAAGGCAGGCCAGGTGTGATGGGTCTGACTGCAAGCAGGAACTCTGCATCTGCCCTTGATCCATGTACTGACTCACCCACTGTCTCCTCCAATGCCCTCACAAACCGGAATGTCACCAACCTTGGGTGCACTACACTGAAAATGGAATGTTGTCCACCACTGCTGGGCTCTGTGTGTCCGTGTCTGTATGGTTCTGCAAAAGCAATTGCTATGACTGTGGTCTTCACTAATCCCCCTTCACTTTCTTCTTGTGGACTTCCCACTAAGTTGGTGCTGAGGAGCATATCTGGAGGAATTTTAACCCATTAAATGTGGGCTATCCCTCTGTACTGTGCAAACTGTCCTCCAACATGATAGTCATTAGGGTTTTTTTTTGTTTCTGCAGAGCAGAGACATTCCCTGAATCTCGAAGGTCTGGTCTCGAACTTGTTGCTCCGTGCCAAAGACGCAGAATTAGCGTGCACTTAGTGTGCATGCACTCACAATGCAATTTGTAGAAATTCCACATCTTCTATTTACTTTAAAATTGAGTGTATCTCTGAATTCTAATTATAATTTTTTTAATAATTTAGTCCATAAAGCTAAAATAAGTAGAAATAATCCCATATTTGCCTTTTAGGAGCTTGAGGATTTTTACCCATGCATTTAAGCAAGAGGGCAATATTTTGGATAGTCTTTTATTCTAAGGCAGGTTATTTTATTAATTATAAAATCAGAATCTATAATGCATACAAATTCAGTCTCTTTTTTTCATCCTTTTCTAATAGCGGGTTAAGTATCAGAACACATTAAGTGATCTTAAAGGGCTGAGTGCCTTGATCTTTTCTGAGACAGGCAAGGCTGGAGCTATGCACAGTAACATCTAAAATCACCTTGGAACTCCTGTTAACATGGGCAGGTGTTTGTGTCTACCACTGTGGAAGGTGCCAGGCCACCCAATGATGGCAAGTGAAAAATGTGTTGCTGGCAAATCTTCACAGTGCAGTTCTCTCTTTCAATTCGATATATTGTTCAGAAAACTTCAATCTTTTTACAGGTATTTTATTATATTGTAGTATGAAAATCCCAAAATTTGTGTGCGTCTTTGAAATGAGACTTAATACAGTTGAGGATTTAATGCTTTAAAAATTGGCAGTGGATTCATGGGAGCTTATAAGGAAAGTAAATCCATCTTTTAGAAATTCTCACCGTAAATCAGACTAAAGACATTAAATCCTGTAGATAAATGTTTTGACTCACAGTGGCTTCCCTAAAGAAGGAATAGGGCCAAAATATTTGTCTAGAAAATTGTGGGTTTTCTTGTGGTTACCCTGAATCAAGTTCATGCTTGTCCTGATATTCTATTTCCTTCCTGTACTTTCACAGGGACTTCATTGGCATGCCTGGTGCAAATTAAAACAAAAACACTTTCATATTGTTACTATGACAGTTCTTATTAATAGAATGGCTTTTCCTGAGGGTAGAATATGGTCCCCTAGTCAACTGCAGGACAAATTTTTATTTAACTGTGTTGGATAGTAACCTCCAATTTGTCAAAGCAACATAAAGCTTTAAATTGCCAACTAGTGTTTAATGGATTGAGTCGTGCTGATGTAAGTGCAAAAGCTAAAGCTCTTCAACACTCTTACATACTGATTTTTTACTTAAAGAGCAGAATTCAGCTTTTAAAAGCACAGGCAAATGGAATTTAGGATAGTTGCAGATATGGCATTGATGAGTAAAAGGGAATGAAATCAGGAAAATTTTCTTGAATGAGTAGTCCTAAGAAACTTAAATCTTAAAATCAAGTGTCCTACAAAAACAGGAACAAAAATTATTACTGCCTGTCACATATCAAGCAAAGCATATGAACAAGCAGTATTTTAATTTTTTCATAAGTTATCTTCTATATTTTTTTGAAAAATAATGAAAAAGAGTGAATAAAAGTTTGCATCCATTTTTATTATTATATAAATTATTAAAGAGTGGTAACAGATTTCAATTTACACAATATTCTAATATCAAGGGTCAACAAATTTTCAAATTGTTTCATTATCCTTTATACACAGAATCTGGGTTATAATTTTCTTCATGCAATGGTGACAGAGTATGATCTTATATATTCAGTATAGATCTAAACTTCTGAACTCGCCCCACAGACCTCATCTCCTGAGCCTTTTTCTATCTACATTCTCTGTCAATATCAGGCAGCTTGCTCTGAGGTCACCTGTCCCATTTTGGAGCACTGCCTTGAACACTGTCGGTAATACTACAATTCAAAGGAAAACAGAATAACCTCATCTGTGCTCCATTTCAGACTCCTAGAATGAGTGTTTGCTGTAAGATTTCTCAAGATTCTCTCTGAGACCAAATGACACTGCTACAAGATATATGAAGCGTTTTTACCACTGGAAGAATTACTCTTGTTTATTAAGAGGAAGGGAGTGGTTTCAGGGGAACTGCAGAGAAAATAGGAAAAAAACATGGAAGGAATGTGAAGGGGAAAGCTGAAGAAGCAGAGGGGGATGAGGGGGAGACGTTCTTGGTGATGTACTGAAAGGAGACATTGCACTAAACATAATGAGAGAACTGGTTGTAATCAAATGTCTCAGGATGTCCTTGAGGGAACAGGGCATTAATGCATAGGAAAACACACTTCCTTGATACTGTTATTAACAAATACTTCCCCCCTCGCCGCCCCAAGATGCCAGGATTACAATGCAAACTTGATTTATTTTTTTGGTTTTTTTTTAATTTTTCTTTTTTTTTTATGGTATAGGTCTTTTGCAATATGGAAATTGCTGGAGGAGGATGGACAGTTATACAACACCGAGAAGATGGAAGTCTGGATTTTCAGAAAAGCTGGAAAGAATACAAAATGGTAAGGTGAAAAATGTGCAATAGCTGAACAATCTATGTAAGTTCCAGACTTCAAATCCTACTTCCGACTGACCTAAATAGATAATTCTTCCCATAGTGATGTAGTATAGTCCTGCAGTCTTTCATGAACCACCTTTCTCCATGTTTGTTACTTTTGAAAACACTTTTTACTTAGTTAGTTGAGCATTATTTTCCCTTATTTAGAGTTTATTTTGGATCAGTTACTGAAATTAAATTGAGATGAGGCCAGAATGCTGCTGTCTGTCTCTCTGAAGTTTTGACTTGATGTGATGTTAAGAGGTAAAAGGCATGTGATGGTGTTTCTAAGGCAGGAATGTTTTCAGCTGAGAGGAACTCATTCAGAATTTGGAACACCTCAGATAGGAATAAAAATTTTCATTCTGGGGATTATCCCAAGTCATACAGCACCTCTGCCAATCAAGTTAATGTTGATGCTTCAAATAGGATTACAAGAAAATAAATAACTTACCAAATTAAAGATGACATTACATCAAGCAGGCTATTTTCCCTTTGGCAACTCAAAAAAAAATTACTCCAATCTAAATAGCTTCTCATTTTTTTCTTTCTCTGCCTGATCAAACTTTCTGATGGAGTTCCTTTCTCTGAGTCCCTGAGGACTGGCTTGGATTTCAATGACATTCCTAGGGAAGTTTTCAGCACTGTGTTATCAGCCTGACAGAGGAAAAGATTTTTTTAGAGTTTTTGAAAAACACTAATGAAAAGAGAATTTTAAATGTTTAAAAATATAAACAAGTTCAGTTCAGTAAAAATTTTTATAGAAAAAGGTTTTGTTGTAGAACTTACAATTTTAGAAATAAACATAATATCATATTATTAAAAATATATAATTTTGGATTCTATTGATGCTTTGTTTTCAATAATTTTATATTTCTTGAAAGTATCATTTGGGTCAGACTCCTGCTCCTATGGATAACTAGAGGATATAATCTATTTCATATATATATTCGTATATATTTTTTAATTTTATTTCATAATATATATTAACTAAATTGATATTAAAATTGCAAAAGAAAATTTTAATAGAATTATGAAATTGTAAATCTATTTTAGAATTCATATTGTTTTAATTTAGCAGAAAACTTGAAAATAGTTTTACTCGATTTTGGTTCAGAATCAAATAAAATATAAAGCATCAAATTGTTTTGGGGAACCAAAATTTGAAGATTTCATCAGTATTACAAGTGAGGAAATTAGAATTTGTATGTGCAACTTACATATGGACTTTTTAAAATTTATACGTATCACATCAATGATTTTCTCAGTTTTTATCTCCTGAGATTTTCTTAGGCAGTGTAGTAAATAAAGCCCTTTGTAAAGTTTTTCTATGTAGCCTTTTTTTTTTATATATCCCTTCACTTGGTCATTTTCCTCCAAATTTCCTTCCCAATAGCGTGAATCTGTACAGGATTAGATTTTGTTGGTTTTGTCTAATTTAAGCAGTCTGAATTAATTTTGCTTCTTTTTAGGAATGATGCAGTATTCTAAGGGATCATTTACTGCTATCAGATAAAAAGGATCCCTCTTGGACTTTTATTGACAGATTATCCCATATGTAATGAAACAAGATGGGATTCAGGCTTGCTCTGCTTCTATGAACCATTTCACAAAGTAGCAATCTTAGGCTCCCTTCTCTGGTTATCATATAACACCAGTGTTGAATGTAGAATGGTAGACGATGGTGATTACTGGGATGTCTGAAAGCATCTGAGCTTCAAGGCAATAGCACCACTAACTTAATTCTTGGTTGCTCATGGAGGGTGTGTGGGTGTTTGTTTTACCACATCCCCTCTCCTTCCTGACATCTCCCTGGAGTTTGTTCCAGGGGAAACTGGGTAGTGTGGTGGGGGAACACGATGGCACTTAGGCTCATTGAAGCAGTTGAACTTAAAGTGTGTGCTTTCTCAACCCACAGCTCAGATAGAGATTTCTAGTTTTGTTAAAAAATTCTTCATGTGCTTATGTCTTATTGGGGCCCTAAAGCTAACGGAAATAATATCATAATATAATAATAGCAACCATAGGTCTCGGGGGCTTCATTTATTTTCAGTGCATTTAGTTCTTATTGGAAAGAAATTTGGAAAACCCTTGAAGTTTTCCAAACTTGCCCTATAAGCAAGTACTGATTGCCAGCTTCTGAGCTGGACAGGAATTCAGGCCACCAGCCTGCACTACTGCTAAAGCCCTCTCAAGTTATTGGCTGTTGCAGTGTTAGGAGGCCACTGCACAAATGTTCTGACTCTCAACAGAGCCTTACAGCGCTTACTTGGGAAGGGAGCACACGGAGCAGCCTCTGCAAGGGTGACAGCACTGCTGGGTTACACCAGACAGCTATGAGGCACTCCTTGTCTTTGCTGCAGTTTCACACTGCTGCCTTCAGCTTATACGGAGCACTTCAATTCTGTTCTAGACAACAGCAGAGTAAAAAGGTTTAGAGAGAGATAGGGCAGCCATAAATCTTTTGAGTAGGAAGTATATAAATTGCTCCTCAGTCAGTGACAGCTCAATAGTGGTACTAACTTTTCCTCCTGGTATTTTTTTCTCCATTTCTGCTTGCATTCAACCTCCACTCTGTAAAATATGGTAACACTTCCTTTGGCATCTAAAACAGCAGCTAATAAGTGCAAAACCTTTTCTGCAGATTCACTGTTATGCAAGATTTGTTATGTATCTTCTTGCTTAGGGGCGTATGTTCCCAGTATCCTTTAATTTTCTTGTTAGTCTTATGGTGTGAAGTGTAATTTGTACCTTTGCTTCTAAGAACTCATTTGGATTAAGGAATCTCTTGGACCATTTGAGTTTTGTGCGTTCAATAGTAATTGGAATAGATTCAGACAAAACCCTACAAGCTCATCCTTCCATCCTTTCCTTATCACTATTTACTCCACCTGTTCTTTCACATTTTGCAGTGGATTTTCTATTATACTTTTTGTTACTTATCAGAAAAAAATTGAAATGGAATAACAAATAATTTCCTTAACAGCAGGTGAGATCTCCCTGAGGCAAGCATTTTTCATATTTTCTTGCCTGAGTAAATGTAAAACACTATTAAGAGTTTTGATCTCCAGAGAAGAATATTACTTAAAAAACTATTGCTTGCCATCTGCAAACCCAAGACCCTTTAGAAGGGGGTTTTCTGCAAGCTTTCTGTCCAAGACAGAGTTTCTGGCATTTATTAGGCAGTTATTAGCAATAATCAAATCTGAATAAATGGTTAGCTCATGTGCTAACTTGGCCGTGGAGACTTCTTGATCGTTTTCCAGTTTTCAGTTCTTGGATGAATGCACCTTTCCCAGTGACTGTCTCCATTTTTGCCAAATTAGGTGATGGAGTATTGGATTCCCTATTCTCTAGCCTTTTAGCATGTCTAGTTTAATAATTCCCATGAAGTTCTCTGAATTTATTCCACACTTGATAGCCCAACATTCACTATGAGTTTCCTAGGGGCCTTCTTTGGGGTCAAGTCTGTTGGGAACTTCCTCAGACATTTAAAATAATTTTTCTTACTTTCTCTCATTTGAGAAAAACTCTCAATAGGTATTTGAAATTGCATGCCTTAGCCAACTCACAGCAATCTTTTTCCTAGCCAGTTTTTTTCTATGCCTTAATTGCTACTTTCCACTCTGATGAAAAAGACCCCTATCACTTCTCTTAATCATTCAAATGTCATGAGCTAGATTAGGATCACTTGTACATAGTACACTCAAAGATGAATTTCTAAGCTTTGTGGCAACCACTTCCTACCTTCCTGACCAGCAGCTGCTTTTTCTTTTGGCTTCTTTGAGGCAAGAATGACGTTCAGCGCTAAATTCCACATTCCTTTAATTTCATGTTCCTGATTAATATCTAAGAGTCCAACAACAGTTCAGTGCTTAAAACAATTCTGCTGCCAATTGTTTCAGGAGTCATCAGTAGCATTTGTGTGTGCCTGAAGAGCACATCCAGAAAACCACTTCCATTTCTGTTGCATTTTTTTCTTTTTCTTTTCTCCTTAAAGCTGTTGAGTCGGATTGATGGTATCTCTGTAGTGCTGATATGGTATGACACCAGAGCAGGATAATTTATGCTCTTCTGTGGCTTAAATTCTTCACACACTGAGAGCCTGACCACGGAGGTACTCACCAGAACTTTCTCAGGAAGTATTTTTTGGTGCAATTCTAGTGGGAATTTACATTGTGTTGTCTGAAATGGGCTGACTTTCCTCTGAGCCTCTGTAAATTTAAGATATTATAACAAGTTTGGAGATCTGTGTCTTCTACTTACTTAAAAGACAGCTGAGTACACCTTTGGGCTTTAAATCTCAGATTTCCTTCTAGACATGATGGTTTTGACACATTTTTATGTACTTCCTTCAGTTCACCTCCGTAAGCAAGCTCTAGTTTGGTCAGAGGTCCCACCTATTTTCTGGAAGACCTTTGTGACAGTAGGGCTGCTGGTCACCTCATGTTTTCATGTCACTAGCCTTTGCAATTCCGACAGGCCTGAATTATACATAGGAGCTACCATTCCAATAAAGACTTTATTTTTCAGTGCCTTTTCAGTTCATTCTGAAAACTTCCAGATGTTACTTACATTATTTTTTTATTTGCAAACTGTTCAGCTCCTGGTTTAAAATATGGCCTCCTAATTCCTTTTATTCTCCACCTGTTGTAAGCCTTTAAGCCTGAAAATTTTAATTTCTTTTGTGAAAGTTTCAGTTCAAATTTCAAGTTCTGTTATCATTCTCCCTGCCCACTTTTCTTGTCTTTAAATTCTGACATTTCTTTTTTCTCTATTTTGTTTCAGAAGCAATGTCAACTTGCACATTTTTCTCATTAAAAATAGATATTCACCACCATTTATATTATGTTTCTCTTGAACAAAAAGACAAAAACTCAAGCTGATATTGTTTCCTCTAGGAACATTAACTGGTGATGGATAATTCTCTGTTGTAGTTGTGTCCATTTACAAATAGTGTTCAGGTTATATTTTATCCCCAATTACTTGAAGAATCAAACAACTACAGAGTTCCAACCCCTTTCAAGAATTAGAACATTATGGTCATTACTTTCTTTTTCAAGTGAGACAATGACTGCATAAAATGCATAAAGCACCTTTTAGAATTGTTTGTGTAAGCTTATTGATTCTGGTTCCACTATCTTAGTGCAAAATAACTTCAGATGTGGGTGGGATTCTAAACAAAAAATACATAAACCATATGGCTTGGCTGAGGAGAAGGTTCTTGACAGAAAAAAAAAAACCTCATAATTTGAAAACCCATACTGTGGGAACAGTATCTATCATAATTCTCAGTTTTTTAAAGCTAGATATTATGAATGAATTTTCATTTATTTTCCAGGATTATAACTATTTAAGGTATGTTGTGCATTATTATGGTCATGGAATCTTTACAGTTCTTTCACAGATAGATGTATCCCTGTGTTCTTTAAATGAGGGCTCAAATATGTCTTGTGACAAAATATCCTCATCCCTAAATTTTAGAGTAATTTTGATCTGACTCAAATAACATGCACAGATAACTCCCAAGCAGTGACAGGTAATGGGCCATTCTTAAATGACAGCTGGCATAGGGCTACTTTGGTGTTAGATCTGAGGCAGTTTCACTGTCAGCACAGGAAATTTTCAGAGCACTTTTCACAGATTCTTCTTCCCTCTGTGTCTTAGTGAAACACTTTTGAGGAAAAGAATTATTGGTTCAAAGAACCTAGGCAAGATTTTTGTAGATAACCTTGGAATAGGAAAGGAAGACAAAAATTTTCTGGAAGGAAGAGAACCTTCATAAAGCTATCTGTACAACATCTATCCACCTAGCTACTAGCTGCACATTAATCCCATAATTTCTTCAGCAGAGATGGCCTTGTGATATTTTTCCCTACCAGTAGCATGAAGCAGTTTATAAAGTGCTTTGTAATACCAGCTTGGTCCCTTCTGCAAAATGAAGGACTTGAGAACATGATGGACCTGTGAGAAAAGAAAAAACTAGAGAATGAATGACCTTGGGAAAAACAGAAGTTAGGTTTCTGTAGTGTAAACAAACCAGACAGGTTGGGAGTAGTGGTGGTCTTGAATTAATATGTTGAATAAATGACTTATAGGAGTGAATTATGATTACAGGGGGATAAAAAAGGCACATTCAAGATGTGCATAATTTTGTAACATCTAGCGACAAATTCATTACTTATGATAGCATGCTTCAAAATCATAAGTTTCTTACATCTGAAAATAAACAATTTTCATCAAGGGACTGGGATAGATGACATGGAAGTAATTTGTTTCTTTCACACATTTACCAAGTAAGTTGGATATAAGGAAATGATTTTTGGTGACTGGAATGTGTATTAAGATATTATGTGAGTAACGTCTTTCAGAGACCCACCCTTCTGTGATAAAGAATGGCATGTCATGCTGGTTTAATAAAAAGTCCCTTCTGACTGCAGCAGTTACTCAGATAATTGTTACTTTCATCAGTGCTATGAAAAGAGGCAGCATTTTCTCTGCTTCTCCTGAGATCTAAATCCAGTGTGTCCAGTAGAGACAGACATGATATTGAAGTGGTCAGAGACCATATTTCATTTTATGCAAACACGCTCATGAAACTCTTCTGGTCCTGACCAAGGCTCGTCTACAGTCTAAGCTTCAACACAGTTATGTAAGGGAGTAAGAATGAAACAATATTTGTCTTTGAGAAGGTTGTATTGCTGTATTGGGCAGCAGAGATGTTCCTACAAAAGGAAGCATCCTCTTTATTTTGGAGAATATTTTTGGATGTGAAATGAAACACAATTTTGTGTTGGTCCACAGTTGTGTTTTAAATGTACTCAGCACAGTCTTTACTAATCAAACATTACTGGATAACATCAGGTTCAAGAGCTGTGTTGACACATGGATATGTACTTGTGCCTCCTTTGCCACAAGTGCTTCAATTTAGCAGTATTAATTTATACTGATAAGACTCATGTGGTATTCCAAAGACTGTTGCTTAATACATTTTATATAATGATATCAAGATTTAGCTTAGTTAGGCTAACAACCTCTAGTAGATGACCATGAGAAAGATTAAAGTAATTAAAAAATGTTCTAATCACAAGATGAAAATGCTATATTAGAAAAACCCAGTGAGATTCTGTGAGGTTGCTTTTAAAATCTGTGACTTGAAAATACAGTAAAATTGCAGCAAAGATCTTCCCAAACAGCAGTTGTGTGCTCTCATTGTGGAACAGCATTTCTCTTCAGGGAGGAGCACCTTCTGTGTGATCTGGTCCATTTGGAACCTACTGGAGCAGCTCTTCACTTTGGTGCTCATGTCAAATTAGAAGTATAACTTTTTGACTCTGATGTCAGTCAGCTTCTATTCTTGTTCAGCTGTTTAGACTACCAGCTAAGTCCAAGCATGAGATTCAAAAACAGTCCATAAATTTGATGCATGCTCTATTTAGACAGATTGTGAGGCTGAAACTCAGATCGCCTCTCAAACTCATAAACTTTTGGTCTTTGCTATAGCAACTATGCTTCTAGACACGCTCATTTTTGCTACTTGGAATTAATCAGTGTATTTGGAGAAGTCCTACTTCCCAAAAGTTTTTAGTTTTGCCTGAAATAATCTTTTCTAGATTTTTTTCTTACATTTTGCATGTATAGCCCTAAAATTTACCATTTGTTTCATTGCAAATAATGAATCAGAAAGTTATTAGAAAGTTATCAGAAAGGTCAAAATTCATTTTTCTTAGAGCACAAAAAAACAGTTTTCTGTAACACATACCCGTGGGATGCTCTTACTTGGACCCATACTAAATGTCTGTGCATTCTTAGGACCTACTTGTCCTAGAGTGAAAAATGTGGTTTGGGATAGAGGCTCTCAACACAATTTGTCTCAATAAGAGTAATTTCACGATTATAAGCCGCACTGAGTATAAGCCACACCTCCGGGTGTCAGCAACTGTTCGTTCTTTGTCCATACATAAACCGCACCTGACTATAAGCCGCACGTTACAATACAGAGTGTGATAAAAGGTATCTATTCTATCACCATCTGTTGAGGGTGGGGGCAGTGATCCTTATCTCAATGGCAGATATTCTGCTAGTGGGCCATCCATTGAAACCAGGCAGGGCATTGTTCTTTATCTTTTCACAACCCATCCTTCCTTCAGCGAGTCATTTTCTGCTAATGGCCCATTGAGTCCCACTGTGGGACTGATAAAATTACTGCATCCCATTGGAAGTTGCTCCAACCAGGGGGAAGAGCCCAACATTTCTTACCAAAATAAAAACAGAGGTTTTGGGACACTAAGGGAGCCCCTTTCTCCACTGGACTCCAGAGGAAAACCGGATTTCTGCACATCACCACTGGACCTCTTGAGGGAAACTGTACCTTGCACAGGAGCACTGCTTCAACTGAATCACATCTGTCACTGCAGGAGGATGCAGCCACCATTTAATGGGACTGCTACCAACACCCTGCCTGACGGGGTGTCAGGTTGTACTCTAACTTTGTCAGGGTTTGCAGTTTGTTTCTTTGTAGTACTGTATTTCTATTTTAATTTCCCTAGAAAAGAACTGTTATTCCTAATTCCCATATTTTTTGCCTGAAAGCCCCTTGATTTCAAAATTTTAATAATTTGGAGGGAGGGGGTTTACATTCTCCATTTCAAAGAGAAGTTCCTGCCTTTCTCAGCAGACACCTGTCCTCCAAACTAAAACAGCAACTTTTCGTTCTTTGTCCATATATAAGCCGCACCTGATTATAAACCGCACTTTGGGTTCGGACCAAAATTTTAGTCAAAATGGTGCGGCTTATAATCGTGAAAGTATTGTACTCTCATATTTTCAGTTTCATGGTAAGGAAGTTAGATTGAAATCCAGGCCTGAGGAAGGTGTAGTGGTTGTTTTATTTGTAGGAAATGTGTGTAGGCAGCTGTCCAGGCCCCTTGCCCAGCCAGAGGTAACCTTTGTGTAAGGTTTGCACTTCATTCTGTCACTGTAATTTTTGTTCATGGGGAATTTTGCTGCTACTGATACTGTGTGTATTTGAGAAGGAAAAAGTAAAAAGTGAACCTAATTTCTGTATGCCTACTAACATATTTAGTCTAGAATGAAGTGCAAGAGAATTGCTGCAGATTATGAACAAGATTTTCAGGCAGATTATACAGATATTTAGTTCTTTATTTAATCCGACAATAGCTTTGTTTTCTTTTTAGTCTTTTGAGAAGGTATCTCTGGCTTGAATCTAAATATGTTTTTAAAACTTTCAAAAAAAATACGTGGTAGGATTCCCTAGGAAAAAAATCTGGATGGTTAGAATTGTTTTCCAATATTCTTTTAAGTCAACATTGATTAATGCATATGTCGTATGAGGAAAAAAAAGTAATTTCTATAAACCAAATCATTATTTCAATTACCAGAATGAATAATATAATGTGATGGGAATGAAAATATGCAAGTATACAAAAAAAGCATACAAACTCTTTTTAGAAATTATCTTCTTAAAGAATATCCATTCCACATTCACAGCTAAGGCAAAAGGAGGTGAATATTCTTTATTCTTCTGGGAAGTCACTGCTGCTGTAAAACACTGAATTATTATCTGCTTTATTCACTGAATTTTCTGACAGAAGATGAACCCCTAGGATATATTGGCTGTGTCTGGTTTCAATTTGTTTTGTCTATAAAAAGTCAAAGCTTCCTCTGAGCATTATCAGACAAAATAAATAAAGTAAGAGAGATAATTGTTTAATGAACTTGGAGCAACATGATTCAGGCAGAATACCCTCACAGATTTTGCCAAAGCTAATAAAATTCTTTTGCATCCTACTTATTATTTTTGAGTAAGTATCAACTTTATAAATTCTTAAGGGCATTTTTAAAACCAGTACTGAATTCTATTTACTGAATTCTATTTCTTTCTACTTATGGCTACATTAGTAATTTCAACTCTGTTAATAACCAAATTAAAATTCAAAATGAGTTGGTGTAGAACCCAGATGTCATCTAGAATAAATATTATAAAATCATATGCTTTCATCTTTGATTCTTAGTTCTAAGTACTTTAATCCATAAAAAACAAAAAATAAAATATTTCTCGTTTTTTTCTTTTTTTTTTTTTTTGCATAGGAGTTGGGCATTTTATCAGAATATACAGAATTTATGATATAGTTATACAGAAACAGAAAACATCTTTGCTTCATCCATGTAGTTGTACAGAAACAGAAAACATCTTTGCTTCATCCAACTACAAAAATGGATTAGCAATTGTCAGTAAAGTTCAGTATTGTGTTATTATTTTCTCTGAAAACGATTCTATCATGTTGACAAGAACAATCTGCTCTAATGTAGTATAAAACATTATTATTCCTCAATGAAAAAACCTGGATAAAAGAATTTACTCATTATTTCTGATTTTTATGTCTTATTTCAGATCAACCTTTGCCAAAATATGATCTTAATGCAATTTTCAGCAGCAAAAATACAATTTTCTTCTGCTTTTGAAGAATAAAATGAAACATTATAATAATCTATTCTGGGTCAGTGCAAACATTTGTGTATCCTTTTTGTGACTAATAGTGGAGAGACAAGAAAGCATATTATGAAAATATAAGCATATTTCCCTTCTATATTCTCCCAGCTTCCATAGAGGGCTAGTGAGGAAAATGAAGGAGAACTCTGAGAACCTTTGAAAATTACTGACCCTTTTTCCTATTACATTAAGCACTATTTTGGCAACTTAAAGTCTCTGATTTGCCAGCCATCCCAAAATATTATGCAAATTTCTAGGGAAAAGCAAATTTGATTATTTTTGGAATAAAATGTAGAGTTTAAAGTTTTAATCTCTTTATTTGGAAACATATAATGAACAAAATATAAGAAGATAATGACAAAATAGTGTCTCTTAGTAACTTTAAATGCAATTTTGGAACAGTGTTTAAGACCCACTGGGTTTCAGAGAGTCTTAAAATGTTGTTAACTGCAAACACATTCATGAAATGCAGATGTTCCTTTTCCTAGTGGATTGATAGCTGAGGATGACTTGGATCACCTCATGTAATTCCTTGGGTTTAGGCACCAAACTTTAACACAAATAATTCTGGAAGCCTTGGCTATAACTATTTGAATGTAAAACCCGAAGTGTTTGTTGACAGGGTATATATGTACTGGGAAACAAATATATTTAATAACGACTATGGGGCTGAAATCGATCACTCCTAACGTTAACTTTTAACACTGCCCCAAGGCATTCTCAAACCCAGATTTCTTGTCCTAAATCTTAGGCATCAGTCCATAAATGACAAGCATGGTCTTAGGCAAGGCTTTAGGCATCTTATCACTTGAGGCCCCACAGATTTGAGCAGCAGTATAAAACCAAATGGTCTGCTGACTAAAATGCTTATTTCTCTTTACTGAATTCTAATTACTGAACAATTACTGAATTCTCTCATGAACATCAAAATTAACGAGGTCTTCTTTTCTGAGGACTTTTTTCTTGTATCCCACACAGAAACCCCATTCTTATTACTGATAATCTTCTGAAACCCTATTATTTTCTAGGATTCTCTGTGGTAAAAACTTGAGTTCCCCCTTTATTTCCCTCAATCTCTCCCAGATGTCTAAGAATCTCTGAGGCAATATTTGCTCAGCATCTGCACTTGGCTGGCTGCTCTGTGTCTGCTTGTAGCAATTGGAATAGGCAACTGCTGAGCTTCTGCTTCAGCATTTCTCCCAGCAGCAACTCATCACAGAGACACCAGTTCTCTGAAATCTTGCTGAACTTCAAGTTTGTGTGATTTTTAACCAAACCTCAAAAGTGTTCAAAAATTATTTCACAAATATAGAGGAGAGGTGGGCATAACGATTACACAAGTTTGTTTTCCTAAGTTTTCTGAGACAATAAAAAAAAAATTGTATTTGAAGGTATAATTCTGAAATGTTCTTTGAAAGCTGAGGATTCTGAAGGTAAAACAAAAGAGCCAGGCACAACCATTTTCTTTACCAGCCTCAGGGTTGGGAATGGAAACATAAAATTAAATCACGTTTTTCAGGGTTTTTTTGGCTAATATTATGTCATTTTCTTCTGTACACAAAAGTTTACATATCCCATCAAAGTAGTAGTATTCTTGTAGTAGAGACAGTCTAAGTAAGATATAAACAAGGAGAACTGCGTAGTTATTAAGTCAGCCAAAGTATCTGGGAGAAACAGCATGCACGCAAGTCTTTCTTCAGCTTTGAAATATAGGCAGTAAACTGCAGACTAAATACAGGTTGGAAACAGTTGAGTTTGGCATAATAAAATTATACTTGAAGCAATTGCTGCCAGCTCTGTGCTTAACAGAAATGTACTGCTCTTCTCTGGTTTACATCCATGCAAGCTTTGAGTGCCTGTTTGTTTGTTTATATCTTTCTAGCCATATTAGGTGTTTAATAAAGTACACTGCTTCTCCTTTGGAACATTCCATGCTTCAGAGAGACGTTTTATATCCCAATTACTTCCTTGGTTTTCTTTTCATAAAAACAAGTAGTTTGTTTAAAAAGAAGTTACTTCTGTCAAGAAAAAAAGTATTTTTCTAGGCATTTCTAAATCTGAGTTTCAGTGTTGTAGCCCCTGATAGTAGGATTCCCTTTTTCATAACTAATGTGGTGGATTTCCTCATAATTTTTCTTTTTATATCTTTTGTTCCCTGTTGCTGCAGCTTCATTTCCTCTGGTCAAGAGAGCAAAGCACTTTAGTGATAGATTTTCATCTTAGTGCAATAACACATGTGAAAAGGGAGAAGGAGGTGAAAATTTGAAGAAAAAAAAAATTACTTCAGAATAATTATGTATGGTGTCTGGAGTTTCTATAAAACACATAAGGGATCATATAATGCTAAAACACAACATATGTCACATCCTGAATAGGCTGTAATCTAAATGAGATAAGATATATATAATTCAATAGACAACAGTTCAAAGGGGAGTCCCCTCAGCTTTCCTGCACTGGGAAAAAGGGAGAAAGAATTTTCTGATAACCTTCTATTAAAGAAGATAATAATCTCTCTTAAAGATGATGATGATGATGATAATAATAATAATGGTAATAATAATAATAGTAATAATACCTCTGTGAATAAGAAACCATGTAAACTCCAGGAAAATATAATTTGACTGATGTCTGAAAAACCATCCTCCACTTCTTCTTTCTGGCTTTAGGGAGAGAAACTTCCTGGTAGGTAGTATATGCAGAGCATATTTTGCCTTACTCTGAGAGTAGTGACAGTGACCAGTGGTGAAAGATGTCAGAGACAAACCACTAACTGCTCTGGTATGACACTGCCAAAGCTACTAAAACAGGAGACACCAGGTGTGTCAGTCAAGGGTAGGAAGACAAGGCATGAAGGTGGAAAGAATCAAAGGCATACCAGAAAACAGTGATAACTACAGAAATGTGTGCCAGCTGTAGAAAGGGTTCATACATGTGAGGAACAAATATTTTTGTGTTTTAGGAGCAATGCATGAAGCCAAATATGAATGCGAATGCTATCAAAGCAGCAAGTGAGAAATAACAGAAAGTATCATAATGGCAAACTTGAGGAGCAGCAGCTCACACTGGAAATCACATGGGTTCAAAACAGGGTATCACCAGTATTACCTGCAACCAGTATTTACAGTATTTCTATAGGAAATAGCCTACTGGAGAAAGAGGATTTAATGAAACAACATGCAGGAAAGGAAAAGCCAACTAATGCTATGCTCTCACATTGCAGTCTGAGACTTCTTAGAGATTTGCCACAGTCTACTGAATTTCATTTCTTGCAGAGGAAACACTTTTTCCATGAATATCTCTTGATGGTCTCTGAGCCAAAAGGCAGACATGCTTATTCAAAATATATTAGTGTACTCAGTTCAGCATACCCAAATGTGGCATTTCTTCTCAGCCTCTACTATCAGTGAGTCATCAAATATATGCTCAGGTAGGGTTGTGTAAACAAAAATGCATCCTGAGTAAAGTACTTTCTACTGTAATTATCTCTAGGAGCAACAAAAAAATGGAGGAATTTTTTTTATTTTTTGGACCAATCAAACTTTTAAGGTCCAAAATTTTTAAAACTAATTTTCTTTAGAAGTTGGCAACTGATATACCTATGCATTGCCTGAGTCAGTATTACCTGTGCTAGCACATGCCCTCTGGGGAGGCAGGATTTAAGCCTCCAGAGATGCAACTAATCAGGGCTGGAGCCACAGCAATACAATAAAGAAAAAAAATAGAGAGAGAGCTCTACTTTCAGTGTTTTCATCTCATGTTAGGAGTGACTGAAACATTATATAGAGAAGGTCGATGTCTTGCCCATGTGTCTCCCAGACACATTTCTCCTTATCTAACCTTTAGTCCCAAGGAAGTCTCTTGATTTTAACCCCTTTAAAAAAGTATGTGCTTTCTGGAAATAATCCAATCTTTCATTTAACTTGACTAGGAAATTTTCACAAGACCTTCTCAAAGACCCTCAGTACACCACTGTAAGCAGATCAGGGGATTTCTGGTTCCCATTTTTCCTATCTTAAGAAATATGAACAAGCACAGTCATGTTGTAGTAGTTCTTCACAAGTAAATATTATATTTGAAAATAATTTTTAAAGAGAATCTCTTTTTCTCTGTTTACAGAGAAAAAAATAAAAATGTAAAATGGACTGAAGAGTTCTCAGGTATGAACTAATAGTTTAAATAGAACAATAATTCTAATATATAATAAATAAGTTGATGTCATGAAATAAAACCTTAAATTTAATGTAGTAAAATATTCACTACAATTTAAACAACTTTTAAACCTGGAAGATGCATGAAGACATATGTCTAGGAATTGGTTTTGAAAATTAATTATACTTTTTCTTTCATTATTATTTTTCCATGTTTGAAAATGATACTGTTTGCTTAAGCAGAAATAAGATCATCTGAAGATATGAGATGTGAGGAGAGCAAGGTGACTAGGAGAAGAGCTAGATAACAAGGTTTTACACCATATTAAATGCATTCTAGAATATTTCTGTGTCAAGTATTCCCACTGAATGATGTGCAAATTCAGTATCATGCTGTTAATATCATGGACTTGCAAAATGATTTCCAGCTGATAACCTCAATTGGCCTTTCAAACACCAGTTGAACTGCTTGACTTTCCTACATCATACATATTGGTAGGACCATTTTGAAGACAGTCAACCTGGAACAAAGAAATATATGACCTGTAATTAGAATGTACAGGTAAAATATAATGATGTTTTCTTTATTGTATAAAGACTCTACAAATTACAATAATTACATCTAGTTATTTTGCCAATTTTTTCTAGGGTTTTGGTAGCCCATCAGGTGAACATTGGCTGGGAAATGAATTTATCTTTGCAATAACAAGTCAGAGGCAATATTCTCTAAGAATTGAATTAATGGACTGGGAAGGAAACCGGGCATACTCACAATATGACAGATTTCACATAGGAAATGAAAAACAGAATTACAGGTAAGAATCTATTGAAATTCTTATGACTCTGTTGAGTGATAAATATTGTTCATTGTTCACTTGTCAAATATGAGAAATTACAATAATATGATGCTGATTTTCATCAAAAGTGGATAAAGATTGTAAAACTAAAACAGAAAGATTTCTCATTGATGGAAGGATAGAGTAAACCTAACATATCTGAGAACAAGGGATCTATTAATTATGTTTAGTAGAACCGCTAAAAACTGTATAACTTTTATATTCAGAACCCAAAATTGATTGAATAGAAAAAAGATTTGAATTCTTCATTAAAACCTAAAGAATATCTCAGAAGATATACCTCAGAAGCAGAAGACTGAAATCATGCACATGAGAATAAAAGACCAAAAATGCTGTTAAACCATCTGATATTTCCAAACTAAAAAATTAGTGCAAATGATGAGGAAAACAAAAAAATGCTGAATCTTATTTTGAGGAAATTTAACACAAAAAATTTTCTTAATAACATTTTTCTCTCATACTTTGTTTTAAGATAAAAGCTTATTAAAAATAGAAAGAGAAACGACTTGAAGACACAAGAAATTTGGATAACCTAATTAGTCATTTGTATTATTTTTTAATAATTGCTTCATTTGAGCAGACAGTACAAAAAGAAAAAGAAAACAAAACCATAAAAATATCCCATTATTTATTACAGCATATGTAATTAGCATAAGACTCGGTAGAGAAACAGATATATTGTAGACTCAAACATTCAAGGCATGTGAAACTAGGCTGGTATGCAGATCTTTAAATTCAAGTAACGTGATTCTCAAAAATGCTGCCTGCCTCTCCCCAGTGAAATGGAGGTGAGAGCAATTTGCTCTTTCTGCTGACAGGACTGTGCCCAGGTGGGACACAGAGCAGTGCCCCTGCTCTCTGGGGCTTGTGGGGGCAGCAGTGGATGGTGTACAAGTGCAGACAATTCCTTCAGAAGCAATCAGAATGCGTTTGGCTCCTGCATAAAGCAAGGACTGTCCCTCTGCACACAAAGGATGGCTCTATGCCCTACTGCCTCCAGCAGGGCTGTGCCTGGCACTGCCCATGGAAAGCCATTTCCCCAAATCAGGAAAGGTGGAGCACCTATTCCGAGGTAGTTTTAGGCAAAGAATAAATATAAAATAAGGGAAATTTCTCAAAAGAGAAGCTATCAAGATTTATACAAAACATAAAAACAACATCATAAAAGTAGGGCCTTAAACATTGGTCGAAGATACTCAAAAGGAAAAGATGAGACAAATCCTTGTCAAATCAAGAAAAACGTTGAAGGGCAGTTATACATGGCCCAAAAATGTATGATGGATCAGAGGAAAGGAGTATTACTCAGGGGATGAATTAATATGACTGAACTTGTTAACAAAAACAGAATCTTTTTTTCTCATCTTTATCCTGAACTAAGGACAACACGTATTGTTGAGGAGTTGGAAGGCTGTTGAAAATTTAATATGTAAAAGCTCATGTTTAGAGAGGATTTCTTTTTCAGAAATCCTCTGTGTTTATTCATGATAAAATAGCAAGAGAATGTCTTGTTAGGGAAGCGAAGTTCTGGGAAGGGAAGGGAAGTCCGGGAAGGGAAGTTCTGGGAAGGGAAGTTCTGGGAAGGGAAGTTCTGGGCAGTTCTGGGAAGGGAAGTTCTGGGAAGTGCTGGGAAGGGAAGGGAAGTTCAGGGAAGGGAAGTTCAGGGAAGGGAAGGGAAGTTCAGGGAGGGGAAGGGAAGTTCAGGGATTTTCAGGGAAGGGAAGTTCAGGGAAGGGAAGTTCAGGGAAGGGAAGTTCAGGGAAGTTCAGGGAAGTTCAGGGAAGTTCAGGGAAGGGAAGGGAAGGGAAGGGAAGGGAAGGGAAGGGAAGGGAAGGGAAGGGAAGGGAAGGGAAGGGAAGGGAAGGGAAGGGAAGGGAAGGGAAGGGAAGGGAAGGGAAGGGAAGGGAAGGGAAGGGAAGGGAAGGGAAGGGAAGGGAAGGGAAGGGAAGGGAAGGGAATTATGAAAAAAGGAGATCTTTTGCAATATATATAATATTTTCTGAACATGGAAAAATATTTAAAATTGTAAATTCTTCTTGCTGATCAAGAAAATCAAAAGAGATGTAATTCTAACCTGTAGAAATTAAATCAGAGGGGGCATACAGCCCTCAAACAGTATAATAATGTAGAGTAACAGGCATAAATTCTGCTACCTGTGTCCAATTCACTTTTCCACAAAAATCAAAAGGAATTTAACTGAAGGCTATTGACTGCACTGTTGGTTCCTGTCTACTCCATAATATAAATTAAGGCCAGAAAGAGATCTGCTCACACTCTGTGGTCTCCTTATTGTGCAACTGAAGCTCTTCTGTTGAGGAAATGGGGAATCAATCTCATTCATACTTTTCTGGATTAAACAAAGGTGAAAACATAAAGAAGTAAAAATATCCATCTCTGTTAGCCCTTTGGGTTTCAAATTAATTCCTCTATTATTTTTGCTCAAGTATATTCGAATATTTAAAGAAAATAGCTGAGTAACATGGTGACAGTTCTGGAAATAATTATGCATAAGCCACATGCAAGTCTAAACTGTGTTTCATGCTAGACAAATGTACTAGTGTCTAGTCCAGACAAAATATATGCCCAACAGATATTTTGTAAACCAAAATTATGTTGTGCTATTTTACCAATTTTTACAGGAATGCGTTCTGTGACATAAAAACTCTTTATTTTGCTTGCCAACATCACTATCTGTGATAGCAGCAATTCCAGAAGGCTGGCTGAATAAAAACCTAATTATTGAGTACTAAACAGCTGGCCACCCTTCAGAGAATGCTGTTTTCCCTTTATCTGAGGAGCTGCCATTGAGGATTTAAATGATTCTTCTGAAGCTGAAAACCACAATTCCCAAACTCCTGCTCTCAGTGCCTTTCAGGCATTTGCCATGTTTGCTTTCAATACCTCAAACACAGAACAGCACACCTTTTCAAACTTTTGTAACTGTTATTTGAAATAATTTTACCAAACAAAACAGATACTGTCTTATTTTGGAAGCTTGTTTCTTATAATGACCCACATTAAATGTTCTTTCTGTTAGCAGAAATATATAATTGTAGACTGGCTAGATTCACATTAGTTTCAAATAACATAAGCTCACTAAGTAATAGTAACAGTAAAGAGAGAAGTTTCTAAGCTAGTCTGGGAAGTGGATCAAAAAATCTGAAATAGAAAAAATGCATTGAAATGAAAAGAAGTGGAACATTTTCAGTTTCACTATGGCAGTGCCTTGTATATTTGGAAGACATGAAAAAAAAAAAAGTTCCAGGTCTTATATTCTAATATAGTTAAAAAAAGAAGAGAGAGAGAAGAGAAGAGAAGAGAAGAGAAGAGAAGAGAAGAGAAGAGAAGAGAAGAGAAGAGAAGAGAAGAGAAGAGAAGAGAAGAGAAGAGAAGAGAAGAGAAGAGAAGAGAAGAGAAGAGAAGAGAAGAGGAGAAGAGAAGAGAAGAGAAGGATAAAAGGAGGGAAAAAAAAGAAAACCATGAAATGATAAAATCTGCTTGAGAAAATATCAAAAATCATTTTCATGTTGTTCTTCCAAAATCCAGCCTCAACATTACGCAAAGTTCAATTCAGTCTGGATAACTCCCAGTTGGTGATTTCAGAAGGGTCTGGTTTTTCTCTGGGCTTTTTGTATTTTCTTTACTACTTTTTATTAGTCTAAAGAATCTATTATTAAAAAAAGTAATTCTGAACACATGTAAGTTCAAATATACTTGTTTCTCTTTCAAAATGAGACAGCTCCAAGAGGTTTTCTGGGAAATCAGAGTAAAATCTATTTATCCCAGATGATGACTGGAAAGAAGGTTGAGATGAGAAGGTGGTTGCTGAATCAGTCGACATATAATCATAAATGATAACTGAAACAGAAAATCAAACATTGCACCACATATGAAATCTTTAATAACAGTATCTAAGTGATTTACATCTTTTAGAACATCCGTAGGTTTCTTATCTACACAAGATGACTACACAGAGACTGTAAATATGATGAAAATATCTGTCAGACTCTTTGTGACTGACATTGTGACAGGTAAAATCTCCATGCAGTAAGAAGAGCCAGACCTTGCAGATCTCCCATTTAGTGCAATGTTTCTTAATGTAATTAGGAATTATTTATAGAACTATAAAACATGAGTTGAAAGAGAATCCTAAAAGACACACGATCTCTCCTCTTTCTCTGTGACTCTGCCAGCCCACTTGACATTGTTTGATGTTCTTAGGAGTTGTGCAGCTATGATACACTGCTGCTCTGACCCATGTCCTCAGATCCTCCAAAACTGAACAGGAAAAGTAACCATGTGTTGGGATTTCCGGCACCAGAATTCATGATCCTATATATTAGTTTATGAAAACAGATATATTTATGCTGAATTTTGAACAGTAGTAATTTTAGCCTGCAGATACGTGTGTTTTTTCTACTCATGATACAGAAGCTCTTCCAAGAAAAGCAAAGGATGAAGAATGGGGGAATTCCACTTTTTAATTGACTGAGTTATTTTTACTTCAGGACTGTTAGAGAGGTTTAGCAGACACTCATCTCCCTATGACAATGTACTCTGTTATTTAATCATGCTTTTCATTGGAAAAGTTTGTTATTGCTGCAATGAATCACTAACTTTGGTGTTACCCATGGAGAAATACGATTAAATTATCAGACAGGGCTACTCAGGTGAGCAAGGCTTTGGTGTAGGCATAGGTGAAAACTGATGGTGGACAGGAAATATCCTAATTTCCCTGAGTCAGTTTGGACTTAAGGTGGTGGCTGACCTTTGGTAGTTAAAATGAAGAAGAGACTTCATAATGGAATGAGCATGAGAAAGTGATTACAAAATCTCATGGGAAAGAGGGAATACATCCATTAGGAACACAAGAGACCCGTTGACAGGGCAGAAATAGTCATGTAGGGAAGAGTCAGGTGTGTGGGTCCTCAGAGGCAGCAAGCTGATGAAATTTGTTGAAAACAGGAGAGGTAATCATTAAAATTTTCAAATCACTTCAAACTGCTGACATGATCTTCCAAGCCCCACAAATCTAGGTGACAGTTCCAAGCTCTCCAATATCCTGTGTCTCAGGCTTTGCTTTAGGAAATAAGATCAGCTGTTGAAAGTCAACCAAGAACTGGTAAACTTTATGGGACCTGGTAGCAGAGACTTTTTAATTCACTGAGTAGAATATTGGACTTCTAGTTCTTGTTTGATTAAAAGTTTTTATGTTTAGTTTCGGCAATAGTATTATTTCTCTCCGTTTTCTTAGACAAATCAGGTAGGTAGTCTGCTGCCAGAAGCCTTGTATAATGTTCATCTTAGATTTTTTTTAAGGTTGAGGCTATTTGTATTTCACCATTCTTGAACTAATGATGGAATTTCTTGCAAAAATCCTCACTTATCTTTCTGTAAAATAGAGAAATAAATATTTGTCTGTACAGTCTTTTAAATTTTACTGCTGAAAATTCTGTAATAGATAGTAAAATAAGTATTATTTTATAGTGCAAATTTTATAGGGACAGATGGTTTTCTGTATCTTTAATTAAAAAACATATTCCATGTAGTGTTGCTGTTTCAGAAACAGAACACAAATAGGCCATTGTCACTTCCTTGGTTTACAAAATCTCATTTTTAAATATTGGTGTGGTTCTTGTTATTACCCAGGCATTTGCATGTTGCATTTATATAAGTAATATTTTCTTCTTGTGTCACTTGAATTTTTTAGGTAAAATAGGGGATCAGTCTGACTTGTAGGTTTTTTGAGCCATCTGCTTAGCATCTTCTGCATGATTTGTATCACAGTAAACCTTTGAAGGATCTATTCAGTCTTTTGTAATATGGGTAAGTAAAAGTACAGTGGAAGATACATAGGAAATCTGCAGCAAAGTGAAAAAATAAACACAGATCCTCTTGGGAACCAGTTCTGTGCTCAGACCGCAGTACTTTTCTTGCCAAATATGAAAAATACAGAATAACCTTAAAAATAGTCATGGTGCAAAAATGTAAAAAGCCTGTAGGTATTCACTTTTATTTGGAAGCTGAAATTCAATTTTCAAGTCTACTTCAGAGGAAATATCAATGTAAAATTCTATTAACAGACAGAATTGTATCTGTGGTATGCATAATTTCTATGATTTGAAAATATTTTCACCAAACAGTGGTTTAAAATCAATAACATGGATAAAAATATTTAACATCTTTATGGATATATAAATATCTGGCTTAAATAATTTTGTTTTATTTAACAATACTGTCAACTCAATTATATTCCATGAAACCTAAATACTGGAAGTGGAAGGATTCTATCCAATGCCCATTAACCAGAGGTCCTTCTGGAAACATGCCAGTGTTGCTATATCATATCAGTGACTGAAACTCACTGGCAGTTCATGCAGTATCTCCAAATGTAAGCAGAAATTGAATATAACAATTTCTCTGACTGAAAGCTGATGTAAATATACTCATGGAAATAATGAATTTTTAAAATTAACTTAATCCACATGAATCCCAATATACATTATCCATCCACAGCTAATCATTTCCCACTTCTAACTTCATTAAAGTCATTTATAGTTCAATATACAATAGCTGTGACTACTGTGGAGCAGAGAGGTTTCCTTCTTCTATGTTATGGAATCTAATGAGAATGCACTGAGACATGCTGGCTACACTGCAGTGCAGTTGAAGTCTTCAGAAGATGAGTCGGGGGCTCCTGAGGTAACAGCAGCCAAGAGAGAAACACCACTGAAATATCTCAAAAGAATCAAGGGTTATTCCTCTAAGCAGGTGGCACAGCTGACAGCCCAGTGCACACAGTGTGGGCAACAGGCAGGAGCTGGAAGCCCCTGTGCCTCTGGAAAACTGAGACCTCCTTGCCATTATTGAAACTTGGTGGAATGAGTCCCCTGACTAGAGTGTGGCTATCAGTGGCTACAGGCTGCTCAGAAGGGACAGGCAATGGAGGGGTGGAGGCATTGCTCTCTGCATCAATAAATGGATACTCTGAAAAGAGCTGTTTCTGAAGAACAGCCGCAAACATGTTAAAAGCTTACAGGTAAGAATTGAAGAGTGAGTCAACAAAGGGAGCCTGGTTCTTGGTGTCTGCTCCAGGCCACTTGATCAAAGAGAGCCTGTTAACAAAGGCTTCTTGCTCCAGCTATGGGAAGCATTGCGCTTACAGGCTCTTGTCCTGCTGGAGGACTTCAGTCACTCCAACATATACTAAAAATTTATCATAGCAAACTGTAACCAATCCAGAAAACTCCTGGAGTGCATGGAAGATAACTTCTTGAGCCAGGTAACAAGCAGCCCTACTAGAGAGGATGGAATACTGGATCTGATGGTCACCAACAAAAGTTAGTGAGCTAACCACTGACATCAAGATTGAAAGCAGCCTGCACTTCAGTGGTCATAGAATCATAGAATTACAGAATCATAGAACCATAGAATGGTTTGGGTTGAAAGAAACATTCAAGATCATCTAGTTCCAACCCTCTGCCAAAGTCAGGGACACTTCCCACTAGAACAGGTTTCTCATGCATTGGTGGAGTTCACAGTCCTGAGGGATATGGGTCACGCAAAGAGTAAAGTTGGGACCTTGAATTTTAGGAAAACAAATCTCCAATCAAGGAATTAATTAGTAGAACCCCCTGGGAATGTGTCCTCAGGGACAAGGAAGGAGAACAGGCTGATAGATCTTTCAGGACACTTCCCATAAAACTCAATATCTGGCAATCCACAGGTGCAAGAAATCAGTAAAGAAAGGCAAGACAACACCATGGCTGAGTTGAGACCTGCTGGTCAAACTAAAGGGCAAGAAGGAAATGCACAGGCAGTGGAAGCACAGCCAGGTGAACTGGAAAAAGTGTAGGTACACTCTCTGGTTATGTAGGTCTGAAATCAAGAAAGCTTTTCAGCAACTTAACTGTAGAGAAGCTTGTTTTCCAATGTATTCCACCACAGCTATCACTATGGAACATAGTGGGCATGACATTATCTCCTCCTCCAGACTCCTAAACTTGTTTTTGAAAAAACGGAAAATATATGAGCAAGAACAAAAGTATCTTATTTTCCCTTAAAGCTTATCTATAATAAAATAAACTTGAGGCAATGAATAAAAAGAATATTTTGTAACAATTTTTTAGTCTTAGACATCATCCTAGATTTAATGAATTTAAGTGATTATTCACATGTTTTCCTACAGGTAGGTGAGATAAAGACTTTTCAGTGTTAGCATTAAAGCTGTTGAGCCCTAGGAACAGACTGCAGGACCCTATCTGAGACACTCGATTCTCTGTGCGTTCCTGGGGAGAGATAAGCTCCTTAGACAGAAGCCAAATCAGGCAACATGCAGAGCAGAAAGCTGCCTAGAGTTAACATTAGGAAATTCTGAAAATAGCAAGGCATCCATTTATGTCCCCTGACAGTTCACAGCCCACAGCCCGAAGGTAGGAGACAATATCTTGTCTTACAAAAGAAATGAAAGGCCTTGGGTTAATGCAATCATTTGCCAGAGGGTATCCAGACCACAGCTACTGCTTCCCAAGAAAAAGCAGCAATCCAGGGAACTGCCGGGGACCAGGCTGATTGATGAATCTGTGACACTGTGCAGGGTTGAATTCACTGCTCAGTGAATGAATAGGTACCAGTCACTTCTCAATGAAGTGGGACAGGGATTTCTAAGATTATGCTCCATGCAGCATGTCTGATTTTGAATTAAATAGGTTTCTATTAAATTATATAATTATGAAGCAGTGGATATTATTCTGCTACACGCTTACATTTTTACTCCCTTTGAGGCTCAGTGATTCTTGAGCAATTTATTTGCAGCAGGATGCATGTGGCTGGTTATGCATGAGAGAAGCTTTATGTTTTTAAACCTTTCTCTTACTGAATCCATAAAAACCTTAACTCCTATGTGGTTGGCAGCAATCACTCAGGTCAATAAATTGGTACATGAAAAGTTAAGAGTAACAGCCACTAGTAGCTCAACCACTTACTACCTAGTGAAGAAAAGTAGATTTATGTGAGAATAATGTAATTCTAGACAGAACAGTTGTTAGGAAATCCTTGCTGAGGTACACAAGTCTGAGGTCTGAGAGAACTCTTTAATAAATGTAAGTATTGGCAGAAAAATTATCAATGGAAACTTGTTAGTGATCTTGCTTGTTACATGCTGTAGTTCAGTGGAGATTTCACAAGGTCTGTCCCAGATAAGAGGTAGACTGAGCATGTTGTGGCACCTAAAAGAAAACTGCACAGACTTTAATATAATATTGGTTGGGTTTTCTACTTTTCCAATTTAAAATTAGTACTTTCATTTTGTTTGTATTATCTTCAGTATCTACAATGTCAGTCTTGCACTCTTTCAAGCCTTTCTTGCTTTCTGCTACCTCTACATTTACATTATGAAAGAATTTCAAACAAGTATTTTAACAAAATTTATCAAATCCTGTACTGAATGGACTTCACTGTCCCCAAGGTAAGAGCTGTCTCTTCTACCACTAACAATACCGAAAAGAGCTACGTTTCTTTAAACTACTTCCATCAAAGCATCTACAAAGAGTTAAAAAGTAATGGTTTTATTACTGTAGATTTTGATATAGAAGTCAGTAACATTGTTTCTTCATCTCCACTGGGCTTTGACATGAAACAGCTCTTGAAGAAAAGGATTTTGTGTAGCTGAGACACTTCTGGATATTTGCCACCCATAAAGAATTTTTTAATGTCAAAACTCCGCTTTGTAGAATATTCAGACTTCAAAATTCATGTACAAAGTGTCTAAGGACATGTCAAATGTTACAGATAGATACAGTAGTATTACAGTGCAAAAATTTAGAGTTTCATTAATGTTTGCTGATCAATGATATGCAGAAAAAATAATATTGCAACATAATGCATCTATCTTGAGTGTGCAAGCAGAAAAACCAATGCAAAGTAAAATGCAGAATGAGGGAAAAAATCTCACAGTAAAGTTCACAACTAGAAAATATTTCTGTATTGGAAAAGTTTCTTTAATGAAGATTCCCTGATTGCATTGTTCTCTTCACTATTATCTGTGTAAGTGTAAAGTGCAGTACATTTTCAGGATCAAATTCAGGTCCAGCTCAAAATATTTAAACTGGACATTATTCTTCCCATTATTCTTCCCATAACTTTGATCAAAACTCAAAAAAATGACACTTCCAAATACCAGTCCTGAAAAGGACAAAAAATGGTATATGTCTCTGATTTCAATGAGAAAAATTATATACTCTATATTATATTATATTGTATATATTATATATTCTTCATGTGGATGACCAAGATCTCCATCAAAGTGAAGCTGACCACTAAGTGCTTACAAGATTTTAATGAATTTATTTAGTATTAGTGACAATTTCTCTAGCTTAAAAAAAAAATAAATAAATGCTTGCAAAGTTTTCTGAAATGCCTACAATTTTCAACGTCAGCCAATGAGCCAAACATTCAAACTTAGATCTCCATAATGCAGAAGCAAAGAAGAATGCGACCCGAAGGCTCCCTCAGAGAGCTATATGTGCCCCCATAGCTGCTGACTCTCTGCCCACTCTCTGAGCTAAACAGAAGCTTGGGAGAGCTGTCAATGTGGCCTTGAGCCCAAGCTAAAATATCCTGCCTGTGAGTAGGCTCGGTGTCGCGCTTATTGCGACAGTTCAGCTTCCAGCCAGGATAGAGTGTGGGCAGAATGAGCTCATGTCTGCCCAGAGAACTGACAGAGCAAGCTTTCATCTACTTGAAAAATACAAACAGAAAGTCTTAGAGTGACCCCTATTTAATCTAGAATGTACATGGTTAAAGTCTCTGAAATCTGTTACCAGCTTCCCAGCCAACCAATGCCAGTGGTTTTTCCCTATCCTTTTATCACTAACAGCTCTACTGGCAAGGTTTCTAGAGCCTGATCCTGAGAGCACTTTCTTCACTGATTCACTGTTTTACAAATACCAGCAAAGTGGTGTGGTATTTTTTGTGGGTTTCCTTCTTTCATGAGTCAAAGATTAAAGCGTACCTGAAGGGCCTGAAGAGAATCTGGCAAAGGGATCATCCTAGATTTTTCATAGTCATTTATTGCAGCAATCTAAGAGTTTCTGATTCTCTTGGGTTTGAATTTTGTGACTTTTTTTCCTATCACATGGGTACCTGATTTAGCTGTCTCTATCTCTAAGGTAATACTAATAAAAAATGATATTATTCATTATTGGGCCACAGCAGCAATGCAGTTGCTGAGTTAGATCTCAAAGCAGAGGTATAACCCATGTCTAAAGAGCTGCTAACTTACATAAACCTTCAAACTGATAACAACTTTGAATGTCAGAGCACAATTTTTTTATTGTTTGGTTGATCTGCAAAGATCTGCAAGAAGGATGTACTCAATAACAATGAAAGCCTACTCAGAAAAGGAAAGAAAAGTGCCTGGTACCATACAGAGTTTTGTGTCCAGTCTTCTGTTTCAACAGATCCTAAATGCTGAAGTGTTTTCAATTTTAAAGCAGTGCTGAAACAGCTCAACACACTTGACCCAAGTGCATGTGCACTGTTCATGTTTTGTTTTCTTTTATTTGGAATTATAATTCAGTTGCACTGAAGTAAAACCTCTTTGCACCTACCTCAAAGCCATTTGAACCAAAGGAGCCTTTATTGTGAATAACAGCTCCTATTAGGTCATGACCTGGGTTTTTAGGGGGAAAAAGGCATGTAAAACATGCTGATCTCTGTTAGCCTGGTCAGTGTGGCACCAGGAAAGGACTTGGATCATAAATGGGTGACAGTCAGTTAACCTTTCACTCAAGATGACTGTTTGTTGGCCACAAATGACGCCAAGGGAGTTGAAATATGTTTTAATAGTCTGTTTATATTTTTCTACCAAGGTCTTAGTGCCACATAACTCATTTTGGCATTTTTCAAACTTAATTTTGCATTAAGAAAACCAAGGAAACAGGGAAGCCAATATTTATTTTTGAAATAGCTATAAACATTTCACAGAAACTCTTTATCCATTAGCCACTTATAAAATTTGTTACCTTTTCCTAGATACTTGCCCTTACAATGAAAGCCTAACCTTAGTGTGATAATGGAGATAAAAGTCAGAGGATAAGTGTAGTGTGTTGTACAATACAGTCACTAATGAGTGAAGGAATCAAGCCAGGCCTGTTGCAGATTATTTAGACTGAAGGTGGGATGTGCTTGTGTATATAAGTGCTTTTTATTCTACATTCTGTTTCCAATGTAATAAATCTTTAATAAAAAAATTAATAACGCTGGTGCGAATTATACTATATGAATAAGACAAGCCTTGGCTTTCTCTTCCCCACCTTTTTTCCTTCTTCTCCTTCCCCTCCTCCATTTTAATTTTTTTTTTACACAGGCTTAGGCCCTCATTCTGCAATATACCCAAGTAATTTTTTTCTTTTAAGCACATAGTAAGTACTTGTTGAGGCAAGACAACCAGAACTCTCACTGAAGGTCAAGCCGCTCTTGTTTCATTATGATTGCACACTCTTTAAGATGACATAAAACCATAAAAAAGTTTTAAAATATAAGGGTCAGAAAGAGATCATGACAATTACGTTGTCATTTATACTACCTTATGTTGTTTCCATATTTGGAAATTATTGCTTTTCCTGTCACCTCTACAAACTGATTCTTCAATATCTCTTGCTGTTTACTGATGTCATGAGTCTGAGTACACAGCCACCAGATAAAGCCCTTTAATCTGATTAGAGGAAATTCATAAAATGTGAACTGGCTTATCCATCAGCACTGAACAAGTTCAAACATAGGTAGGAGAAAGAAAATTGTGATTAACATTTTGCTTTGAAAATAATGTCCCCCAAAACATCCTTGCATTTTCCTCTGGGATTCATGCAGCAGGAAGGACACATTTCTTGACATGAATCCCAGCATAAATCTTAAAATCTCATGCAGAACCCAAAATATTAATTTTAATGTGTTATTCATTAAGTTGTTTCTTTACATTGTATTCTGTTGGCAGCAAACTCATTCCATTCCATCCACATTAAAATAATGATGTAGTAAGATTCAGTGGGGTTACTAGGTCATTAACAACTGGAAAAATTTCTAAAACAGAGTTTGAAAATGCCAAAGGGGCAAAATTGTAAAACAAGATTGAACTGCTAGCACAGAATAAAGAATAAATAATCAAAAAAATTGATTAAAAATTAATTGCAGACTATTTCCACCTCTATCAATAATGATTCATTTCCTTACATCCAAGTTCTTCACAAGGAGAATAAACCAAAAACCCCTCAGAGATTTCTAAAGCATGTCCTGACAAAGGCAACAGAGCTGGGGAAGTGTCTGGAGCACAAGTCTCATGGGGAGTAGCTGAGGTAGCTGGGGGTGTTTAGTCTGGAGAAAAGGAGACTCAGGAGGGAACCTTATCACTCTCTACAACTATCTGAGAAGAGGCTGTCCCAGGTGGGGGTCAGCATCTTCTCCAGGTAACAAGTGACAAGAGGAAACAACCTCGAGCTGCCTGAGGGGACTTTTAGACTGGAAATTAGGAAAAAAAAGTTCTCAGAAAGAGTTGTCAAGCATTAGACCAGGCTGTCTAGGGCTGTGCTTGAGTCAGCCTCCCTGGAGGTGTTATAACCTGTGGAGATGTGACACTTAACAGCATGGCTTAGTGTGGACTTGGCAGTGCTGGATTAATGATTGAGCTCATTGATCTTAAAGGTCTTTTCCAACATAAATTTCTTCTATCATTCTATGATATTTGAAAGATACCTTTCACAGTTTCAGTTATCTGTTTTGCCAGTGGAAATATGAGGAAAAAATGTTATTCAACCTAGGTATTTTGTCCAATTCAGTATTTAAGTAATTCAACATCCAATTTGATTTTAAAAAAATAACTTCAGTAGTCATATTTTAGTAAGGAATTCTGTTAGCTAGTGTGCCTCTCATTGCTGTTTTAGCCAGCAGCTTGTATTCTGCACACAGCTTCAGCAATATAAGCCTGTGTGAAGGGGGCATGATTCTTGAACAGAATGATAGCATCCTACTTTCACTGCATAGAAGGAGAAATATTTCCCTAAAGTGAAATCACAACAACTGATTCACTACAGGAGATATTTGAACCTCTGACATTTTTGGAACAGGTGTTTTCAAGGACACTGCCTCATTTTGGTTTATGCAAAATATTTGTAATCTAAAGACATCATCTGAGTGATGGTTTGCTCTTATTTTTCTGCTTCTCACTTACCTGATTCTTACCACTTGCTCTCATAGAAAACTCAGTATTTTGTGGCACTAGATGCAGGTCTTGATCTGTTTCTCCTGCAAGACAGGGGTGCTTAAGCCTCAATTTCCTCAGTGCCTGTTTTTTGACCTGAGATATTATCCTGAGATATATGACCATGGAATTTCAGGAAAATAATCTAATATTAAGGATGGGCCAATACAAATTAAACTACCAATTCAATTTCTTCCCTGAAATGCACTCTGAATCCCTGGGATAGTGGCTTGTTGCAGGTAGGCTTGCAGTTCTCTGCTGATCTGTATAAACTTTTAATTGAACCTCCTCAATAAAGAAAGGAGTGAGGATACAATATCCAGGTAAAATAAAAAATACCCCCATGACTATCCAGTTACTAGTAGTCTAAATTACTAATATTTTTTGGTTTAAAAAAATAAAAGAAAATAAATATTAAACCTATGGATCATCAAGAATTAGGCATGTACATATGTACACATTCTTTTGTATGTCTGTAAATAGAAATACACATTTAAATGTCATCGTCATAGATTTCTTCTAATTGTAAACAACAACATAGCAAAGTTTTAATTAACATATTGATCAGTAAAGATGGACTTAGGTACTTAACATTCTTAGATAACATTCTTAACAACTATAGATAATTTCTGGCATAATTCCAGCATATTCTTTACGGAGCAAAAAAAATAAAGCAACTGAAAATCCCCCAAGAAACCCAAATCAAAACCCTAGCACCCCTCCCCCCAACCTACACTGACTATTTACTCTTTAGACACATTAATTTCCAAACACCAATTTATCTCAGTAAGATTAATATAATTTTTTAACTTAAGTCTATCTATGATAGTAGCAACTTTTGTAGTTACTTATGATTAATGACCTTCAATTAAATGAACTGCATGATAAATATTTTACTGTGGCCTGTAAATGATATTTCTCAATGTCACTGCATGGTAAGAAAAACCAAGTATCTCTACAGTAGCCATCAGGGTAAAAGTAAGCATGAACATGCTGATACATTAAGGTTTCTATTTCTATTTTATCTAAAACAGTTAATTAGGATAATGTATAACCTATGTGGATGACAATGTATAATTAATGTCACCCTCAGTACAACTAAAGCATAGATTTATGAAATCCACTATTACAATATATCTGCATGGATTTCAACAAACTATATTTATGAGACTTTTGGAACTTCCAAGCATATTTTGGAAGAAGTATTAAGTTTAAATTTTACTGTAGTTGTGTGGGTCTCTTTGTACTGGATTTTCAAACATGATTAATCAACTTAAAGATAAATCAAATTTCCAACAAATGTTCACTGAACTTTTCCACTAACTTCAATGTCTGTAAAACAGATCCTTAAATAAAGATATACAAACACCACAAGCTTCAGCAATTCAGAAAAGATAAGCATCAGAAGGCCTGATTATTTATGTAAACCTTAAAAACTTTAAAAATATTACTTTCTCTGTAGAATCCCTGTATTTCTGTTCTGAAAAAATCCCATAAGAATCAGTTTTGGCATTTCTGCTGTTGGCTTCAGCCAAACCCAGGAAGTATGTTGTTTGAGCAGGGAGAAAAATATTTTTTTTTAATTTTAGGTTACATTGTGAATTAAGCAAATTTCTCTAACCTTGGCTTTGTCTGTGTCCTGGGAAAAAGTTCAGTTTTGTATTTTATTTTTTAAGAAGTTCATCAATCTTCAATGATATAAAAATAATTTGAATTATCATTTAGCATTGTTCAGTGTTTATATGTCCATTTAAAACATTGATCATCTCTAGTTATTTCAAGTTTGATGTTAATTCAGCTCCTACATTTTATAAATTAACATCATTTTTATAGAGCCATGAATCAGGACAAAAGTGGTAGCTTCTGAAGCAACAGGAAATCTTAGCAGCTATATAGCTGGTGAGAGAGTGAAATCTTTTTCTGTAGCAAGAATTTAACTTTCATTTAATAAAAAATGTAATAAATCTAATAACTGAAGAGTTTTATTTCAGATTTCTGCGAGAAAAACCATTGGTGGCTGGTTTTGTTTTAATAAGTATTGTGTTGAAAAATAGTTTTAACAGAAAATGGTAGTAGCAGATTAATGTATCTCTTCTGTGCTATATTTGGTGAGAGATTAGAGTAGAGGGAATTATTTCTGTTCAACACATCATTGTGATAGTAGCCTTAAATATGTTTCTGTTTCTGCTAGCAGTAAAACCCAGCGTTACCGTATGTTTCCTCTCCATCACCACCATGCTACCGACATCAGCTGCAAACCTAGCAGCTCACACTGCCACTGTGACTTTCTGTGGCTTCTGTAGCATGCATTTCAACTAATAGAAACATATGTTTGCCTGTTCCCGGTCCAGAATAAACATATTTTTAAGCAGTTGTTGTAAACCGTGACAAAGCACCATTTGTCTGCACACAGCAGCATGACAGGCCATGTGCTGCATTTTAAGAAAAAAATTCTCTGGCAGTAGATCCTGATGTCTTTTAATTATCCTTACCCACTATACTTTTACTCAATAGCTACAGTACTTTAATCAATTATTAATCAAATTTACTACAGAAAAATAAAATTTGTTGTATTATATGTAAAAACTCACAATCGGTACAACATCCAGGCTTACTAGACAATTTTATATTTTGCTGGGGTGTGTAGATCTGTTTCTTATTCATGGCTGGGTTGTTTGCTTTTTCACTATCCAGAATAAACATATTTTTCTCCTTTGACCTGTCAGGTCTGAAATTCAAACGTAAGCTAAAATTACCGTGGGCTCTTAGAGAGAAAACAAGTTTTTCTGTTAAAGTGTGCAACTCCAGGGAAGGATCCCTCTACTATAAAACATTTGTTGTCCCTTAGACAGGTTGTACTGAAGCAATTCCAAAGGAAAACTGATCATATTCATTTATAGCTGTATTTTACATTAATGTTTTATCTTTAAAACTGGCAGATATATGTTCTTACTCTGGATATATTGAATTAATATTTTATTGGCTGGCACATTTCACTTGCCTCTACAGGAGAACGGGCAAGGAGCTGCAGTGATGTCAGACAATAATTACAGCAGTGAGTCATTGCTACAGAGCAAACGAGGAGAAACACAGAGGTTATTTTGTCTTACACTTTTCTAAAGGAAATGTAGAAGGAAATTATTTTCATGTGTGGGCAGCAAGAATATTAAGAGCCAAATTAAAAATCTGCTCCAATTACCAGTTACTTACTGCATTATTCATGTTTTCAACATTTTGCAGAGCCATCATGTGTACTGTTTGCAGTTAAAAACTGTATTAAGAATATAATAAAGTTAAATTAAAAGTCCATGAATTTACCAAGTACACTGTTTCTCAAGCTTGTACTGAAGATAGGAGTGGGAAAAATTTAGTATTCTTTGGTGTTATTGTTGATTTTTCTGGTTTTCTCTGATCAGAAACCAACTGTGATATTCCCTTTCTGCTTCTCTTTGGTGCTTTTACCTCAGTTATTCATTCAAAGACAGGCAGCAGTCGAGGTGGTGAATTGTTCTTGCAACTTGACTAAATGAGTTAGCAAGAGTTCAAAATTTTGTGAGTAGTGGTTTCTAAGTTTTTGTCATCTTCCACCCTATCTTGTTTCTTCAATTTGTCCAGAGTATTTTCCTTTCTTTTAGAGTAGCTTTTAGTTTACTTCTAATAATTATTTACCTGATCTGGTGTTGCATCCTTTCTATCTAGTTAATCTTGATTCATGACGAGAAAAATTGTGGGTCAATTTAATTTAGTCTGTCTTCATAAGGAGAGTATACACTGACCTAATAAAATCCAAATATTTTCTCCTCCCCTTTCAAATAAGTAAAATAAATTAAAAAAAAAAAAAAAAAAGAAAAAAAAAAAGGAAGAAGTTATGTTTAAGAAAAAGTTTTATTTCCTAAAATAGAAAAAGGATCCAAATAGGTGCCGAGGCAATCTATCTGCAATCTGGACAAGGGCACTGACTAAGATGCCTTTTACTCTACAATTTGTCAGAGTTCAAACTCAGGGGTTCTCCCTGGTCATCATAGATGGCTCATGCTCTGTCTCTAGTGAAGAAATTATCTTTCCACTGATTTTAAAACCAGCTGACACAATGGATGTTTCCCTTTATCCTTTAGTGGGAGTACTAAATGATGAACTAGTTAGGGTATATAGGTATAATACTGGGGCTGGGATTCCCAGACAGTTACCCCATTTTATTTAAGTCCATGTTTAGCTGGCTTTTGGCAGACATTTTAGTTTCAATCTCAGTGACAGCAGTATTTCTCTAGAGTGATTATTTAGATTTTTTTCTCCTGTTCACAACATCTTATCTATCACTAAGTATTTGTAAGATGTCTATTACAGAGGTGATTTAACTATCCATGGACAACTGTTACCTTTGGGAGACTTGGTGAGATTTTGCAATATGTTCAGGAAAAGGTGCGTTGGCCAGAATTCTAATAAACTAACAATATTTAATGTAGACATGATGTCTAATTCATTGATAAAAAAGAGGGGTTTATTCCCAAATAATTAATCAAAGCATTTTTAAGGGAAAACAACCCCAAAACCTGGACTTAAAATGAAATTGCTCTCTGGTTTTGTTTTATTTCTTGCTAGTATTATTACAATTAATGTCTAGATTTAAGAGTATCCTAAGTATAATCTTATACTGGGTCCACCTAAGTGATTGCAGTCCAGTGGGCTTTGGTTCACAAGGTGACTTAATCCCCTAAATTCCATTATGAATGGAATTATTTGACTAACGCAGCACTTCATGAAACTCTACCAACCTCAGCATCTTTACAACTGAGTTTCATTTCAAAAACTGAAGCTATCTAAAATTTAGATGCAGCTGTGAACCAGATGGAAGATGCAAGTTAAATCCTTCCTCAACCTCAAACATTTCTAAACTAGAGTGCAAAATATTTTAATATTTTTACAATGAATTTAAGGTTTCATGGAAAATTCATCAGAAGTCCTCAAAATTTAATGTATATATACAAATGCAGTTATTTCTCTCTCCTATTTACAAATTATTTAATTGCTGTTGCTTATTTGCTGTTTTTTCAATTTCATTGTATGCAGATAAAGTAGATTTGTTGTAGCTTATATGACCACTAATTTATTTTCCTACCTATTGTGTAAATCAGAGCAGCATTTCCCCTTCTTTCCTTGATCAGAATTTCCTGGCCATAAGCAAATGGAAAGACTGGAGATGTACTCCTAAAATGTTCTTTGAATTTTAATCAACACTGAGTTGCTTTTCATTCTTAACTTCCTTTCCTTTGTCTCCAAGAACAACCAAGAACTGTTCCCTGACTTGCCATTTTTTCTAAGGGAGAAAAATCGTGTCCTAGCAGGTATTTGAAGTTTGTTTTAAAGGTTCAGTCCTAGAAATCTAAATCTGAGAATACTGAATAACTAATTAAGCCAAGTGAGATATCCATTGCTCCTGGGAGCTAACGAGCTCATCAACTGACCTAGTGCTGTGCAGACTTGCTGTCTCAAACCAGACTACTTTGGACTTTTATGGCTTGAACTGAAGCTCCTGATTGCTTCAGGACCAGTTCTGGGTTTTGACTGAGATCTGATTGTGGTGTAAAGTAGTGTCAGCTTCACAGTGTCATTTTTTCCTAACTGTTGGGCAATGCCAGTTCAGGGAGAAAAGCCCAAAGAAGCAGAATTACTGTTTCACCCTGTGGTTCATCTGCACATGGCTGCAGTACAGATAAGTACACTAGAGCTCAGAGCCAAGTTAAGCTTTATTCTTTTAAAGTCACTGGAGATCTACTAGACAAATTGTGTTGAGGGATAGTCAAACATAACTGGCAAGATCTAAATCTGTGTTGAGTGGAATGTTTGTAAAACATATGGGAAAGTAAAGAGCTTTTAAATAATCATAATGCCCTCACCCTTTGGGAAAAACACAGAACCCCAAGTAATATTTATTTCTTTTTGTTTTATGTTTTCTTAGATTACACTTTTTTTTTTTTAATTGGACTAAGTGTGTTTTATAGTGTTGATTGCTAATAAAAAGGTCTTGCCAACCTTGTCTTTCTTATTTAAGTAAACAGCATTTGCTTTTTATACTGACTTTATGAGACTTCTGTGAGTTTTGGTGTGGCTGACATAACGAGGGTGTTTAGGCCATTTAAACTCAGATCATAGATATCATGTGACAAAATAATTTTTCTATCAACACGACCTCAGGGAAGTTTATTTTGATCTGCAAAATATTAAGCACAGCCCGAAAACAAGGCAAAAGTCCAATGAATGAAGATGGGACCAATTCCAGCTTTTCATTTGTATGAAACAAAGTAATGGACATGTGCAAAGACAGATCTTAGATTAATCTTGTCTAAAACAAACATCCTTTGATAGATTAACCAGGTCATTACAGGCTAATTTCCACCATGATCGGGCAAAAGCATAAAATGATGTCCTTCCTGAATTCCTGCCCTAGGCTGTTTCTTGTTAAATTATAAAGGATTTTCACAGTCTTTTAGTGAGGCTTACACTTGGCCTTATCTATTTTTGTGCTATCAGAAGGTATTTTACTATGCATGATATTTGTATTTAATCCAAAATTTTTGTATGTTTATGTGTATGTAGTTATCTATCTACTCATACAACATTTGCTGTAAGGATTGAGTCCAAAGGTATTTGTAACATTCCAAATTAAAATCAAATTAAGGTAGGGAGTGTAACTACTTTAAAAAATAAACCTGATAATTCCTTTATAATTTTTTTTTAATATTCATTTTAGCATCTACTGTCTCAATTTTTAGAGGACATACAGGAAGAAAATAATGAAAATAAGGTTAAGTTCACATTAGTCTGCAGGTGTGAAATTGTAGGTTGCTAAGTTCTATGCCTTCACATTTTGAGCAACCTCTTCCTGACAAGTCTTTTCTGTAACAAGTCTCTGTGACAAGTTTAATCGAATTGGCTTTGCTTGCACCTAATATGCACCCACAGATGGATGCAAGACCAAAACACCCTAAAACTAAACCAACAAAAGCCAGCAGCCATGGACTTGATTAAGGGAAGCTGTCTTATGGTGTCCTTGCTCTCATAAGCAGAATTCAACTCCAAAGTTCTGTGGGAGAACTGGGATATATTTAAATCTCAGTCTTGGGACAGACTCTCCTCATCTCAGAAAAAAATGCCAATGGCTTAACCACTACTACTACTGTAGGCTAGAAAGGTTAGGGATGTTCTCTGCTCCTGCTGTTAGTACTGTGATCACCACAGCAAAGTGTGTCTTTCACCTAAACAAATAGATGAATGATACTCTGGTAAAGGCATTTACTCTTTTATTCAGGAAAAGTAACTGGATAAAAATACAACAACAGAGAGACAGTGATGGTCAGTGACTCCCATCTGCTCTCCTTGTTCACTCTGTGAGAGAAATTGAGAAAACATTTTCTAGGATAGCACTCCCAGATAAATCACAGAGAGAAAAAGACATCTCTCCTGCTTACGTCCTACCTCTGTTCCAATGAGTTCTTCTGCATTTTACATTTGATATTTAAAAGATATATTTACTTCTCTTCAATAACCCTAGAAGAAACAGAACAGATGTTTTTCACTTCAGTGGAGACCTCTCCTCTCCTCTCCTCTCCTCTCCTCTCCTCTCCTCTCCTCTCCTCTCCTCTCCTCTCCTCTCCTCTCCTCTCCTCTCCTCTCCTCTCCTCTCCTCTCCTCTCCTCTCCTCTCCTCTCCTCTCCTCTCCTCTCCTCTCCTCTCCTCTCCTCTCCTCTCCTCTCCTCTCCTCTCCTCTCCTCTCCTCTCCTCTCCTCTCCTCTCCTCTCCTCTCCTCTCCTCTCCTCTCATTATGAACTCAGGTCAGACATGCCCAGGTGCTCAATGTTTCCTTGCTAGTAACATTAAACATTCCTGCTGCTGGCACATTTGGCTGCTGGTAGCTGAGCTCCAGCTCCTAGTTCATGATTGTGGTTTCCTCTAACTGAAAGACTCTTTAAAAAAGGAGATACTTTGCATTGCAAATTATGAGGACTTTTGTGGCTTGAACTCTGAGTTATTCTCCATTTGTCACTCAGAGACAGATTTGGCAGAATGGGTTGTTGGCTTGTGCTGTAAATGGTGGAATTAAAAATTCTAAGGCTTCTAAAATCCTCTTCCAAGCCCAGGCATTAATTGCATGATTCCTTTTAACTGGGGTTGCTGTTTCTGTGCCACAGTAAAGGAACAGTAAAGAAACCAGCTACTTGAGTTCTCAGTAATTCTGTCAATGTATTTCAGATATCTGGACATCTCTTCTCACTCCTCCTTGCTCTCTCCCTCTACTTTATTGTACAGTAATTTCACGAATACAAGCCACAGCAATTTGACAAAAATTTTGGTGGAAACCCGGAAGTGCGGCTAATACTCGAGGGCGGCTAATCTGTGAATAATTTTCTGACGTTTATAACCCCAGACGTGCCAGCCAGGGTGCCGAGCCAAGCACCTGCCAGTAAAAGCCGACATTTCGCAATTGTTACAAATTGTTACTCTGTTGCCCTGGTTCCCTGCAGGCAGCACGGGGGGTGGGGAGAGAGGCAGGAGAGCTCTGTCCTTCCCTCCTCTGCCGCAGTCCGGGGGAGAGACAGGGGGACCCAGCGCCGCCATTGCCGCGGCCCGGGGAGGAAGGGTGGGGCTCTGACCCCATCCTCTGCCGCCGTAGCGGGAGCAGGGGGTGCTCCGTGGCCGGCCGGCGCCGCGGTGGGAGCGGGGCCGGGGCGAGCGAACCCAGAGACAGCGGCCAACCCCGAGCGGCACCACCGAGCTGGGCCACCTGGCCCCATCAGCAGCCCCTGTCAACGGGCCGAGCCTGTGCAACCTTAGTTGAACCAGTAAACCCCCCGCCATGCCGCGGTTCTGTTAGTATTTGGCAACTTTGTTGCACGCGGGTCCTCGCTGCGAATGACAGAGCGGCTTATATTCAGGTGTGGCTTATTTATGGACAGAGAACGAAATATTTGCCAACACCCAGAGATACAGCTTATACTCAGTGCGTCTTGTATTCGTGAATTTACTGTATTTCCAGTTCCAACTCCTTGAGCTCAGTTCTGCTCTGGAGGAAGGACTATGTGCTACTATAGATACACTGCAAAACCCTAAATGTCCTCTTTTCACACCTAAAACAACAGAGAGATTGAACCAAAGAACAAAAGCTTCACAAATTTTCTGCGTGCACTTCATAGAATAACAACCTGATGTGGAAAAAATCTGAATCTCTTATCTTTCTTTTCTGTTTGGTGACCCTGGTTGTTTCCTCTTGTTTCAGGCTTTATTTAAAAGGTCACAGTGGAACTGCTGGAAAACAGAGTAGCCTGATCTTGCATGGTGCTGAATTCAGTACAAAAGATGCTGACAACGACAACTGCATGTGTAAATGTGCTCTCATGTTGACTGGAGGTGAGTACAACTCACTCAGAAAATATGGTACATTAATAGGAATCTACTGTGCTTTCCTAAAGCACCCATGGATGAAGTTGTATCATGGATGTATAAGTCCTGAGTGAAAACATCTTTTATTATTATTACTGCTACTTTTTCCTATACATATATTGTCATGATGTCAATACTTAGATTCCTATCAGCAGAGAAAGGATCATTCAGAGATGCAGTCAGTATAATTCTGCACTGAAGCTGTTGCAACTCTGTCAAAGAGGAAAGCAAAAGTCAGTGTAATTGTTTAGGAAAGAAAGGCAAAATAAAAAAGAAAAATATAAAAGATTTAAAAGGTGGAAAGAAATTTGTGAGAAGTTGAACAATCAACCAGCAAAAGAAGAGAGAAATGGTCAGGTATTAGATATAAGACAGTAAAGCTTAGAAACAATCAAAGTCTGGACTTGTAATACATGATCTATCTAGCTTAGGGATGTGATTCTGTTATTAAGGTTATTTATAATGGTTAAACTTTGTCTGTTAGGTGAGCATTATGCATAAAGACACTAAATGACTAATTCACTCACCTGTGAAAGACTAGACCTGCGACCACCTGTTCAGATCTGGAAGGTTTAAGCTAATATCCCTTGTGAGAAGAGCACAGACAAGTTACATTGAGACAGTTTAAGGTCCCAAGTCAATCTGACTGCCTGCAAGTATTGTGTATATGATTGGTATTTGTACCCTCCAGCACAGAGAATGAATACCTGAGATTATCTCTCCATTCAGGCTCCTGATGCCCTTAATAGTGACAATTTTCTCTGGCAAATGATAGTTATTCCTAACCCCTATACGGGCAAGCTCATTTTTATCTCCAGAATATCACAGAAAAGGCAGAACACTTAAATTTGGATTCTTTGGTTTGCTGACTGTATGACCAAGAAAGGCCCTTTCTTATCTTCATATTTGATCTTGTTTGGACACTCTCTCTCAGTGATTTCTAACTTTCCTGGAAAATATCCTATACATGTAAAGTTTTCAGTATTTTGGATCAGACTGTTAAACCTGTATTATTTGTGGTTACTGGCACTCTGGTTGAATGCAGCTAAGGCCACATCCAGGCATATATGAGCCTCTAAAGCAATCATCTGCTGACAGAAGATGGTTTCCCATCACTGAGAATTTATATCAAATGCACAACCCAACTCCTCATTCTCTTTTGCCAGTTGGAAGTGACCCAGCTGGGAAAGTCTTTAAGGAGCCAATTTTTCAAGCTCCCCTAACTTCCTCTAGGGATATCATATTAGAAGTTATCATGGGAAACTTCTTCCAGTGGACAGGTGAGCAGACACTAGCTTTTCATTTCTATAAAAAAGAGAAGCTAGTCAGATAGAACTGGAGACAGACAGTGGATAAGAAGTCAGTAGTTTATTTTCAATAAAGCTGCTGACCTTTCCCTTTAGAGAACAGGCTAAATTAAAGTGTGTTACTTCCAGGGCAGGCCAGAGTGTAGTGAGAAGCTCCTGAGAGTGAGTTGTGTCTGTGCTGGAGTGCAGACTCATTCATGTGTCTGAGCTGCCTGGAATCACCTCTGCTCCCTGCCAACTCATTCTGGGAGCTGAGGGCTTTGTTTATTTTCCTGCTCTGAGTTCTCTGACAGGTCAATGCCCTGCTAAGGTCAGTCTGCTGTTGAACAACCATGCCACCAGGTTCACATTATTGCTTCAGCATTCCTGTAAATCGACAGCATAACCACATTTTGGGATTTACAAATGGTACCAAATGAAATTAATAGGGAGGAAGGGGGAGAACTACCAAAGGCTGAGGAAACCACAAGTTTAGGAAGTTATCACACAGTAAAGGGAGGTGCAATTGGCCTTTAGAGATAGATGAGTCTACTCTTATGGACTAGACTCTGAGTAATATTCCTTTGGAGACAGGTTGTACGACACTGTAATTTGTTGTGCGTCAAGAAAGACTTCAATCATGCTAGAATTTTCCTCAAACACTCTGCTATGCTTTTCTCCTTGAAACAACTTTCTCATTCCTTGAGAAATATCAGAATTGAATTAAATACCAAAACATCTTTTTAGGGAGCATATTTCAGTTTTGTACCAGACAAAGAAAAGTAACGTTAACAGGTTTTGGAAAACCTCTTTTTTTTTTTTCTTTCCTTGAAAAGATATCAGACTGTTAGTTTTGGCAACATCACAGAGAGCTCTTTAATGATGAATGGTATGAAATCTGGAGGCAAGTTTCTAGCTATCTTGACAGTTTGGGTGAGTCTGTTATCTCTATGAGGTGAACTGAATATATTTATGTCAGGAATAAAGGCTGAGATAAGCCAAAGCTCAAGACTGTGATATGGTTATAATCAAGGCTGAAAATAAAAATGTAAGGAAAACACACATATCTCTCTGTGATCTTGCTAGTTGTCATATTTATTTGGTCTATATCATAACTATTATTCTCTCTCCTCTTATATCTCAACCCTCTTTCTTAGAATGAGAAATTAAATACTGGGAGAATTATACAGAAGCACCAACAGTGTATTGTATGTGCCTTCTTTTTCTTTACTTGGCTCTATTTCTATATGGATTTTAGGGAATGCCTTCAAATTCATGTGCCTGAGTTGGTTTCTTAAGCCCTCTAAACTGACGTCATATTGAAAAGTTTTAGCTCCTTTTTTGTGATTTGGAAAATTTAAATTAAGCGTGCTTGTTTTACTTTAAATCATATTCCTTTAAATAATTTCTTCATTGTTTCAATATCTCAGTCCAGTGGAAAAAAATAGTATATCTATATATATCTATATATGTCTGTATCTGTATATCTCCCCATATTGTTTCAAGCCTTAGTCCAAAGAATGCCCCAATGAGTTGTGTACACAGCTTTTTTTGCAAGAAACAGCACTAAAAATGCAACAAACTGTCAGCAGAATGAGCCTATGAGTAGAAGTTAAAAATTCTTGGATTTTCAATACAGCCCTTAGCATTTAACATCTCTGGATCAGATTCCTGGGCCAAATTCCCATCTGTTCTGCCAGATACCACCTGTCAGCTGAGTCCCAAATTGTTTGTGAAATTGTTTTCAGTCACTGGAAAGTAACTTATGCTATCTTGGCTCACCGAGAAAGAGATTTAAGGTGATTTTCTTTGTCTGGTACTGGCCGCAGTCTGAGGTGTTCACAAAGGCATTTACCTTGCTTCAAGTGGGAAGTGAGAATATTGTTAAACTTCTGATCCCTAAAATAATTTGACAGAGAGACTTTCTAGATGTCTTGCCAGGTTTGAAGCAGCATAGATGACTCAAATAAATTGTTTGTTTGTTTTATTTTACTGGAAGAAGAGGTCCATCCAGCTGGAGTCTCCTGTCTCTGACAGCAGTCAATGCAGGCAAATAAATTATAAATCCCTTGAGTATTTTCTCAGTATCTTTTGATTCTCAGGGACTTCTTGAGCCAGAGAAATATGTATTTATTAAACACATGTTTATTGAGCCTCAATAGATTTGCCATCTATCAAGTCAAAGACTACTCAATGGCTCCCAAACAGTGTTGCATTCATTGCCTGTTTTTTCACTACTTTTTTCTCCAAAGGATCAATTTTGTGAATCTCTGGCAAGATGGGTATGGAGGATTCATGTCATGACTTAGGGGGAAGTTCTTGGTTGAGTAGAAAAATCTACCCATATACTCCAATCAGAAAAGCCACAGTTTTTCTTAAATTTTCCTTGAAACAAAATATTTGAAAGAAACAACAGCAATACACTTAAAAGTATCCAACCTGAACCTCTGAATAGACACCTATTTACATAGAAAAGAACCAGTTTTTAAATTTTATGCATATTTCTGCTTTCATAAAGAAATTCCTCAGAAAACACCATTAATGAAGTCCTACTTAGATTGCCAAATATTTTAATGAAAAAATATATTGACCATGCAAATAAGAAGTGGTGAGAATATTATTTGGTTTTTTGCTAGAAATGTTCAAAATATTTAATTAGACATATGACTGTGGAGCACTTTTAGCAAAAGCATTACTAAATTGGTATGTTTATCAGGGTTAAATATGGGCAACTGTAATACAGTCTTAGGAAACCTTCAGGAAGTGACTAACTTGTGATACATTAAGACACAGTCACCAGTCTGCAAGTTTCATGTTATTTTTACCTCATAAAAAGGTCCCTATGAAAGGGACTGCATTATCTAGTTGATATGAAAATCTAATGCCTTTTCATCTTATGTTCTGACAGCTAAGTTCTAATGTAATCTTCAGATTGTCAAATGGTAGTCTGGTCAATCCAATACTCTAAGGAATAAACTAGAAAAAAAATCACTTCCAGAGTTAGTCCCTTTCCCAGATAGATTCTTCTCTGTCTATTTGTTTCTATCTTTCTATTCATCTTCAAGAATTCTATTTATGTTAATTTTCATGTTAATGTCTGTTACTGAGTTTGCCTACACTTAATATAAGAAAGTCTTGCATGTTGACTAACTAATTCTATGATAATTTAAATGCATTCCATCCTGTCATATCTTCCACCATTGGAAAGAATAGACACCATTCCTTTCAATTCCTTTGAAAGTTTGTTGTTCATTTGTTTGGTTTTTTATTATTTGAAATTGTTGGCAACTTTTCTTTCGAATTCTGAGTAAACAATCCTGAACCCTTCGTGTTACATTCACTCTTTTGGACTCTGTCCCATGGCTCCACTGATAGTTTGAGGTGTCATCCAAAACTTCATCCAGAGAAATTACCAATGCAAAATTAAGCAGATCCTAAGCATTGCCATCTAATTTCTTTAAAGTAAAGGATGTCAGAAACATTGAAATATTTCATAAAATAAATTTCTATTTCTTTTGAACATTAAGGACTATTTCAATATTTTGTGGATTTTCTTACTGGCTTTGTTGCCAAATGCACTAAATTTTATGGACAAACCCAGTGGACTAGAAATAAATATTGGCTTTCCATAGGATCTAGTTATTCTGTAAATCCACACAAATGTACCATTCAGACCTACTTTAGATCTTATTGAATGGCCTGCACTGATCCTGCAGCATTTGGAGACATTCAGTGTCCTCAGGAGGGAGAACAGAGATGTGTGAGCAAAGGGTCTGCTGTCAAACATGCAGTGTTTAGACACCTACTGTTTAGAACGTAAAAGTCAGCTAGTGCACCTCCCATCAAACCTGAGAGGTCATTACTGTTCTCAGGGTACACCAGCCTTACAGTGCAGTCATTAATTGATGAGCATTAGGTCACTGAAAAAGAATTTTACACACATACATGCTTAATTGGTATTTATACAAGCCAAAAAAGCAAATCTGTTAGCTTTGGCATATAAAAGAACTCTTTTAATATTGCTTTTGACAAAGAAGATTCTATCATGCAGAAATTATACTTGTCACTTCAGAAAATTATTATAAAATATGCCTGTGTGGTTTTCTCCTTTTAATATTGTTACTCATTTAAGCAATGCCCCTCTACTAGGCTTTTGGTAAGAATTTGTGGAAATTATTTCAATATATATATATTGAAATATATTTATATTCAGTCAAATATAAAGTACAGTATAGATACAGAATAGCCTGGAGCTCAAGTGTCTGTGATAGGTAGCTTAAGCATAAAAAAATATTTATTAATGAAAAGAGTTGACATGAAATTTAACAACTTCCCATTGGTCACAGCAACATGAATTAAAGAACAAGGCATAACTATACACAATATGTGAACCTTCTTTAACTGTTCCAGAAGAACAGCCATCTACATTGAGGATTCATTTCTATTTGTGTAGCTGAACTTTCAAACAACTTATCTATGCATAATTTAATTTATATTTTGTCTAGAAAATATATTTTATGACCTAGGGATTTTTATTACAGAGATGGTAATGCTGCTTGTACTATACAAAATATTAGAAGTGGCCTAACTTAAAAAATTGGATTGGCCTTCAGTTCAAATACGTGATTAGCGACTTTGTGATCACAGCACCTGGCAACTACTTCTCTAAATAAAAACTCACTTAAACTTCTCATGAAAGCCTTCTTTTTACCACTTCACTTTAAAATATTACTTCTACTATTATTTCTTATGATGCCTACTCTTTATCATTCTCTTGCCTGATTCAAATATCCCATGGAAATTGTTGCCAAAAGTTATCTCCAAAGTTAAAATCCTACTGTGGTTCAAGGATGACTTGATACTTATTTGGGAAAGCCATTAGCTTTCAGAGAAAAATAAACAATATTATTCATAAGAAAATCCTGTGGACTCCGGGTAAAAACCCAACATCTGGCTACTGTGTGTCTTTCCTTGGGTCAGACTGTCTTGCAGCTCTGGAGCTGCTTTATTTGGTATTTTCTGCAATGGCATGCTGCAGGTATATCTTTCAGAACTCCCTGGTTTATGTTCCCCTACTTCCTTATAGCTACCAAGGAAGTCACTGCTTGCATTCCTCTTTCCCTCAACATAGAAAGCATTAATAAAAAACATTTCCTTTGCATCCATTCAAAGATGTGAGTTTCGGTGTAGGAAGTCTTGTGATAATCTGAGGTCCTATGAGGAGTGAAGGCCTCTCAGAGGGCTGCAGGGGAGTATGGAGAGAAATAACCATTTGGGGAAAAAAAGCCACCAGTAAGGTTAGCAAAACAAAACAAAAAAACACCCAAAAAGCAAAAACAAACAAAAAACCCACAAAAAAACCCCAAAAAACAACCAACCAAAAAAAAAAATACAAACCACAAAAAACCCCCAAAGACAGTGAGAAAGTAAACCCAAAGTTTTAATGCAATATTAGGAAACATTTTTAAAACATTCATTCATTCATTCTCACTAACAAGAAGAGTACAATAGGAAAAAAGTTATAATCATTAAAATATATTTTGAAATAAGTGTTTGTTTAGAAGAAATCTATGATGAGAGGTTGGAGCAAGTCCTCACAAATGTTTTTTAAAATTATATGCTCCTTTGGTTTGTTCCAGTTTTTACACTGATTTTTTTTAATGGCATCACTGAAACCTTCACCCCAAAAAAGACCATTTATGCATCTATTCCTGTTCCTTTAAGATTAAATGGGAACCAGGTCAGCTTGCCGTATCTTCATCCCGACACCATAAACAACCCAGCTGCATCTGAGTTCCAGCTTTGAAAAATGAGGATTAGGATTTCTCTGTTTAACTTCATCTTAAATTTCTACAAGATTATACTGTGGTTACAGTAAAACATCAGCTGTACAGCTTTCCCTTTCTTTGGTTATTACCCCCTTAGGCATAACATTGAAATCAAAGGGAGGTCAGCTGTACCAAAATAGAAAATTGTCAGAATTCATCTGGCATAAATTCATCCCTCAAGATTTCATTATGAAGTGTTACTTCTTAAAAAAAACCCAACAAAATACTAAGTACTTTCCAAAATCTTAGGAATTACAAAACTAGAAGCATAAATTATGTGGATCTGACTACAAATAACAGAGTGAGCCCTGGTTCTGAGGGCTAAACACAATCAATGTCTTATTGGTGGTAGTGGTAAACTGTAGATTAAAATACTTTCATATAATGCATTCATTATAGGCAGATAAAAGTCTAACCATTAAATATGGTGGAATTGGAGGATTCCCTGGGACAGTGGACATTATCTAAAAGGAGTTTGTCACAGTTTAATTCGTTATCCAGGAGTCAAAGTGGAAAACACACTGAAAATTTTAAATTCTGCACTCTAGTCCACAGTGACACCTGCAGAATTCAGTATACGCTCACTGGATGATAAGTTTGCCACTACCAATACTATTAGAAAATGCTTTACAAGAGGTCCTGGGAAGATTGCAATGCTGTAATGTGCAGGCTGAAATACCTTTTTTAAAAATTAAAGTAGCATTTAGCTACCAAAAGCAAAAGTCACTACCTGATGTTTATGATCTTATTTGTCTCGTGACACAAATGTTCAGTACAACCATATTCTGTGGAAAAAATCCGTAAAAACTGTGCTAAAGATTTATTAAATTATATATCTCTCTATGAAAAAAGCCCCAACAGATATCTTTCTGTCAAATAGAACTCCCAGCCACAGAAATTAATACATTTTTTACATTGAGGATATTTGCTTTTTATAGTCTGGGAATTAATTCTGCCTTTCTCAGTCTGAACTAAGCATCTTTCTGTTACTATACATAGATACTCTGCAAGGTGTTGGAGAGAAAATTCTATTCCCATCAAGGTATCCAGCGAAACTCCCACTACTTTCACAAAAGTCAGCATGTCACCTAGTTTATCTTTGTCAGTTTGTGTTTTGTAGTCTTGGTGTTGCCAAGTTTCATGTTATTTGGAATTTTTCTTAAAACTCTAGCTCCCATGGCAATCTAAAATTCACCTTAACAAGAAAAGATCTTGGAGAGATAAACAAGAGAGTTCACTGATTAATTTCATCTTAAAGCAACAATTTAAAATAGGGCAATGCAGCACCACAATTCTCATAATCCAGTTACTAAAAACATCTGTACTGGGAGCAAAAGTAATTGAACAGCTGAAGAGTCACAGTTAAAGCAACGGCAAAGGGCTGGTAAATAAAAGCAAATCATGCTTATACTCAAAATAACAAATGAAATTATGCAAATTAATTTTGAATTATTTTATGAGGTTTAAATGAAAAATGCAATACTGTCTAAATATGAAAACCAGTTCATTTGTCTTTCATGTTCTTGCTTTTACTTCACATACTACTTATAAAACCACATATAAAACTAGAATGGCTTGGGACATAATTAATTTTGCAATTCTGTAAATACATGTGTGTGTTCTCCAGCTCTGCTGACTATAGGATAGCACTAAAGAGCAAAAGAGGAAAATAAGAAAACACCATACCACCAGCACTATTCATGAGCTACCAGAATTTCCTAATCAGCTAAACCTAATAGAACAAAATAAAATATTTAGATTTTGTCTTAATGGTTTCAGGGTGGTGGTTTGATGCCTGTGGCCCCTCCAATCTCAATGGGATGTTCTACACAGCTGGACAAAACCACGGCAAGCTCAACGGCATCAAGTGGCATTACTTCAAAGGCCCCAGCTACTCCTTGCGCTCCACCACCATGATGATCCGGCCTTTGGACTTTTAAAGGAATTCTGCACTGGATCCCAGGAGAAGCTGGGCTGGCACTGCCCTCAGCAGCAACACACCCACAGTCTGAAGGTAAAAGGCGAAGGGCTTCTTGAAAGTGGAAGGGACGTGTGTAGGGATGATGCAAAGCCGCTTCGCTATCGCTCCTGCAAACACTTCACAACTGTCGCCCGAGAAGCTTGGTTTAGAAAAAGGTGGCTGAAATTATTTTCCAAAGAACTGCATTTGGCTATTCCAAACTTGGTGCTTGTCAGTGGATCTTTTTTTGTTGTTTTTTTTTTTTTAAAATTCAGCAACAGGAGAAGAATTTGAACAACTGAAATGCGTCAACCATGGTCTATTGAGTAGAATGTTATTCAGCAGTGAAATGCCAACATTATATCCATGAAAAAGGATTTCAAAGACACTTTTATTAAAACTTGTCTTAAAGCATTCATGGTGACCACTCCAAATATTGTTTTCCTTAAATCAACTGAATTTGAATAGTGGATGGATTTATGTTACTCCCAGAGTCAAAATATTTGTGAAAATATTATTTTTCATTAAATACTTTAAGGACAGGTTTCTAATAAATAAACTGAGTCAAACATATGAAAAATGATAAGGATAATAAGCATAAATTCCTCAGTTGCTCTGTAGAGGTAAATCAGGTAATTGGCATAATCCCTGAGCTAGGATTTATAGTGTGATAACAAAAGTAGCTGTGTTTTTAGGTTTTTCCTTTCTTTCATTAAAGGCAGTCTGAATGTTATGTACAATAATTAATGGAAGGTTTAAAGAATGTGAAATATTATCCAAGAGAAAATACAGGATTTTGCATGGAATTTTTCCATCAAAAAAACACAGGAAGGCAAACTGTTAGGGTACAAAAAAATTACATAAATGCATAGCTTAAGGCAGGATTAATTTTACAGTATCCTTGCATGTGCGCAATTTATCCTTAATTATTTTACTTTTTTATTACATTTTTGTGAATATCAGAAGCATACCAGTTCTACACAGTGCTTAGGCTACAAATATAAAAAATACTCATCAGAACTGTATAAAAAATAAAGAATTTTGAACTTGTAAATATCATGTTTATACTTCCTGCGACAGTCAGTTATTTTGTACAGGCAGCCCTGAACTCACACAAAGGGTGAAAAGCCTCTAAAGGATATAAATGTTAAAGAACTTTAGATGACTGTTTACAGGTTGCTAACAAGTAATTTTGTTCTACTAAAATGCTGCAGAAGTATTGGAAAAGACAGAAGCTTTCTAATAAAAAGCAATAAAGTGATGGGTGGCCTAGAGACAACAGTTTCCATTTACAGCCCTTTGATTAAATCATATTAATAGAGTCTATTTGGGAAAGTAGTTTGCAGTCGTTTTACTTTGCTAGAAATGAAACAAAAAGGTTTACCCTGCTCCCACTGAAATCACAATACTCTCATCAATTAAATTGGGACCAACATGGCACACAGAATCTGCACATGGTGAGGCGTTTGCAACAATAATCTGATTTTTTTAAAGGGTAATGATAACTTCTTCCTCTTTATTTTTTCACCTTTTTTTTTAATTTATCAGTTTATTTCTATGGAATAGAGGAAAAAATACTTGGATATTTTTAAACACCTCTTCCTAAAGATTGAAAGGCTGTAGTACCACTGAGGGTTGTTGCAGCCCCTAAGGGTTCTCTGATTTTATTGCAATTTGATGTTTGTTTCATTGTAAGTGGGAAGATTTTTTTTGTGTGTGTAGCTGTATATATTTATATATATATTTGAAACAATCTTGACTAAGGGTTAATTTGAAGTTTTCTGCTGAATAAGTTACCAAAATACTCTTTACACAGCACTTTCTTCACAGACATGTTTTGTCCCAGTTTCCAGCACGTTTTTTCAATGGTCTTCATTAATGTGGAAAATACACAGTCCGTCTTCCACCATATTCTCAAAAGATAGAATTTTGCAGGTCTCCAAGCTAAGAATGCCATTTTTGCAGATCCTATTGCAAAAGGCAAAACACATTAAATATCAAAAGCATGCTATTTACTGTTTATTTATCTGGGTTTGAAAAAAAATGTGGATTTGGTTTCCTATCCTTTATAATAAAATGTTTTTTAAAATTGTGAAGTCTGTGATTTGCTTTGCTCTAAGTATAACTTTCTGTGACAAGCTGATACTATTTCAAAATGTTCTCTCTCTGTGTAAGAAATAGTAATAAGCTTAGACATTCCTTAGAGTCTACAAAGGGAGGAACTCTAATTCAAGTTTATCCAGTAATTATTATTTCTAACCTTTCAGATCCATACTTCAGTATTTTTTAAGGAATTTCCTTGATTAAAATCATGAGACTATATTTCTTATCCTTGGTTAAAATCATACAACTGTCAATCAATCTTTAAAATACAAGATTTCTTTAATTCAACAGGCAAAGATACAAATTGAAATGTGATGTTTTCCTTGCCTTATGATGTGTTCATCTATCATCCATTCAATCATGTTATGTGGCAGTGACAAATCTCTTACCCAGAAATTCCTTCTGCTCCATTCATTTTTATGCCTCTTAACTCTGCAGTGATCAGTTTAAACATCTCTTTAGTCAATTTATCCTCATTTTCTCAGGAATTTTTTCTTGATTGGCTTGTCTGTTATGTTCCTTTGGGGACACACAGCTTTTCAAATCAACAGTAAAGGTGCAAGGAACTATATACATAGAAGCACATTTTGCTCTTAAATTTGAATGAATATGTACTGCATAAATTGAAGAGTTTCAATTTCTAAAAATGTTTGGTTTGGAGTTGATTTATATTAAAATCCTACTTACCTTGACAGATAATAAAAAATAGTTATTGGTTATTGGTAACAGTAACTTCACTATTTACCCTTCACAGATAATTGTTTCCTAACTTATAAAACAAGAATACACACAATTTTGAAAAACTAATAGATGTGTTTTCCAAAGCATGTTGATCCTTAATTTTTAATATTTTTTGAGGCTGGAGATGTTATTTAAATCCACACTTTCCAAAGTGCCCTAGCATGCAGTACTGACCTATTAAGTAGGTAAATCATCCACATTTATAGTCATTTGTACAACTGTGTCCCAAGACAAAGTTCCTTAAAAAATCATTCCAGCTATAAAAACAACTTTCTTCTCTGCAGACTTGAAGCTCAAACCACAGCTCTGACCATGCCTCAAATAATCTTGTTTGGGATTGGCACAGTTTCCCCTTCTCCTCTGGGAAGAACAAAACTGAAATAGTAATCACAACAAGAGCTTAATTCTCTAGGTAGGATCAAGAGTAATTTACAACCAGGCTGTGCTGCAGTTGTGCCAAAAAGCATTCCTACCTACCAGCTTTTACATGAGCTGGACAGCTTGAGGAGAGAGGCACTAACCCTGAATGCAGCTGCTGCTGCTGCTGTCTGACTGTCAGCTGTGCTGTGAACACAGACACACATGCACACAGCAATCCAACTTCCAGAGAAAACCTGACACACCCAATCAAAATGATCTTGCCTAAATTTTAACTAAAGGACCTGTAATCTCAGGTAAAAAAAAATTAATTAATTGAAAGAGCCAATGTCAAGCAGCAAGAGCAGGAAGGAGAAAGACAGAGATATGGGACTGTAAGGAAGAGAGGGAGAAAACAGACAGAAAAGAGTTGAAAGGGAGGGATCACCTGTGAGACACAGCAGCCTCATATTTGCCATGCCATGACTATCACACATTGTGGGAACTCCTGTGTCCTCCTCAACTGTGCAAAGCCCCTCTGCCTGGCTCTTGCTCATATGAGTAGAAATCTATGGCTGTTATTTCTTTTTATATGCTCTGAGTGGTTTGTCTGTATGTTTTTTAAATCTTTACACAGGGACCAATTTAGTATGGATTTTTGAGAGGATATGCTGATTATGGCTGTGTCAAGTCATCTGTGTAGCAAGTCCTGTAAAAATGAGAAAGTTCTTTTAGAAAACATTGCATTCTGCTCTGTGACTTTTAAGTACTGATGATGAAATAGAACCTATGCTCATCCAAAATCTTGTGAAATTAGAGATTTTGTTCTTCCACTAGATAAAATTTCTAATGCCCAGTGCAGTTTTCTGAGCCAGTGAATACAATTGAAGAACATTAGAGAATGGATATATACTGTAAATATGACCCCCAAATGGTACATTAAAGTACATCAAGGCCTAGACACCAGTCCTGTGTTTTCATGGAAAGAATATTGAGCTCTGAAGTCTTACCACAAATTTTCTTTCTCTTCTTACACTTCTCACCTTTCTCCCACTTTAATAGTGCCCCTATGACTCCTTTGACTCCTTTTAAACTGCTGGTAGTGTTTGCCTTTTGCTGCCTGGAAAAGTCACAGGAGGCAAGCACCACATTTAGCAGCAGATCTGCAGATTCATGTGCTCACAACCACAACAACACCACCTGTGGGGACAGCAAAGTCACTCCCCACCAAACCATGGGTAAGGAACATTCCTTGACACTTGTCATTTGCTCTGCAAGGTTGTGAAGAGAAAAATAAGGCACACAACTTAAACTTCTTTCAACTTATTCAGGAAGTGGATGCTTTGGCAGGTCAGCCCTGAAAAGCACTCCAGAAGAGTAACTCACAGGCAGCATCTCTGCCACAGCAGGAAATGGAGGGGGAAAATGATCTCCAACAAGGTAAAAGAAAAATGGATAATCTTGATACACTAAATTGGGTAAGAAAGAGTCGAGTGAGAAAAATGCTACGTGATAAATGTTATATGATAAGAAAACAAAGAATGCAAAGGAATCAGATTAGAAGGCTGAAGGCAAGGTCAGCAAAAGAAGGCTGTCAGTCTGATGAAAAAAATATGGAGAAATGGCAGAGATGAAAGCACTGCATAGGAAACAAATTAAGAAGAATCCAGAAGAAAAATCTGTTAACATTTTTATTAGAGCACAATCAGTATCCAACGAATTTTCCAAAGCTTAAAAGGAATAGTATCACCCTTTTACATTTTATTATTTGCAATGCAGTGGAAGTACACTAACAAAATCTAAAGCAATACTTAGAAAGCAGTTCCTTCTTAGAGAAATTTCTGCTAACGTTCTACCTGAGAAACAGTTCATGCTTTTAGCATGGGACACCATCCACCGGTAGAACAATTAGCTTTGGATAATATTTACTATTCCACTAAAAGATGTGTATCTCCATCCTTTTCTAATCCACTAATACTTTTATTTAGAATCATTGTCTGCTCTAAAGGAATCTACACATCTCTGACCCGATGTCATTCAGCTGCATTGTTGAACCACTGTCTTATTTTACTTTGAGTAATGGAGCAGAACTCCTGCATATGTTTTACTCCTCTTTGAAAGAATTTTTTTTCTTTCCCTTTTTCCTATTTTTTTTTTTTAAACACTTCTGGTTTGGAGTTCATATCTCATTCACCAGAGATGCTTATTTAACCTCTTTGATAGTGTCACTTGTGCTGTTTCTTCTGTAACACCCCCAGGCAAAGTTCTCCTGAGTAAAGGCAGTGGTTCTTGTCGCCATCTTCTGCTCTGCCTTCACGTGGAGCATCACACAGCCAGGAACCAACACTCTCCTTTCTGGTGGATTTCATTCAGTCCTTCCAGGAAATCTGGAACTCCTGGAAGAAACATCAGTGCAGATCCTGATGCCCATAAATCCTGGTCCTGGTGCCACAAATCCCTGTGTCCAGCAGCTGCCCACTGGCCAGCCACACCAGGGCTGTCTGTGCCTTCATCCAGGTAATGGGGGTGATAGTCATGGGTGTCCCCAGCCCCCCACCCCTGTTTCCCTCATGCCTGTTTCTCTTGGAATACCCTCCTGTCCCAGACCAGAGAGAAGCATGGCCCAGCAGCCACCACAACAGCTGTTCCCATGGGATGATGTCTGTGCACGCCAGCTGCAGGATGTGCCCACATTAAAGCAGCACTTCTGGAGTGACTTTAGAACACCTGGTCATGAGACAAAGATTACATAAATACATATCAATATCTTTTGAGGAGTACAGTGGCATTAGCCAAAGGCTTTTCCAGTAATTTATTCTATTGATTAGATTAAGGAGCCAGTGCTAGTTTTCTACAGGAGCAGGCAGACAGTTTTCTGAACACGCAGGTGAAGATGTGTCTGATGTCCCTCAGTTTTAGTGTGTTACAAAAGCTTTGGCACTAGTTTGGAGTTTTCAAGGCTTTGGGAAAAGAGAGTAATAAATGCACTAGACTTTGTCTAGTAAAAATAAGTTTATAAGCAAGAGCAGTTTTACCCAAAACAATGTGAAATGCAGAGACAGAAAATTTACATCTCTGAGTGAGAATATGGGCTTATGAACAGAGATTTAGGCAGGAACCAGCTCTCTCACAGCTTCTTTTTGATTTAAGGACTTGTGCAAATTCACTTGATATCAGCATCTTCTGAACTCTTTCCAGACTTTGTGAGCTACCCTACAGCCCAGAGAAAAGATCAGAAAAACTGCCTCAGTTTGATATAAGTGAAAGTATATATAAAATATTGGAAATTGGAGATTTATAGGGTGACTAACCTGTTCAGGTTAAGACTTATTCATGTAAGATCTCAGAGAGTAAAAAATAAAAAATGCTTATATTTTCAATACACTTCGATATAATATAAATATATAAGACATATAGTTTAAGTAGCCACTGGATGCATGGAGAAAATGATAAAGAACAAGGCAAGCTATCCTGTCATCTCAGCTCACTCAGAGATGCAGGGAAGCCCTTATTCCTGAGCTTCTGCTGTCTGCTGCCACCTGTGGTTGGAAAAGCAGCTTTTCCAAAGATGAATTGATCACCCGTATCAGTAAACATGCAATCAGAGAGCTAAGTAAAGGAAAATGAAGGGACAAATAAAAATGGTCAGGATATTCAGCATAGGTGTCAAAATGAAGTCTATATTTAGGTACATGTTTTCAATTTTAAAAGTACTGAACTTCCACTGATTTCAGTTTATTCCAAGTAGATTAAAAATGTACTGGTTTTATAGCAGTGTAGACTCTCCCTAAAGAAAATAACTGTATGTACAAAGTAAAAAGTTGCTCAAAAAACCACGGGTGATGAAGAAATGGGAATAACATTAAATCATTCTAAAAATGTATGTTGCAGTTACTACATTTTCACTAGACCAGAGTTATGTATACAGAGCACACCCATCAAGAGGCCTAAGGAAGAAGCAAAAAACAGAAAGCCATAGTTCAAGATAGGACCTGAACTATATTTTAAAGAACCCCCATAAAAACAGTCTTCAAGACGAATTCTCAGCAGTTGTAAAGGCAAAAATCCAATTTCATATTTGAATCTAAATTTAACAGATTTGCATGAGTTATCCTCAACGTTTTAATTGCTCTCTCATAGATTTTATATCATGCTTCAAGAATCTCATTTCAATGGGGTATTTGATGAATGAAGACTAATTATCTGGGAAATGAAAAGATATACTTATATTTTTATATTTTTAACTTCCCAACTAATCAGCTCATTTCAGTGCCTTTATTTACTCTGGAGTCATATTCAGCAATGCAAAAGATACTTTGCCTTTTCAAGAGTTCAAAAATGCCTTTTTCCCCCTTAAGTGCACCTGAGTGATATTTGCCATGGGATGGTCCAAATTAGTATCTTCAGAGCAGCCCAAACTGCTAATCCTGTTGCCATACATAAGCTATCTCATTTCGCTGACCTTTCACTTCCTAGTGTTCAATCCAGAGTCGCACTGAGGTTAGGATTCACAGGTCACAAGGCCACAGATAACCTTAGATATTAGTAGGATTTCATGTCATTTCTTACAGAAACCAGAAGTAAATCAATATTTAGAAAGCTGGAGAAACCCATTTGTTTGTGCACTCTTGTCCACTTTGAGTTTCAAAGGCAGCCAACTTAGCATCTTTGAACAAATAAAAAAGAATGCAGATGAAAGAAAACCAGAAACAATTTGGTTACCCACAAGCATGATGGACAAACAACCATTCCATGGCTGCCCCAGAGGCGCTCCAGCTCCACAGGCAGGTTTGATGGTGCCTGAGGAGCATGGAAGAGCAGGCTCTGTGTTACACAAGAAGAGAAATTTCAATCTCAGAACCTTGGCTGCTAAGAAACACAGGATTACAGAATACGTATCCTTAGAAAAGCAGAATTTTATATGGTGGTTTAATGGTTGAAAGGCCATTTTTCACAGCAGTTGGGTCCTGGGCCTGTGGTTCAGTTCTCATCTGCCCTGCAGATGACCTGGAAGCTTGAAGGCCCATGGAAATTGCCACCAATATCCTTCCTGCCATCTTGTTTGGGTCAGATGAAGCTCTGGCCACAAAGGAGCTCAGACACTACACCTCATGCTAATAAAAACAACCCTCTTCAGGGTTATCACTATTACACAGTCTGAAGGGGCCCAAATCAGCATCATTATTTCACATGCTTCTAGACAGACACTTCCACTTGCAAGTTAGACAATGAAATGTTTTGTAGATGTGGTACTAACAGACCTGTTTGTTTACTCATAACAAACCTCGGTGCTACCCAACTGTGGAGAACCCATATTTATACTTCATGCTACAGATTTCTTAAATGAGATATTTTCCAGTTGGCTACACTATGAGGAGCACATCCAGGAATCAGTATTTTCAAATCATGTCACACCTAGTGAATAAGAGGAAATTAATGTCTTCATGACAAACAGTCCTACTCCTATAAAAAGAAAGGTAAGTTAGAACATAAAGTCAATGTGCTTTTCAAAGTACTAACACTTGTGCATTACATGGACAACCAAACTAATTCAATGGGAACAGAACTGCCTCATGGTCCTATCATTTCTTCAGATTTCAGCACTGTGTCTTTTGGTATCTTTAACTCTAGAGCTTTAGGACTGTTTCAGGACCTATGGAAATGGATCCGGAATTTGTGGCCAAATCAGAATAAAACATTCATCTTTCTTCACAAAAATGAACTCAGGGAATGCTAGTTGGCATTATTTCTTTCTGCATTCACTTTTTTAGAAACAACACTCAACAAGAATTTATACAAATAGCAAGGCAGGGAACACAGAGATTTTGCAGACCATGAGATTTTTGCATTGTGAATGGGAACATGGAGAAATTCCATTTATCCATGCACCTGTCTGAGCCTCCCGCTGGCATCACAAATCACCATATTAAACTGCTATCCAGGAAAGAACATGAGTAGCATGTCAAAAGCATGACCAAGCATGTCAAAACACAGAATGGATTATCAAACAGATCTAATTTGAAAGAGAAAACTTTATTGCTCAGTTAGTGAATTATGTGATTAGTGTCATGGAAGGGATAAGCTTGGTATTCCACCAGGAAATACCAGGTTACTCTGTGCATCCCAAAGTATTTGTCTCCAGACAGTGCTCTGCACATTGTTATCAGAAACAATGATTGCACAATAAGCAGCTCTAACAAGCAGCCAGCAGGACCCTGCCAAAATTAAATGCCCTCTTTGGTACTGTAAAATGAGCTTCACTGACAAGAGCAAGATTTCACCTTCCTTCTTCCATAAAGGCCAAATCCCCAAAGGAGTATTTTCTATTCTTGTCATCTTTCTTGTTTGCACTGCTCAGCTTTAAACTGAAGTTTCCCTAGGTCATCCTTCTTTTTTCCTTTTCTTTTTCTTCCTTCTATAAAGTGCAGATGAAATGCTTTTAAATATTAATATAGACGTTTCTAAAATGGCTCTATTCATACAGAATCTTTCAACAGCCCTGTTGCAATTAATAATTTTGAAACCTTTTTACTGCTCATTCATATGACACTTATGAAGAGGAGCCAGAAATTTAGCTAGATACATGTAAACTGCAGCTGCACTGCTGGGACAGTTAAGTAGGTTCCACTTGAAGGCATGTCAAGGTTGGAGTTGTCCTTTTCAGGCTACATGTCTATACATCATGGAGCTAAAAGAAAACAACACAAAACCTCTTCTTTCCTTTGTTCAGTTTGCTGGATTCCAGGAACCCCCAATGTGCACTGGCAAGATGGTACAGGTTGACAAGGCAGATTGAAAAGCTTCTTCTGGGGAAAAAGAAAAAATTAAACATTCTGTCTCTAAAAGTCATGCAATAGTTTGCCAGTGACTGAGAAAGACTGGAGGACACTTCAGCATCCAGGGGCATCTGGGTGGTTAGAAGACGGTTGAGGAGTGAGACTGTCGCCTGACAGTCTGGTCAGGATTCTTCCTTAGCTGCAAGGGAAGCCTTCTGTTGTCAGCCAGTTTTTGCTTTGCTCAAGTTGGCCTATTGCCATAATTCCAAATCAGGCCCTTTGTGGGGTGATGTCCTGTCACCAACAGCATTGCTGGTGATTAAGGCTGTAAGAGCTGTCTTTGCAGAACAATCAGTGCCTGGGCTATTCTCAGCCAGGACCTTGCTTATTCCATATTGGCTGCAGTACATGACCTACCCAAAACACTGATGAGCAATTTCTCAAAAACCATATAGATCCAAAGACTTTCTCATATTTCACAGCCTATGAACTTTGGAACATCATACACTTTTTTCTAGTGGAAGTTTTCTGCTGAGTTGTGCTCCATCTTAAATTTATTTTAGATATCTTTATTTTACTTTGTATATATGTGAGACATATATACACATATATATATGTGAGACACAAAAGCTGAAAAATGAGAATCTGACACTTCTTGCCTGTGTTTAATGTTGGACAAAGGAAAAAAACAGGAGGTTGAGGAAATATTGAGAGATTCCCACTGAGATATTCTTAGTAACTTGGATAAAGAGAATTGGGGAAGAGGAGAAAAAGTAGCAATTAAAAAGGTGTAAAAGTATGTCTGAGAGGCCTCTCAGATCATCACAGAGCTTCCATCACACAAACTACTAGAAATAGTGGAAAAAGATGGAGCAGGATCACCTGAGAAACAAAGTTATAAATAATGTGGTATGGCACTGGTGATGCTCAGTCAAAGAAAAGATTAAAAAAATAAAAACATGCTGTTTGTCCTGGGTGTCTGCCTCACTGAGGTGTGAGACAGTGGAGGAAGAATGGGGGATGATCAGATTCTGAAGTCCTGGTCAGTTTTGTGGACCTGGACAGTCACTTCTTTTGCTGGTGATGGAGCTGCCCAGTTGGTGTTCACTGGCCCCCCTGCTCCCTTTAAAGCTCCTCCACAAACACAGAGACTTGAAAGGAGAGGCAGTAATTCAGGAAGTCTCTTAACACAGCAGGGTTACATTTGCAATATGGAAGGGTTAAGATTGAAAACCAAAGTGGTTTAATTCTATTTTCAAAAATCAGTACCTAACGCAGGATTATCTTTAATGACAGACATGGAGGTGTCAAAGGACTGTGTCAGGTTTCAGACCTTTCCATAGTTTAAATTCCTGTATTTAATCAAAGGTTAACTGAATCATTGCTGGTAGAAGAGTTACTTCAGTGCAGTGCTGTTGTGGGTGGCCTACAATAAGTAATCCCATATTCAGGCTGCAGTCTCCTGCATGCAAAAATATTTCACATGCATGTCTCTGTGTATAGAAAATACATGTGACAGAATATACAGACTCTCAGGGCAGTGAAAAATATTTCTAAGTTAAATTATTTTTTAACTGCTTCATCCCTTAGCTGAGTAACTTTATTTTTTTGGTTGTAACTCCTGTAAAATTATTTCCTATCAAACTGCACAAAATGAAGTAATAGCACTTACAGTAATTTCACGAATACAAGCCGCACCAATTTGACCAAAATTTTGGTGGAAACCCGGAAGTGCGGCTAATATTCCGGGGCGGCTAATCTATTAACAAAATTCTAAAAGCTACCAACACGGAAGTGAGAGCCCGCGGCAGCCCCAAGCCAAGCTGGAGCCCGGCCGGCCCCGGCAGAGGTGGGAAAGCCTGGCAGAGGCGGGGCCAGCAGTGTCGGGGGCGGGCGGCAGAGCCTGAGCCAGCAGGGTGGGGGAGCCCGGGAGAACTGGGGCTAGCAGTGCAGGGGAGCATGGCAGAAGCAGGAAGGCCGGCGGGTGGGGCTGCCTGGCAGCAGGGGAAGCCCAGCATAATCGGGGCCAGCAGCGTGGGGGAACCCGGCGGTGCGGGGGCCTGCAGTGCCGGCCAGGGCGAAGAAACGCGGCGGCGGTGCAGACGGGAGGGGGCGGCCGGCGAGCCTGGTGGCGGCGGCGGCAGCCCTGCCGGCGGGGCGAGCGAAAGCGGCGCTCGCGAAAGCGCCGCCGTTCGCGAAAGCGCCGCTCGCGAAAGCGCCGCCGCGAAAGCGCCGCCGCGAGCCGCGAAAGCGCCGCGGGGCGGGCGCGGCGCTCGCGAGGCGCGGCGCGGGGCGAGCGAAAGCGGCAGCGGGGCGAGCGAAAGCGGCAGCGGGGCGGACGGCGAGCCCGGCGGCGGCAGCCCTGCCAGCCGGGCGAGCGAACGCGGCAGCGGGGCGGTGCTGACAGGAGAGGGGGGCCAGCGAGCCCGGCGGCGGCGGCAGCACCACCCGTCCAGCCCCGCCGAGCCGTGGCGCTGAGCTGGGCCACCCGGCCCCGTCGGCAACCATGAGCGGGCCGAGCCTGCCTGGCCCCACCCCGAGCCAGTAAAGCCCGCTATGCCGCGATCCTGTTACTAATTGGCCAATTTGTGAAAGCTGCGCACGGATTCTCGCGACGAACGAAAGTGCGGCTAATATTCGGGGTGCGGCTTATCTATTGACAAAGACAGCAACATTGTCGAGGCACCGGGGGTGCGGCTTATAATCCGTGCGGCTTGTATTCGTGAAACTACTGTAGTTTCCTTTAATTCTTGAGTGTCAGAGCTCATATCAGCAGAATTTCAACCATTTTTTAAGGTTGCATTTTCTTATTTTTTCCTGCACAGCATATTACTTATAGAAAAATACAGGAATTAAACTTCTATGAATTTATAGTTTATTGGTTTGGCAATACTCAGCACATACATAGGATATAAAATAGAAATTGATTCATACCCTGAAGTTGAAACTTCTATGTTGTTTTTTTTTTCCATCTCTAGTAACTAGCAGTGCAAATAATTTCTGTGAAAAGAATAGTATGGCTGCAGAACCCACGGCTATTCTTTGTGTTCATATGGAGCTTTGTTTAGAAGTTTAGAAAGTTTAGGAAAATATTCCTTAATCTCCTTTATTCCTTGCTATGATAGCTTTATTGTTCAGTTTGGTTGATGTTAACACCTGGAATGTTAATGACTTATACTGACACGCTTTTTCTAAAATATTTCTTTTGATTAAATTCATATTTTCACACTTCAAAAAGCTTGGTTAATTATATATAAAATTTCTATGATACAATGAAATATATCAACCTATAAAGGCTTAATGTATCTGACACTTACTCTAGACTTTTTGGTAAGATTTCCAAGTCTAAAAAGCTGGACAATGTCATGAGCTGTTTTAAGAAAATTTAAACCCAAAAACCTTTCCACTACAACCAAATATCAAAAATATGCTGATCTATTTCTACAAAATGTGTTTTTCCACAGAAGGCTTGCTAATAAAAAGAAATATTCAGGGAAGGGGAATTCCTCCTTGGAAATATTTGTGGCCCCACTGAAAACCTCAGAATGAAGGGTGTGGGTTTCCAATGAAGGATCCACATATTTTGGTATTATGGTGGAAAAATTCTCCTTTTTTTATGGACTCCTCGCTTTCCACCCCCAAATTTCACTAAGGAAATCAACAATTAAATGGAAATAAGAAACAATAATTATTGGTTTTCTGGAAATGAGATTGTGGGAAAATTTAAAATTCCTGTCCCCTACCTCTCTATTTTAGGTAGCACAAAAGCATGATTAAATATCTGAAAGCATTTTCTTAATTACCTCCTCTATAATACAAGAACAACTATTCCAGCTCTTCTAGAAACAAAATTTTATAAGGAAAGAAGTTGAAAGCTGAAAATAGGTAATATCCCTTACTTCAAGTGTGACCGAGTGTCTTGTACCGAACTTAATGTAAAATGGAGTATTTTTTGATTATGTATGTTTTTCAGTAACATCCAAAGGAAAAACACTGTTTTGTCTCAAGCACCTCCAAAGATAACACGGGACTTGAAAACCATCCAAATTTATATAAGCCATAAACTGGCAGTCAACTTCCTACTTATCATCCTGAAACTCTCAAAATGACATGGCAAACTATAAGAAGCAGCAGGAATTCTTTTCCATTTCTATATCTCCATTTTTTTTTTTTTTTGCCTCTGGCTTGATTCCAAACTCACCTTCGATCAAGCAGCCCACATGGAAATGAAATTTCTCATAGTTAGGAAAGCACAAACTTCACTGTAACCTCACAAAAATCTGTCCCTTCATCCAATGGAAAAAGGAGATCCACAAAACAGAGTTGCAGCATTCTGTGTGGTCTGTATCATCAGTTCACTGAATTTCTTACCAGTTTTGGTCAAACATAAGGTCAACTCTTGGATGGGTGAAAGGAGAGCAGTGAAATCTGCTGGGCATCCAGAGTTATGTAAATGGACTGCACAGCTAAGCCAGCCTCTCCTCAAGCTGGACACATAAGGACATTAAGAGAAGGGAAAACCTGCATCTGCTCTGTGTTTATGGACAGGCATAAAATGATTACTGCAAGACTTGTAGATAATATGATCCAATGTGGATACAAACCTCTGGAGTACTCAAGGAATTCATTTTAGTTTTGAGAAGGCTTTGATCTGTCAACATTGACATTTTCTGCCCTAAATAACAATTAAGCCATTAGAGCAGTATGACTGAAGCCAAATTGTCTGTAGATTCCCACCCCACAGCAATAGATGTCAGATTGTAACACAGGATAATTCATATAACAAAAGAAATAATCCAAATTTTACTCATCAGAAAAACCCCTAATATAAAATCTAATCCAAAAATGACATCTGCAGTTTTAAGCAAAGTGCTATTACTTGAGTGATTAGATATCATGTTTGACCATAAAGAATTCATGGCCTGCCTTTGTTCCAAAAGCTATTGAAACTGTGAATTTGTATTAGTGATTTGTCCAATATTTTAGACTGCAGTAAAAGTAATTAAATGTGTCAATAATTTGTTACTTTAGACTCCTTGCCTCAGAAATCTGGTTTCAATTCCGTCTGGACTAACATCCACTTCTAACAAGCTTAGATATTTCAACATATCCAAAGCCAAAAAAACAAGTCTAGTACTAAATCAATAATCTGGGGAACATTTCAGTGACTCAATTGGAAATAAGAATCATTAGCAGTCACAATGTCAATGTTAATACTTAAAAAATAGCTATTGAACATAGGAATGCACCCCTTGATTTTGTGTCTTCTGCAGTGAGATTTCACAATGACCCAGAATAAGGCTGGTGCTGAGTAGGACAAATTCCACAGCAGGGTTCACCTGAAACCCCCAGCCAAGCCTTGGGGATCCTGCTGCTCCCATTCCGCCCTGCTGGCACACACCAAACCCAGTCTGCACCATCAGGGAGCAAAACTGCTGCTGGCTTCCCACTTGTTTATTCTGGTAAGGCTTGTACTCATTTGACAGAGATATTTTATTCAAAGAAGCCCAAAAGCCTGTGAGACAGAGCTAGGATTAATTTTCATGGTGATGCCTTGACAGCAGTTAGAGAAGGAGAAAAAATAAATCATCTTCTTCTTAAATCTTCCCTTTTGTTTCGCTATAATACAAATTTCAAATTTTATTTTTATATAAAGACAAGGGAGATTTTGTGAGGTGTTGCCCCATTTTCTTTAGGTCACAAGAGAAGGTTTAATTTTCTCTTGTGAGTAGAGGTTTCATTGCAGAAATTTGAAAATACTGAAGATGCAATCACTATTTGTAGATGTCCTTTTGTATTTTTTTTTCCATTGCAAACCTGAAATTGTTAAAGTGTACAGATTAAAGTTGTCCCATTACATATATTTGTCACTCCTACAGTAACAATCTCTGGTATTTTCAATGCACACAGGACTCTTGAACTTCATTGAATAACTTGGGATATGTTTATTTTGGGAATTTAGCTATTACTTTGACTTACTGTAATCCCATGTCACTCAAAATAATTTACCCTTGATCTGATTTGATTGTTAAAGCTCTTTCCTTAAGATCTGTTGGAAAGCTTTCATTTGACATCTGTTCATTTTGTTAACTGACTCTTCTATCTAATCCATGCAATCTGGGATTTTTATGGTGATCATGAAATCTCAACAGCCATCCAAGCTGCAAAGTTTACAGTTCCTAAAGTAATTCTTCTTGGAACAGTAAATTCAGTATTCTCTGAAGATGGTTTCTCTCTGTGTGCTCATCTAATAATCTTTCCTGAATATATATTTCACCACTGGCAGTCAAAAAGAAATCAGTAGATCCCCATAGATCTGCTGTAATTTGGTGAACTAAACCTAAAACAAAACCATAAATCTTAAAGTGATTCTAACTTTAAACATACTTACACAAGAGCTTTGAAAGAATTGCTAAGCCTGTACTAAGCATTGTCCATGTCCACAAAGTAACCAAACCAAAGTTCCATTTCTGTAGTGGACTAGAGACACCAGAGTGCTCTTCTGAGTCTCTCAGGTAGCAGAATACAGTTTAGAGAAACCCTAAAATGTTTCCGAGTTCCTTTTGCTTCCTGTTTCATTTGCATTCCTCTTAGTCTTAACACTGCAGAAATGGGAGTATTCAGGAGTATTTTTTAAATTGTGTACAATCCTACAATATCTGAGACCTTCTAAATGCAAAATTTAAGTCTGACATTGGTTTAAAAACCATTAATCCAAAGGAATTTAAGAAACAACTTAAATTTCATTAATCAGTTTCACTTGTCCCTGAATCAGAGAACATTAATCCTCACCAGTTTTAAGTTCTAGGTTGTTTACATGATCAAAATACCTGAACAACCACAGTGCAAATTCTATGTTTTTTGTTTGCTACTTTAGCAAATCAACCCACACCTCTCTAGTAACAATATCCACCAGGAATTCCAACCAGCTGAAGCATGATCTCCACTTCCTGAGAACATGTGGCTGTTCTCAGGCTGTTGATTTTTCCTAGGGTATCTTTACTTGATCTCATGAAACACTTCTGTCCCATATGAGACTAAATGCATTGATACGCATTTTCTAAGTAAAACCCTAGAACCCTTCTTTTAATAATAGGGTTATACAAAACATGGCCCAGTCCCTGGAGAGCTTATTTGTACTAAGCAAAATTTTATAAATCTCTGCTTAAGCTTCTCCAATTTCTAACCCTCTTCCCTTATCAGGTTTGGACAAATATTTTTTGGCTTGATGCCTTGTCAACAATGTCATCCCTTGACTCCTTAATAATCTTTCCTAGTGTGGTTGATAGAGTCTTTAACTTTTTGTTTGATTTCCAGAAAACCTGCAATGCTATTTTAGCCTTTTCAGACTTTGCAGTAGAAGCAGCATTTATAGCACAATCATTCTGCACCTTTTCTATTCCCTATGGTTTGCTTTTAAATTTCAGCCTGTCCACACCACCAGAGACAGCCATGTAACTGTAGTTTGCAAAAGAAACTTGATCAATGGAGAATTCTCAAAGAAAATTCATTCCAGCAGTGAGTTCACATAAACTACAGCAGTTCAAAGTGACATATGTTGCAATGAAACAAATTTTGGTTTGATGAAAAAGATGTATTTTTTTGGCTTGATGGCTATTACCCTAGAGAGTGAGTGCGTGATTGGAAATATCTGTACAAGCTTAACAATTTATTTTCCCACTGAACCATTTACTGAAGATATCACTGTCACTGAATGCATTTTATGTCTAAGCAGGTTTCTTCTTTACTTTCTCCCACTTTTAAAGCTGTTTGGGACCTGCTGATTTTCTGAGTCTAACACTGTCTGACATTGCTCAAGTCTGAAGTGCTTGTTTTCTTTTTACTATGGCTTCCCACTGCTGAGGTGACCCTCAGTGAGGACAAAATTAAGTGTACTTAGGGAAGATCAAAAAGCTGTCCATAGATTACTACTGCACAGATTTCACACAATAGAAGAACCTAAATACCAATTAGAGCAGGAAGCCTTACCCACACAGTTCTTTTCTGTGCATGAAAGATATACACAAAGCAGCATGTGTCCTAATAATTTACAACCTGCCAGAAGAGAACAGATGGATGAAACAAACATATTGAGTTGTAAATATGTCATCTGTTCCCAAGAAATCTCAAAGCTCTAATTGGAGTCAAAAGGCTAAATTTGTACTGCATTTATAACCAATGAAGGGATGAGAAAAATTCACTAACCACTGTTTTTTAATCAAAATTGAGAGAAAAATATTTCCTGGTAGATATCACAGTGACACAAGAACTGTTACAAGAACTGGAATATGAAAGGTCTGATTTAACTTGAAAATTTTAAGGAATAATCTAAAAACAAGCATTAGTTGTTGATTGTCTCAAAAATCATGCTTTAATTTTTCTCATGGTACTTTCAATCTTTATAGCTGGACAAAGCGAATACCTGTTTTTGCAAATATATCTCAACTACCGCTTTTCAAAGTTGTTAGCTGAGATGTGTGGACAACCAGCTATGAGAAGGGGTCAGACCTGACAGGCTGGCAGCCATTCTGCTCCGATTAGATGCATTGCTCACACACATTGCCCCAGAAGATGCACAGTCCTGCTCGAAATGAAGCAACCTCCAGACCTCTGAAAATCTTCCCAGTAAGAGAGAGACACTTAAAGCATCAGCTGGGAAAACCCATGGCTATTTCAATCCTACATGAATTTCCACTTGAGTGGTGGAAGCTACCCTGCTCAGGGCACTGAGGGCTCAATCAAAGTCCATGAGGTTTGCTAAAACACATTTATAAGCAGCTGTGGGTGGTACCTTGTTTGTAGTTCGTGTGCTCTCAGCACAGAAGGCATCCAGCCACACTGACCAAAACATTGAGCAGACAGGCTTTCAAACAAGTAATCTTTCCTGAAATCAGCAAGCATTGCAAACTTGGGACACAGCATTATTGCTTCATGAATTATGAGCTAAACATGCAATAATCCCACATGTACTGCTTAGTCCTGTTGCAGAGACTGAAAAATGAGGAGTAACATGATAACGTTTTATCCTTTAAAATACTAGTTTTTAAATAAAGATTTGTATGTCTGTCTTATCAAGCCTTCTGTGCTATTTTATTCTTGTCTTTCTTTTATGCTTTTAACTTTTCATTTTTAACTAAACTGACACTGCAGTGGTGGTCTAGCACTTTGTCATTTCTCCACAGCCTTTTTCCCTGCTCTGGACAACTGGCATTTACAAGCTACAACTTCAACTGGATGGCAGTTTCCAAATTATAATAATTGTATTAGGCAAAATCAAACTTTTTCTTGTATTCTGCTTTTCTATAGAAAAATCTCTATGCAACAGTTAGGTCTGAGAAAAGGGATAAAAGCAGATTCAGAATGTAGGGATGATTTTCCATAAATATTGATCAGGACCTTCTTTGTTCAGAGGCAATGTTATTATCTAAGGACTGTAGATTCTTCCCAATATTTTTTTCAGATTACATATTTTAAACCAATTGAATTTGTAATATTTCCAGAGTTCCAGGCTAAAGATGACATCTCTTGTGCAGGAAGGACAAAGACAGGAACGGTTATTGTTTGCTCTACACAACTATTATTTTTATGAACTATATATTCCTCCCTTTTATATCTTGCTTCATAGACTTTCCTTCTTCATTTCTTTCATAGAAGCTGTTCCAAAACTTTATTCATTCTTCTTGCCCTCCTATTTTTGACCTCCTCCTCCTCATCTTTCCACTGCTATTGTATTCTCTTTTTAATGAAGGCAACATAAATGGAGTCATAATTCAAGCCATAAGAGTTCCATAGCACTGTACAGTGGCAGAAGTTTTATAATTCCTATTTTGTTTTCTTTTCTGCTCCTTTCCAACATATGAGCTGCTTTTCTGACTACTGCTGAATAATGAGCTGATTAGATAACAAGGTAAACTCTAAGCTTCTCTAATATAGCTCTCTCCCACTCTTTCATATGCCCTAAAAAAAAATAGCAGATCCAGTCACAGAGCAGATGTATCCAAATGCTGCTTGTCAGAAAATTAGGCACATGTTTGCAAAGCCAGAAAAAAAAAATCTGTTTTGATTCTATTAGAAACAAAATGTACAATCTCTTCTTGTAGTTATTTCAGATAGATTATGGAATATTTTTTAATAAAAATTTTACTGAAAGCTACCTACTTTTTAAAATCAAATTTTCAGTTCCATGTCTAAAGAAGACTTTCACTCCTTATACCCATGTGAATAGTCTTTTTAAGGCATAATGTGTACTCACTAGCACTGACTGAAATCCAGCATAACACTATTGGTTTAATGGGAGTGAACACAGCTTTGGAGTTATGTAGCACTTGGGCAAAGTCCCTTCAGGAAAACTTTTTTTTGTGACAAAAGAAAAATAATATTAACTACTTTTGAAAAAAGCTTATAGGAACAGTGGATGTATTCTTCATTATACAGTCTTTACTAAGTACAGTAATTTCACGATTACAAGCCGCACTGAGTATAAGCCGCGTGTTACAATACAGAGTGTGATAAAAGGTATCTATTCTATCACCATCTGTTGAGGGTGGGGGCGCTGATCCTTATCTCAACGGCAGATTTTCTGCTAGTGGGCCATCCATTGAAACCAGGCGGGGCATTGTTCTTTATCTTTTCACACCCCATCCTTCCTCCAGCGAGTCATTTTCTGCTAATGGCCCATTGAGTCCCACTGTGGGACTGATAAAATTACTGCATCCCATTGGAAGTTGCTCCAGCCAGGGGGAAGAGCCTAACATTTCTTACCAAGATAAAAACAGAGGTTTTGGGACACTAAGGTAGCCCCTTTCTCCACTGGACTCCAGAGGGAAACGGGATTTCTCCACATCACCACTGGACCTCCGGAGGGAAACTGCACCTTGTACAGGAGCACTGCTCCAACTGAATCACATCTGTCACTGCAAGAGGACTGCAACCACCATTTAATGGCACTGCTACCAACACCGTGCCTGATGGGGTGTCAGGTTGTACCCTGGCTTTGTCAGGGTTTGGAGTTTGTTTCTTTGTAGTACTGTATTTCTATTTTAATTTCCCTAGTAAAGAACTGTTATTCCTAATTCCCATATTTTTGCCTGAAAGTCCCTTGATTTCAAAATTCTAATAATTTGGAGGGAGGGGGGTTTACATTCTCCATTTCAAAGAGAAGTTCCTGCCTTTCTCAGCAGACTCCAGTCCTCCAAATTAAAACAACGACTTTTTGTTCTTTGTCCATATATAAGCCACGCTTCCTGATTATAAGCCGCACTTCCTGATTATAAGCTGCACTTTGGGTTCGGACCAAAATTTTAGTCAAAATGGTGCGGCTTATAATCGTGAAATTACGTATATGTCATTTACTCCTGAAATTACTTTATAGTGTGAAGCAAAACCCAGAAAAATCAGTGGGAAATCTTCAATCTGGCTCTGTATTTGTAAATTCATTCTTCTCTTCAGATGTACATGAGCAAATCCATTTGACACTGATGTGCTAAAGCCTACTGTCTTTTCTCTTAATTAGTTTTGACTAATTCAGTTGATGAAATATGAGTTTTTCCACACATATCTAAGATCAGAATTTGGCAGAGTGTTGACAATATATCTTAAGATATAAGATATTGCATAACTTTCTTCGTATGGTGTACTGCTGAATAAATATTTTCTCTGAGGCCAAGATCAAGTTGCTTCAACATCCCTTCCAAATAGCAGTGGAGTGATATTTGACTGCAGTATCCAGCTTTTCCTTAGCACATTCTATTTGAAGGACACATGTTTGTGTGAAGAACAAGAAGTCAGAACAATCACCTTATAAACTGTCATGCAAAGTTAATTTTAAGTTGCCATACTCAGTACCTTCAAGTCAGTAGAGAAGTTGTACTTATTGGCACTGGTCTTGGTGGCTACTGTACAGCCATCACCCTTGACAGCAATTCCTCATTCTTGAGAAGGAATCATTCAGAATCGTGCAGCAGAAAAATTGCTATTTGAATCATCAATGGTGTTAGCCTTTCCAAATAAAGGTCATCAGAACTGGACTATGGCATGAAAAATTATTAACAATTTACTCACAAAGCGTACAACTTAGCATCAGCACAGGACACTTGGACCAAATTCAGTCTTGTTTGGAATGGTCTAATGTAGGCTATGTGACAATCTGATGAAGCTTTAATCCTGTTGCCAACATGTGCCCCAAGGCCTGGAGATGACTGGCAAAAAAGGCAAGGCTTGCAAAAATTGCACTTCTTTATCTCAGTGCAGCAGTGCTCCCTGAAACATGAAGGTAAATCACCATGCAGGCAGTTTAAAACAAATAACAGTGGCATTTCATGTAGGACCACCTGTTTGCATAATGTAAGTTGATATGTTCACAGTCCTGTGAAATACCAATGTCAATGGCTGATTACTTTTTACTCTTGAGACTTGAAATCATTCATGGTCCTGTGAGATACCAATGCCAATGGCTGATTACTTTTTACTCTTGAGACTTGGAATCATTCATCTGTGCATGTCTTGCACCTCGGGCACTAGCTGTAGTAGCTGCAGTGTTGTACACACTCTTAGGTGCACACATATTGTTCTCTTAAATACCTAATTTCTGGGCAAAAAATTAGAACATTCAAACATCCAGTATAAGGCAGTAGGCTGAAAAAATGGACATCTGGATTTTATATTAACATTTACAGAGTGTGTTCCCAAATGTTCGGCTTTATTTATATGAAATGGAAAAGCAAATACAGAATCAGAGAATCACAGAATGAGCCGAGTTGGAAGGGACCCACAAGGATAATCAAGTCCAACATGATAAATCATTAGAATATATTTGCACTACACTGTAGCCATGAAGGTATGGTCTAATTCAGGGTTTATGCTGTGATCTATGCGAACAAAGTGTTGGTTTTAGTGCTGGTTTTAGTTCTCCTGAGAGTTCCACCTAAGAGACCTGTGGGAAAATGAGCTTGAGATGGCACAAGGAGATTTCTCGCACCAGTGAGGCAAGAGGAACTGCTGGTGCTGAAAGGAGGTGGGTCCCATGAAGTAAGAAAACTGAGAATTATTGTCTTGGCAGAGGATTATGTTTATTCAGCATTTGCCACCAACAAGACTACTGTGTTTCCCCCTGTGGAACACATGGTGCACAGCAGTGATGAGGACATGAAGGCCCAGGGATGGCTTTTGATGGCAGACTTCAGGTGGCAATCGCCATTTTAGGCTTCTCACTGATTCAGGCTTGAGCATGGAAAGGGTCTCTTGGCCAAACATCTCATAGCTCAAATAGGGTCCTCTCCAGCTTTCATACCCTCTGTCTTACCAATGGGGCCATAAGATTCAGAGGCAAAAAGAGAGATAGGAATAAAAGAGTAGGTCTCTCTAACAACTCCAGCTTCCTCTACCCCTCAGAGGCTTCATGTTCCTCTGCATTCCAAAGATCTGTTGGACTTTTAGCTGGAGTGTCCTAAACACTCCTTTTAAGCACCCAAGTTCCTTACTCCTTCACACTGCTTGGTTTTCCAGCCACTGCCAGATCCAGTCCCCACCAAGATGGTATTAAATCTTGGATTTTACAGCTATGTCTACACCATCAAAAATTGACTAGGACACATCCTGTGTGTCCCCAAACAGTAAGAACAAGAAATCAATATCCTGCCCAAGAAATGGAAGTACCCTTGAAAATGAAAAAGTCTCAGATGACGAGAAATTGAGGGAAAATGTTCATATGCCTTTAATCAAGCATCACTTCTGTTCCATGACCTGTGAAGGTATTTATGCCTATTTACACAGTGGTTTCAGTGTATTTTCATAAATAAAGCAACCAAGGCATATTTTGAGCCATACGAACAAATAAGACCCCAGTATACTTAAATCATATTTGTTTTGTTATTCTGAAATGCCTTTGTTGACATTTATGGGAAAGGAAGTTTTCTTTTTCCAGCATGTTCTGTGACATTCTGGTTGCTTCCAGGACTCAAGACAAATTCAGGTTGGGTCAAATAATTAAAATTATTATTTCATGCAGTGTATTTTAGAAAAAAGAAATAGAATTAATCAACAAAACATGCAGAATTATAAAGTTTAATCAATAAAGTTGAGAATCAAACATCCTCAAAAAGTCCTGCCAGATATCTTAGATTTACATGCACAAGAGAAGACTGTGAACAAAGTGTGTTTTGGAAATATTTGAGAGTGATCAGGTAAGTGTCTGTGAATATAAAGAAGAGGTGAAAATCCAACCTCATTAGACACAAAGGATGTACTTACTTCTAAATCATGAAATTTGATTGTTTAAATTCATTTGATGGAAATTATTCATTTAAAGATCTGTGGACCATGCATTTGATGAATATGTTTTTAAAAAGAATACTTAATGTTGATTTTTATCTGTGACTATTCAATTTCTGCTAAAATTATTAAAACCCCCAAATTATATCTAAATAAAAAATCTTTCCTCTTACATGAGTTCAGACAAAGCTGATCTACTAAAATATGTTTTCATTCAGAATTTTAACTAATTTTAGAAGCTTTAATTCTGTTGCCAATGCTTCTGCTAAGTCATGTTTCATTCCATGTGTATCCCAATATCTTGGGATAAAGAAGAGAAAATCTCTCCTTCATCCATCACTCTGACTATATAAGACAAATTATTTTGACAACTGAGGGGGTGAATCCACAAAGAGTAAGGCTGAGGACTGCAACATTTGACTTATAGGCATTTTACTGACATCTTCACTGTGAGAAATAATTGACCAGAATTTTGAAAATCTCTGCTTTAGACACTGGATGTGTCTGTGGTACTACAGTAGCACTGCAGACACTTGGAGCTGAGCAGGACTAAATAATTAATGCAGCTATTTCCAATATGCAGCTGATTTGCTCAGGGTCAGCTCTGCAGCCATGTCCTGTCGGAGACACAGAGGTACAGCTCTTTCTCAAGCTGTCAACTCACTAAAGAGCCAAGAATTAATAAGATTTCAACAATTAAATTATTGATATAAACATTAATATTAATGTCATACTAATAATTTACCTGCATTTATTCGACAGTAAAAGAAATCAACCTGCTAATTATTCCATGGATTAACATTAGCAATGCAGACATTTAATATTTTCTTCAGCACAAAGTTGCTTCTTATAAAGATGAAATTTGAAAGATGGAAATGATTCTTTAATTTGAAGTTAATTCTGGGAGAATAAATTCAGTCTGAGAGGGAGGAGATTTGGAAAAATTCACATAGATATTTAGGAGGGCATTTCAGTCTTTAATTTTTAGGAATTTGCAATTTCAAACTTGCAATTCTTTAAAAATTGTATCCCAAAGATAAAGCAAATGTGTTTAAGTTTGGCTCAAACAGTTTGTTTTTCTTATTCTATACAATATACCTCAGGGTCTGAGAGTTTTCTGTTTTTTCATTGAAAAAACAATTTTTTTTTTTAATTGCTCTAAATTTTAAAGTTATTAAAGTTATTTTCTCGAAATCTTTGTGTTACATAGCTAAAAAAGAAAAAAACTCTAATGTTTGATGTCCAGATAAATATATAGCAACAGTAAATGTTTATGTTTTTATGTATTTTCTTACTGTGTCTCAAACAAATTATTATCAAGTTGCCAGTGCTACTGTTTTTTGACACAGTAATTTGCTCCCTGGCATTGACCTAATTCTGCAAGGCAGGGAGCAACCTTCGTATTGTGGTGACAGCACTGATTCGCTTCAAAAGCCTTTGCATAGACACCAGACAGTGTCCCTGAGTGTGGTAAATTGATGAATAAGAAGCAAAAATGTGGGGCTGTAGACCTCAAATTCTGTCTTCTGTTTCCCAGTGAATATTTAGTAGGGAAAGAGTGCATCCAATTGCTCCTATTGCAAGGCTTTGGAAAAGAATTTTCAGTCAATGTATTCTGGTTTACAGAAATAACCCTCTCCAAGAATAATCTCTGAGGGCTCTATTAAACAACAAACAGTTCCTAAGCTCTCTGAGCAGAAGCCAAGGAGAGGCCACAAGTGACACAGAGACTGGCTCTGTACACAGACAGCTGATTTGGCAAGGCAATAACCATCACACTGAAGAAGGTCTCTTGGTTTTCCTTTCCTTTAAATCTTGCTTGGTACTGAAACTCCAAGAATCATAAACAGGTTGATGTAAGTAAAAGCATTTCAAATGATCTCTTTCTTGTCCTGGAGCCACTGGCTAAACTGGGATAATTGCTTGAACTGGTTGAGGTGACCACTGCTTTGGTGATAAAAGCATTTTAATCCAATGTCACAACAGCTCTTAGTTACATGTGTTGATATGAAAATGGTCTCAAAAGCGATAGTGTGATTTTTTTTTTGTACTTAAACTTTTTTTTCTCCCCCATAGGAAAATATTTCTTTAAATGAAAGGGATATGACCCATGGTGTTCTTTGTGCTTGTTTTTTTCTCCATTTTTGCTTTTTTCTCTACAGCCTCAAACAGCTTTCTGGCTGACCTATGTGCTTATTGGCTGACATCACTGGAAGAGTTGAAGAGTCCTGAAAATATCCTCATCCTTAGGACCAAGATGTTCAACTGATACAAGAGCCAAATAATTTTTGGACTCTCAAGTGCATATTGATTAAATTATATTACTAGATTTACAAGAACTTATTTGTGTCTTTACCAAAAATATTGACAGAATAGATCAAAAATAATTTTAGAAGTCACTAGGAAAAAAATCCCATATATTTTTAATTAAATCATCATTGTTACTTTGTTATAGCATCATCTCTGGATTTTTCATGTACTGATCTCTTTCTAAAAACAGGCTGCAATAGAGTAAATCAGAGACCATCAGTAAGATACCTGCCACATCAAATTCAACACAAGCAAGAGACTGACACTGCCTATGCAACCAGTCTAAGCTTTCTCAAAATCTTCACAGTTTTGAAGGGATTTTTAAGATTTATACAATTACATTAATTTTAAAAGCCCTAAAATTAAAAAAAAAAAAAAGTTCAGAAACAATGCAATACAGTTGCTGGAAATGATCTGGAATTTAGAGACAAACACCAAGAACCATATTGGTGCATGACGCAGGAGGTAGCTGGGGCAGCTCCATTGGCATCACTGGAATTACACTAACCTAAAAAGACAACTTACATCTGGGATCTACTTTAAAGACTTTACACTCTTTGAAATAATGTGAAAACCACTGGAGTCAGTCCCAATACCAACATGCTTCAATATCTGCAGTATATAAAACTGCATGCAGATTACCTGAGACAAAGTGAACCTCACGTTCTGCCATTTTCAATTGGTAAATTGAAGACAAATTATAAAAAAATATCACTGAAAAACTGTCCTAGTCCTTAGTGCTTTGCCAATCAGATCATTGCCACAACAAGAAAAGATAATCAGGTCTTCTGCCTCCTACCCACACCCTCTCCCTTGTCTCTGGCAGGCAGTATGATTTGTCCAAAGATCAGAACACCAGGTAGGAATTTCAGGAGGAAGTGTCCGGATTTCTCCCATGATAAATGCATTACAGTTAGGGGAGTTGTGATGATTTGATTTACCTTGATACACATAGGCTTGAAAAGGAGCATAAAATTCTGCTGGAGACCCGGGCAGCTGGGCAAACTTGTCTCCCAAAGTGGCAGGCAGCTTCTGGGTTGATAGTGCCTGGCAGGGAGGTCTGCAGGGCACATCCAGCCCAAAGACAGGGAACACTCACCTTTGGAAAGGTGAGTGAAAATGCTAAGATCCAGTAACATGCAGAGATAAAATCCTAAAGTAGCTACATAGGTGCTTGGTTGCTTTCCAATTGTTCATTCTGTAAGGCCAAAGACTTTAAACCTGCATGTTTCTAGCTGAACCTGCTTATCACAACACTTTAAACTTGCTTATATTTTATACTGCACTGACAATATTTAGATAATGTATTAGCAATAAACATAATCATTGTTATGCACAGAATCAGTGGCATTTCTCATGCCTGACTGACACTTCTCTTTAATACTTTGTTACGGTCGCTATTAAAAACAAATAATTTTCTTCATCTGTTAAGTATTGTAGAAAATGAATTCTCATTAAGGCTGTGATTCTTGAAGGTTGCATGGCCTTACCAGAGAACACATCACCACAGAAAAATGAAATTTCATCTAAAAACTCTAATTCTCAGAGTTATTTTAAGGTGAATCAGAAAAGATTCTTAGAAGAAACATCTCACTTTCTGATAAATTATGAGTTTATCAGGAAGGACTCAATGCAGTTGCTAAACAAAGGCTTCTGGTGCCTTTTGAAATGTCCAAAGGTAGCTGACAACGTGTCATTGGTGAAGAGAAAACAGGTCCTACCAGAGAACTGGGTCGTTGTGGAGCAGCAGCTGGAAGCCAGGTTGTAAATCTTGTTGATTTACCTCCTTCTTTTAGGCAGCTGAAAGGAGGATGAATGCTAACATATTTGTAATTAGTAGGGCATCAGAGTATAAAAAATGAACACATATTTTGGTATCTCTAGCTCTGAAATGAAGACCCTAACTCATCCTAGCATTAGTAGTTTATATCCAGTTGAAGTTAAAAATAACTTTGGGGTACTAGAGCAATTTTGTTGTGAAAAAGATGGAAGTCAAAAGTTCTGGGAAATTCTTTTATTAAATTGAAAAAAAAAATCGAACCTAAATATCTCAGTTTCAATAAACTCTTGGGAACAAGTTTTAGAAACAAATCAATAAGATGCAGCTCGATAATTCATGAATCTGAATTTTCTTTGGATTTGCTTTGGACCTAATTTGTAGATATTTAGCCGGCAAGTGCTGAGAAATATTGTAGATGATTTATGACTGATAATGTTCCTGTGTTTTAGGGTTTGCAAGAAATGCTTGCTACTATCTCCCACTGGCTTTAGGATAGCATCCGGTCTTCTCTGATTCAACGCCAGCAATGATAACTCATTTCTTCACCGTGTTCCATTTTGGTCACAGCAATGCAATTTACTGAAACTGGAAAGCATCAGCCCTGGGAAAGTTGCAGCTGGTACAGATGCAGGAGATGTTCTTGTCCTCAAGCTCATCAGTCACAAACCCTTTGATTTGCACTTGCAGCCCACACACCATCTAAATTGGCCTCCAGGGATGAACTCCATCTTCTCATGAGTCCAATAAAATCCTGTGGGTCTGTGTGACGCCTGTTTGGGACACTGGGTTAAGGCCATGCAGCTGCTGAGATGAACCCAGGCCTAATTGAGACCATGCTTTCTATGCCATTTTGCTTCATAGGAGGCACACCTCAGTCCCTTTCCTGGACTTTATTCCTTAACTAGTAAATTACTGTATTAAAAATCATTTTACTATTTGGGAAGCCAAAATAAAAGTAGCGGATTTTTACCAAAATTAAATATAGTAAAATTTGTTTCACTGCTCATGGGATGAAGGGAGTTCCTGGGTGTGGAGGCAAGTGCAGATACTGAATTTTTGGCTTATATAAATTATCTGGTAACCACCTTTAAGGCATACAAAAAACTATTGTAACATATCTTATTGCTAATTCTCCAGGGTTTCTTTTAGATACTGCTAAGCCTTTGAGTTACACTATAAATTAGAATTGCATCTAAATGAGGAGTTTGATGGAACTTTAGTTGAGAGCCTTCAGGAATATAGTGGTCACATATAATACAAAGACCAGAGGCTAGATGTAGACTGTCTCTTTTTCTAAAGTGTCCTGTGTTTATGTACAAACATGAGTATATAATAATATACCTTAGAATAATAAAAGCATTTGGGTTGGAAGGAATATTAAAGATCAGATAATTCCACCCCTCCTGCCATAGCTAGGGACACTTTCCACTAAAAGAGGTTTCTCAGAGGCTTTTTTCTTATGTACGCAAAACCATTGCTATCAGTTTGCGCTACTTGCTAATCAAATATATCCAGCACCTGAAGGAAACCTGGCTTTGTTGGTTTGATCTTCAGGATTGTTTTGTGGAATATTTTGTGCATATTTTGCAATACAGTAATTTCACTACCATAAGGCACACCAGACTATAAGGTGCACCCCCCGGGAGTCGGCAAAATTCATAACTTTGTAGATCATATAAGGCGCACCGGACTATAGGGCGCACTTTTTTTTTGCCGCGAAGATCTGTGCTGCGTGCAACAAAGTAACGAATTAGTAATGGAATCCCGCGATTGTGGAGTTTACTGGCAGGTGCACAATTTGGAAACATTTTTCACAGATCGGTGTAGGCTTTCAAAGGCAGCCCCAGGTCTCCTCCCTGTGCAGTGGGCCCTGGCACTCCCACCCGCCCTCGATGCCGGCAGGCACGGCTCGGTGCAGCTGCAGGGCTGCCTCCCCCTTGCAACTCCGTGCTGCCGCGATGCTGTTCCCCCTTGCATCTCTGCGGAGGCACCGTGCCGTTCCCTCGCTCGGCTCGGCGCTCCTGCCATGCCGCCAGTCCCTCACTCGGCTTGGAGCTCCTGCCATGCCATTCCCTCGCTCAGCTCTGCACTCCTGCCGTGCCGTTCCCCCTCGCGGCTCTGTTGTGTGTCTGTTGTGCACTCAGATTTATGGCCTGTGGACATGAAGTCAGTAGATCAGTTGTGAGAGATTCTCAGCTTTGCGAATCACAGTGCCTTGAATTGCTCAGGGTTCTGCTCAGGAGCCTGCCGCCAGTCCCTTGCTTGGCTTGGCGGCACAGCTGCCCTGCCACCCGTCCCTCGCTTGGCTTAGCAGCACCGCCACCCTGCTGCCCATCCCTTGCTTGGATTGGTGGCGCAGCCTCCCTGCCGCCCGTCCCTCGCTCGACTTGGTACTCCTGCCGTGCCCTTCCCACTTACGGCTCCATTGCGCCGCCATGCTGTTCCCCCTCACGGCTCTGCAGAGCCGGTCTGCAATCCGTCTCTCGCTCGGCTCAGCAGCGCCGCCGCTTCTCACCCCTTCCCCGTGGCCATATGGGCCGCACCGCCACCGCCACCGCTTTCCCGCGGCCAGCAGCGCTTTGCTCCCCTTGCGGCCAACAGCACACGGTGGCTCTTCGCTCCCCCCACACCCGGCAGCTCCTCGTTTCCCCTGCGCCAGGGCCGGGGCCAGCACTGGTTCCCTCTCTCCCCGCGTAGCTCCTGCCGGCCGTGGTCGCCTGCTCCTGCCCCCCCTCACAACTCGGCACTCCCGCGGCACCACCCCCCCCATTGCGGCTCACACTTCCGGGGTGACAAATGTCACAAGTTTGTACATTGTATAAGGCGCACCGGACTATAAGGTGCACTTCCAGGTTCGGGGGGAAATTTTAGTCAAAAGGGTGCACCTTATAGTCATGAAATTACTGTAATTAGAAGTGGATTATATGCAGAAAGCTTTAAGATTTTTGTTCCTTTTGCCTATCATCTAATGACTTCTTTGAAAATGTCTTAATAAAAAAAAAATTGAAAAAAACCCTTTTTTCCAGAGGGTGGGAACTGTGCTTTGTAAAGTTACCAACAGTAAAGTGCATCTAATTTGCCTCAGAAAATATATATTTTAAAAAAATGGACAAGAACTTAAAAAAGCACAAAGAAAAAATCTGCTATGAAAGGTATGTGTATAAAAAATCATATAGAAGAATAAGGGGAAAAAAGAGAGGGGATAGAGAAAGAAAATGTCACCACAAGCCATACCAGCTAAAATCTTGATAACAAAATATGCAAAATATTTCTAAAGTATACTGCAGCCTACCCACTAGCCACAGAGCAATAAAGACCTCACATAAGTAAAGACATTACTTAACATCTAATCTTCATAGACAGATCAGTTCCATATAGTTCCAAAGTTCAGAGAGAAGCAGTCAATTACATTTATTGTGAATATTTTGCCAAGTATAGACAGGGTTCAATTGTACTGAATGATTCCTAATGTCATCGAATATCTTTTTGCTAAGGCTTCCAGCTGGCAACTTCATTCTCTCATTGTCTCCTTTAGTCTCTTGTGTTTATTTTACAATTGTACTCATGACAGCAGAATTACTGAACCAGTCTGTGCGGCCACAAGATGTTGTTTTCAACAAAAAGTGTGTGAAAAGTGGTCTGTAAGCCAGTGATTCAGATTACACTGTTCAGCCCTGATCTCACGCTTATAATTCATGTCCAACCTCTAATTTGATTTTTTCAGGGCCTTTTCAGCTTCTGAAAGTCATTGTCCAGGAAAAGGAGGTGAACTGTTTTACCAGATTTTATTAGTAAATAACAAAATTAGAGACTCCATTTGTAATAGCAGTTGTGTATTCTGGGGAACCATGGTGGAATTAGGGTTAGCATTTATTGCACATGGACCATAAACTAGCTGTGTGTTGAGAACCAGCTCTTTGCTCCCACAGACAGTCGCAGCTAATCCACTGTCTACAGCATGACAGCAGCAGGGCCCTCTAACAATATATAAAATAGGAGAGTTTTACTATTGAGCAGTCAGATCCTTTTTCCTCCAAATCTGGCAACATTATGCTCGCTCTGTCTTATCAGGTGCCCATTGCTGAGAATGTCACCAGCCACATGACTGTACACAAACCTTGGAAGTTTGCATGAAAGATAAGAATAAAGGAATCCAGTGGAGTCTGGGAAAAGGTTGTACAGAATTGAGGGATGTCATCTTCAGGTGTTTACATAGAGGCAGTAATTCAGAAGAGACAGGTGATTGCAAGGGGGATCAACAAGCAGAGCCCTGAGCAGCTCAATCACAAAGCTGAGTATCTCTCACTGCTGATCTACTGACTTCATGTCCACAGCCATAAATCTGAGTGCACAACAGACACACATACAGACACCCAAGGTTATTCATCTAGATCTGCTTCTCTCTGTTTAGTTGCCAAAACAGAGAGACAGAATGATTTGTGTGTATCTGAGGGGCCTCTGTTCTGTCCTTCAGGTAGGTGAGATTTTTTAGCTCCTGTGTCTTACATGTGTGCTCCATGGATAACAACCTGAGTAACAGAGCCTCAGCCCAAGAGAGCAAGAGAACTCACGCACACACATTTTGGGGAGGGGGAAGACATTTATTTTAGGATTTTATTTCTGTAAAGATTTCTACATTGCACCAGCAGAGTTTGCAGAAGCAGGTGGACCTGTTTTTGCAGGACAGAGGAAAAATTTACACTATAGAATTCCTCTTATACCTTTATTATTATTTCTTAAGTTCTATGCCTCTAAAGTAACTTCAGCATTTTCTTCTACTAATTTTTTGTGTTTTACTTTCAATTCCTAAATATCTATTGTACGTTTTTGTACAGCAAAAATGCTGGGTTTGCAGTATCCCATGTTGCTGCAGCACAGAACATTGGATTTCATTCTTTATCTTCCCATTTGCCCAGGGCCATCCACTTTATGTTTAATGAAAACATATCTTGTTCTGAAATAGGTGGTTAAAATTTCCTGGGTTTTTTATAGATTTGATATTAAAAATGGTTGGATAAAATCCTGAAACATTCCAGAGAGGAGATAAGGCCCTTACAGCTGTGTGCCCCAGCCTGCAGAGAGCATGTCCTAGTGGGCTTGGGTCCAGGGCCAGATGCTAAACATTCAGCAGACAGAGATTTTATTACATTTTTCTTTTAATTATTTCTTTTTTCCCTTAGCGTTTGTTGAATTCCAATAGATTCAGTTAGGCTGAGGATTTCTTATTTTTCTTTTGAATTTATACCCACCTGTACCCCCTGTAGCAACTTCTGCTTAGAATCCGTGACACCCTTACATTGTGAGATTTGCAAAAATATACAACATTATAGAGGAAAACAAGTGTTCCAAAGCTATATTTAATGCTATTTTCCCATTTGTATTCATGTGGTCTGAAAACCAGCATTTCTGTGTCTGGAAATTAGGACTCTCAGACAGAGATGTCACGCTCATAGTACTGTAATTTTTTCCTTTTTTCTTTCCCTAATTGTTAATCCTTTACCCTCCTGAAAGAAACATTTTCCAGTAGTGGAAAGTTAGTCATCTTAGCACTTAACAAACAGAAAAAAATGCCCCAGATGCTACTGTCATGCAAAGGAATGAGCTAATTAAGTACTAATTTTTATTTTTTTTTTATTTTTTTTTTTAAGTGTCAAGCCTGAGCCAATACTTCACAATAAACTTCTACTTTTTCAGACTGGGAACTCCAACATGAAAATGCAGCCACTGAACTGCTACGGGTTCTAAATGATAGGTTTTTTCTTACTCTTGCTAAAATGGTAGGTAATTTTCATTTAAAATACAAAAGGAGTCAATTTATGTCAGGTGTTTTTCTGGCATGTTGAAAACAAGAAAGGAAGACAAAGATAAGGATGTAAGAGACATTGCTTCAAATTCTTCCACTTACAACTGAGGACACAACTGTGAGAAAATATATTAGAAAAGGAACATATCAGTTCCACTGGACTATGAAGGAAGAATTTAAAATCTTCTGCTTTGGCCAGAACTTTGAAGGTTGAAGTTGTTAAGATACCCTAAGCTGCTTTAATCTGTTGAACTCCTGCACCTTGAGAGTTTATGAATCTTCAGTGAGATATTTTAAAAAATTCAGTTCCAATTTTTCTGGAATGAAATATTTTAAGATGTTCTTCCAAAGGAAATATTACATATCTATCTACATTGTGAATGGACAGAGAAACCATCCTCTTCCCTGCTAAAACACTTGGATTTGACAGTAAAAATTCCCAACATATGGAAAATTTAACTTCTTAAACAGGTCTTGCATCTTCCCCAACACACACATTTTGATGCTGGGAAGTTCCGCATTTAAGGGTGAATTATGTGTCCTTTCTTTCAGAATCAAAACTCTGAAAACGTGATGGGCACTTGAACTTATCCCTGTCTACAGTCAGTGTTTCAGGTGATCTGACATTTAGGAAAACAAATATTTGTCTTATTAGTCACTTCCTCTTCCCCCCCTCCCTCTATGCCCCTCCCAAGTAGTAGTAGTAGTAGTAGCAGTAGTAGTGGCAGTAATTGAGAAAAAAAAAAAAAAGTGATTAATATCTCTTGGCTTTGGGAAAGAGGAACACAGAAATGTTGAAAGGAAACTTTAGCTGAGTGTTAATAGTTTGCTATGGATGCCTCTTCTTCCACCTAATCATGAGAGTATCTCTCTGAAAATAAGGCAATTGTTCCACTTTGCTGATAAAAGACTTTTTCCTCTCTAACCTTGTATCAATAGAAATTAGACAAGAATCTGGATTGTAAGTGATAAGAAACTAAAACTAATTTTTTATGGTTAAATAGTTCAGTCTAAACTAAAAAAAATATTATTGCAAGTATTTAATTTTTTTAAATTCAAAAGTGGATTTTTAGTCAGTGTCACCTTGTATTTTGACTGTAGGTAGAAGACACAAAAGTTAGAGGCAAGAACCTCTTGTTTAGCCAGTAGGAGAGGAAAGGAAGCCAGAAGAGCACCTATAGAGAATGAGCAAGAAAATGGCTCTGCAGCATCAGCTCCTACATCCCTTCCCCAAATACAACATGGCACTAGTGGGCAGTAATCATAACCCACTGGGTGTGTTAAACATTCACCCATGTGCAGGCAGCACTGCAAAACCAATGCACCATTTTCATTCTCAATTTCTAGTTTCATTCACATAATGCCTTTCCTTTGCAGAGGTGCACAGTCCTGAGATAAAAGCAGTAGTTATATTGCATGCGCTCATGTCAAATACTTTCATCAATCAGTCCTTAATACTCTCTTCTGCTGTTTTTGTCACGGAGTAAACCCAAAGGTATGGTATTTTTGGTTTAACAAGACTGGACCCCACCTGCCCACCCAAGAAAAATATATGCTAAAGAAAAAACTTCGCTTTGTTCAAATTTTTAGGTTTAAAATGCAAATTATAGCATTAGGTCACTGGCCTGTTTTATGGGTGAATAAGTGATGTTTATAAAGATTTTATTACTCAGTAATGTCTTCATTCAAAGCATGAACAATTACTAGATAACTATTTCCAAATTTAAGCACAGATGGGGAATTCTAGTTACTGGCAGACAGAAAATTCTGTATGAAAATCATTGATCCTCTGGGTTGACTTGTCTACATCTAAAGCTGGTGATTAGGAAACACTTTGTTATGCATCCAGCATTTCTATAATAAAGATGATAGCTCCTTTCTCTCTCATCTTCTTGCTTACTGTTTATCTTCCATGAATTATGTCTGAAATTTTCAAAGATGTCCAGTGTTTAGATCAGCAGGATTTGACTTGTAGACTTCCTGAATGCTTCTATAGAATTCAATTACAGTAATTTCACGAATACAAGCTGCAGCAATTTGACAAAAATTTTGGTGGAAACCCGGAAGTGCGGCTAACACTCAGGGGCGGCTAATATGTGAATAATTTTCTGACATTTACAACCCCAGATGTGCCAGCCAGGGCGCCGAGCCAAGCACCTGCCAGTAAAAGCCGGCATTTCGCGACTGTTGCCCTGGTTCCCTGCAGGCAGCACGGGGGGCAGGGAGAGAGGCGGGAGAGCTCTCTTTCCTCCTCTGCCGCAGCCCAGGGGAGAGATGGGGGGACCCCGCGCCGCCATTGCCGTGGCTTGGGGAGGAGGGGGGGGGCTCTGCCCCCGCCCTCCGCCACCGTGGCATGAGCAGGGGGTACTCCGTGCTCGGCCGGCGCCGTGGCGTGAGTGGGGCGCACTCTCCATGCCCGGCCGGCACCGCGGCAGGAGCGGGGCCGGGGCGAGCGAGCCCAGAGGCGGCGGCCAGCCCCGAGCGGCATCACCGAGCTGGGCCACCTGGCCCCGTCAGCAGCCCCTAGCGGGCCAAGCCTGTACAGCCAGTAAACCTCGCCATGCCGCCGTTCTGTTACTATTTGGCAACTTTCTTGCACGCGGGTCCTTGCTGCGAACGACAGAGCGGCTTATATTCAGGTGCGGCTTATTTATGGACAAAGAATGAAATATTTGCCAACATCCAGAGATGCGGTTTATACTCAGTGCGGCTTGTATTCATGAATTTACTGTAATTTCCACAAGATGGAAAGTACCAACCAGTGTGCTTTATTATATGCTTCATTCCAGAAATGTTATGTACATAGAACCAAGGAGACTAATGCATAGACTGCTGTGAAGAATTCTATTGTTCTTATGTGAAAATCTCTGTTTGTGAGAGCTTTGTGAAATGAGAATGCGTGTTTTTACACAATTGTGGGTTTTTAAAGTGAAGAATAAAATTGAATTGTGACCCTTTCTGAGGAAAAAAAAAAAAAAGTTATGCTTTCCTGGGTTTTCTTAATAATACAGGCTATGTGATTTTTGTTCTTTCCTTTTTTACTTCTTGGTCACAGTTATCCTTATGCTAGCCTGTGGGCCTTTAGAGTGAGGATCTTTGAACCACAGCTGGACTGAGAAATAAACAAACTTTTAAACCTTAGGAGGAATAGCATCCAAAGGATACCAAGCAAAATATTCACATTGATGTTAGCATTATGGAGTAGAGCAGTATATAGAGGCCTGAATCTACAACAGTGCTACATTATTCTTTCCAATGTACCTAAGTAAAATGAGGAATAGGTTGAAAAAAAAGAGGAAAAAGCAACAAGTTTCCCCTCCCAGGCCCCATTCTGGACTTTCAGAGTTAACAGGAAGTAGAGAAAATAGATAGAAATATCTTTATTGATTACATTTGTAGGTTGAGAAGTGAGCCACAGAAAGATTTAACCATGTGATGTCACAGTGGTTGTTAGTGGCATCCTGGGACATCCTGATAACTTGAAACCCAGATGAAAATGAAAACATCTAGTTTTCAGAAACTACTGTAGATTAAAATACATCTTATTATTGATGCATTATTTCCAATTAAATTACTCTTACAATGATTCAGTTATAAAGGAATTGTTTGATTTATATTGGAACAACCCTTTTCCTTGACCACTAATTTAATTCTTTTCAGCATTCAAGGACAAGCACCCATGACACAAATCCTCAACCTACCAAACACAGTTGCACATAGAAAAAGAGTAAGTTCACGATTATAAGCCACACCTGATTATAAGCCACACATCCGGGTGTCAGCAACTGCCTTGGGTTACAATGCAGAGTGTGATAAAAGGTATCTATTCTATCACCATCTGTTGAGGGTGGAGGCACTGATCCTTATCTCCACCGGAAATATTCTGCTAATGGGCCATCCATTGAAACCAGGTGGGACATTGTTCTTTATCTTTTTACAACCCATCCTTCCTCTAGAGAGTCATTTTCTGCTAATGGCCATTGAGTCCCACTGTGGGACTGATAAAATCACTCCATCCCATTGGAAATTGCTCCAGCCAGGGAGAAAAGCCCAACATTTCTTACCAAGATAAAAACAGAGGTTTTGGGACACTAAGGGAGCCCCTTTCTCCACTGGACTCCAGAGGAAAACCGGATTTCTCCACATCACCACTAGACCTTCAGAGGGAAACTGCACCTTGTACAGGAGCACTGCTTCAACTGAGTCACATCTGTCACTGCAGGAGGATGCAGCCACCATTTAATGGGACTGCTACCAACACCCTGCCTGACAAGGTGTCAGGTTGTACTCTGACTTTGTCAGGGTTTGGAGTTTGTTTCTTTGTAGTACTGTATTTCTATTTTAATTTCCCTAGAAAAGAACTGTTATTCCTAATTCCCATATCTTTGCCTGAAAGTCCCTTGATTTCAAAATTATAATAATCTGTAGGGAGGGGGTTTTCATTCTCCATTTCAAAGAGAAGTTCCTGCCTTTCTCAGCAGACACCTGTCCTCCAAACGAGAACAGCAACTTTTTGTTCTTTGTCCGTATATAAGCCGCACCTGATTATAAGCTGCACTTTGGGTCCAGACCAAAATTTTAGTCAAAATGGTGCAGTTTATAATTGTGAAATTACTGTACATATTGCCTAAGGTTTAGTTCTTCTGAAACAAGTAGGAGTATTATCACTGTTTTATGGAATATCTAAATTTCATTATATTGTTGTCATCTGAAGTTCATGCTAACCAGAATAGATGTTTGTTGCTGTGCAGAACAATTTGCAGGTCTGAACTCTAAGAGATGACGGAATACTGAGTTTTACACAAGTGGGAGGCTTATAAAAAAAAGTAACTGAGTAAAACAAAACCCAGAAAAATAAATTGCACAAGATTTAGGATAGAAACATTATTGCTAATGCATTTTTTCTAACATAAAGCCCTGAAATTAGTTTGGATAAAAACCTGAAAACAAATGGATGTGGAATGTCATACAGCAGAAGAAAATGTTTTTCAGTCCAGCTCTGATTTTAAAAAACTCAAAATAGTTAGCAGCTTGTTCCAAATTAATCTTAGAAGATACATGAAAATTACTTCTAAACCAGCAAGCATTAGCCAGATCACACATTATGAGGCTAGGGAAAAAATGTTATCATCTGTGTCTTCTCATACATAAAGGTGACATTTTACAGACACTATATGTCTAATAATAATACATATATGTGTAAGCTGAATTTTTAAAAAATATTTATCGTTTTAAAATTGTGTTCTTCTCTATTACTGACTGAAGCATCTTCAACTGAAGCAATTCATTTTCTCTCAAGTATATTGTGCTGTTAATTGAATATTACAATATTAAATTATTTGTAAATAACAAAAATCTATCAACATTGTCTTACTTACATTTTGCAAGACAATATTGGATCTACCTTTACAAAAAATTGCAGCTGCTGTATCAATTCTCATCTTCTTTCCAAAAAACTGAAAGTTGACGTGCCATAAAATTCATTTTCTGTTGAACAGCATCTTTTTTTCAGTAATCACTGTTACTAAGGATAAAACTGTTGTGCACTAATGGATAACTGTTGTAGGAGCTACTAAATGATTGTGTGTTTGAGACACATGAAAGGCCAAGCAACTTGGAATTAACTTCAGCTGTTGATAAGATGAGATATGAACTTGGTTCCCACATTGAATTAATTATCCTAAGATGATAACTGACAACAGTTGAATAAGTCTTAATTCTTTACCTAACCTAGTAAGGCTTATATAAGACTTAGGGGAATAGCTGCAGACTATGTTAAAAGTTTCATTTGAAATATTTGTCAGAATTTCCTCTGAGAAGCTTGGAGGACACAACTGTCTGTCTTTCCCACAAGGTCTTCAACCACAATAACTTCCAAATACCTTTTTCTATTACATACATTTTGTACCTCGGCATTGGTGCTTCAACATTTATTGTATTTGGCTCTTTTGCAAACCACCTCTTTCCTATTTAAAAAGTCTCACAGTTATCGTTTACACCTACATCCCTTCTAGAGCATGTGAGAGAGGAACTCTTGCTCCCCTGTGCATACTTTTATGCACCAAGCCTTTTTAAGTAGCAGAATTACTGCGGTCCTAGATGTTTTGGTTGGTCAAGTGTGGAAGTAAAAAAGTATATACACTCAAGTACAAGTTCCTATTTATCACGATGTAAAAGAATCTCATGCCAATCAGAATTAGAAAATGGTGTTTCTAACATGGGAAAGGTTCAGAGACCACTGAAGAACTTGGGAGAAACTTTGAATCCACCCTGGGCCATTATTGTATTAAGTGTGCAGAATCTTGAAGTACAGAGCTAGGATATCTCAGAGCATTTTGAAATACCGGGTTATGTATTGCTTAATTATAAAAGTCAAAAGGACAAGGTTGATATAGCATAAGAGAAAGAATGAAGGTGAGAAAAGCCTATATTGGCAAAAATTACTAGAGAATCAAAATAAATGAGTCTGTGTGATACATTATCAAAGACCCTGCCATTTCCACTGAGGACAAAATAAGAAGGCACAACAGAAGACCCAGAAACTAGCAAAAGACATCTTATTCTTATCTTTGCATGGCAATAAAATTACTGATGTATATTCTTGTGTTTTAATTTGGATTAAGGATCTTTTGTTGTTGTTATTGAATTCAGACAATCGTCAGACAATTCAATGACATGAAATCAGAACATAGAAAACACTACTAGGTACACAACCAGAGCTGAGCACTGCTTTATTTTCTAGTTGTTAAAGTTGGATAATTATTTCAGAAATTTTACTATTACAAGGTAAATAGCAATATGCTATTACTGTGTTCTGAATACACTCTTGTGTTAAAGTAAAATTTCTAAATCATTTAGCTTTCAATCATCAAAATCCAGGGGTTTCTCTTTCTATGTGTGTTTTCAATAAAGTAACTAAAACTTTCCAATTCCTCTCTAATGTAGATGGACACACTCAAAAATCTGTTGTTTCATTCCATTAAAAATATTTAAGGATGTAATTAGGTCATTCCCTAAAATTGGTCTCTTGTTGTTCAAATGTGAGTGTTAGAAATGATGAAATATAGAAATAGAACAGAAATAACTAGTACATAAAACTAATTTTACTTGCAGGTGTACATTTGTGAGCTTATTACAAAGTTATGCATAAAGAAAGCTCTTGAGGAACAATGAAGTAATGATCTTTCATGATGTATTGCACAGTCAGAAAATGCCACAGACTGCTTTCCTCCATTTACTGCCACAGGAATAGAAGCAAAAACCCAATATTTCCTGGGGGATAGGAAAGACTAGATATAGACTCCATCATGTCCAGCAACATGAAGCTAGAACAGCTGAGAAAGTGTGGTCCTGTGCAGTTAAGAAATAAAGACTAAATTAAATTCAAGTCCACCCTGCAAGGAAAAAGGAAAGGTAGTAGAAGGCAGTATCAACAGCAAGCAACAACGCTCATTGAAATGACTCACACATTCAGAAGCAGGAAACCTTAGTATTAAACAAAATAAAATATCAGCAATGTCCTCTCTTGTTGAACACAAATACTCTGACACATTGCCCATGTTGGCAAAAATCTTCTGATTTGAAACATGAAACCTCTAATCCGTCATAAGGGAACAGGTAACTGTTGCAAGGATTAAAAAATTTTATGTAAATATCCTGTGTTGTGTAAAACAACTGCTAATCCACTTACATGGTACTTTACCAGATCTTTTAAACCAAATCTCCTTCTGGGTAACTTGCATTACAGAAGATGAGGTAAACATTTTCATTGCTGTGAGTCTCCCAAAATAATTCCAGTCTACTTTTGGTGAACAGAACACCAGATCATTTCTTAATCACTCTGTACAGCAGCTTCTCACTACCTATCTTGAAACTTAACTCCAACACTGATTCCCCTTTCTGTGGAAATCAAGGTCTTTAGATTCTCCTGATGAGCCACACTTAACATTGCTAAACACTGAGGGCTTTTGTTTATTATTTTCTGTTTGGGGTGGGGTTTTTAATTTGTTTGTTGGTTTTTTTACTTTTTATGTTTGGCTCTTGGGTTTCCATTCACATGTTCTGGTACATGTCATGTTGGCACTGTAGGCATCTATACTCCAGCACATTTAGCTATTTATTTCTTCCTTTCCTGGCCAGTAATTCACTAATCAGCTTTGGAACTGGTCTACGGTATTTGCTGTGCAGGTTTCAAGGAACGCAGCGGTAAAGAGTTATGACTGTTCACCTCCCAGCTTACCCATTTATAACTAATTTCTAAATTTCCTCATTACCTCGAAGAAAATTCCCTGGGGATCTGCCATGTCACATGTTTCTCTTTGTCACGAAGATTTCCCTTTTTTACAAGGTGAAATGTGACCTGTCAAATAATATTTTTTTTTTTATTTCTTTCTCAGATGAGAACTGTTGGCAGGAACATGGTTATCCCAGCACAAATGGGTTTTGCTGTAAATGTTATCTCTGATTACTGACCACAGGATTCTGGCATTGTAACAGGCAAAAATGGTGACCCTGTGTTTGATCTGATGTCAGCTGCAGATCTAGTGATGAGGTAAGAGAGGGCTGACAATTGTAGTGCATAAATCACTGTTATAATATGATTAGCAGAAAATAACATTTAGAAAAGTTTCAACTTTGGTATGAATCCTAGCCAGTGCTGTAAACTTAATGCCTTATTCTGGCAATTCTTTCATGCCACATCATGAGCAATGTTTCAATTTTCATTTTAATTTTGATGAAATATTTATTTAATTATTTATTAGTCACTCCTTATTTGGGTGCCACATTGAGATAAATGAAAATCAAGACAAGTAATCCAACACTAGACTTTTTATTGTTCATGGAACAGAAAATGTCACAGACCATGAAGGACAACACCATTTGCTCTTCCTTGGGTTCTCTGCTTTCTCAAGAGCCCTTACAGATGTGGGGTGAACATGCAGATTAAGCCCTGGGCTACAGGTGTGAATCTGCCTGATGCAACACAAATGCCCCTTTTTCTGAACAAGATCCCTATTTTTATAGATGTTTCTGAAGTAAACATGTTCACATCCTGGTTTGTATTCTTGGATTATTTACAATGATGTTATTCAAAATATGTCACCTGAGACATGTAAGAGCATGTGCTCTTTATTTGTTGACTTGCAGGCAATTTTACCATCATGGCATAGCATAGATCATAGATTAGATACCAGAGAAGAGGAAGAAGCATTAACAAAATATTAATATCCTGTTATAGCAATAAAAAGTACATCTTGGGGAAAAGCCTGGTTTTCTTTTGAAATAGCCTCTAGTATGTCTTGGTACTTGGTAAGGAATAATCCTTGCCCACACTTAATTCTGTTTCACTTCAAAACATGGTAGGTCATATTGAAACTGCCCACTGAGAATAGTTCCTGGCCTGTGCTGAATCCTTATTTATGCCTGGAACTTGTTGGTCATGGCTGTGACTGTTCTGGAGACCAGTTCAGCAATTTAGTGTTATGGATGATGGAGTTTCAGGGTCAGAGGGCAGTATACGGGAGCATTCCTTTCACTAGTAAAGACGTAGTCCCAAGAACTGCATCTAGGTTGCAACATCATCTAAAACACCTTAAAACTAGGGAAAGAGATACCCTCTTCATGGTTTGTATACCAAGTACATATTTCTGTGAAAATTATTTGCAGAAAGAGAAATGAGAAAACTATTTTTATTTCAGTTAATGGCAAATGACAGGAAGAATATGGTGAGACAGTACAATGAATGTTGTTCTTATTTTAGGAAAACCCAAACTAGAAATGCATTTGCTAATCTGATGATTTTGGGTTTTACGGAGGTTTTGTTTTGTGGCCCCAACAATTTGGGCTCTTATTCTGGAAGAAAAGTAAGACAACAGATCCCAGCAGAGTGAACAGAGAACACAGTGGTCAATAAATACAAAAACATACATCTGAATTATTCAACAACACATTTATATAATTTTCTAGCAAAATTACAGATTTAATGTCTTCTAAATGTCAGTAACACAAATCTGAATTTAAATGGCTGGTTTTCAGAGGTAGTGGTCATCTGCTTTACTCATAGATTTCTGAAGATAAAATATCCAAAATATTTTAAAATCAAAAGTTTTGGAATAGCAGTAGAAAATAACATTTAGAGAAGTGTCCTGGATGGAGCTCTAAACACCCAAGGACTCCACATTTGCAAGTGCTCAATGAAAAGATTGTGTTTGCATTCAGGCCACTCAAAGGAAAAGGGCTCAAGGCAGGCTAGGAGCACAACAGTGATTAACAACTCCCTTTTTGTGGTTGGACTGTAATGTACCCAGCAAAAGCAGCAGCTAGACACTCCTAGAGTTTACAAGACTTCTAGATTCTGGGAAAATAAAAGATTCACAGCTTCAGGGACCTTCTTTGAACAGTGCACTTTGCTCACTTGCACTTTGGGAAAATCCAGGCTGGATTTTTTGAGTCTGGGCCATCAAGTGACCCTTCACACTCATGGACTGATGCCAAAATTAGCAACAGGCTTCAGGTAAGATGTCTGAGCTACTGGAGGCAGAATAAAAAGAAAAAAATGCTGACACACATGTGAATCAAAGTGGTAATTACATCATGTATCCAAATCCAAGAAATTTCTCAGCAACTCTTCAAAGAAGGTCTGTCAGATGCCATACATCACTGAGATAGCAAACCTGCATAAAGGCAGTATGGATTACTTTTCTTGGATGTGAAAGCCTGAGGCAGTCTCCTCCCAGAGATCTACCAATGGGATTTTAAATTACATGGAACCTCTAAGCCAACACAAATACAGGATCAGCATTGGTGTAGTGCCTATAAAACATTTGAGAAGCAAAAAAATATATTAAACAGATAACAAATGGGAAAAATCAAACACATTAAAAGCTATACACAGCAGAGACTCTGAAATCTGCTGTGAACCATGTTGATGAAGGATGAAGAAGATCAAGAAGAATAAATTTTAAAAGCTATAAACTATATCCCACTAAAAATAAAATTAAAATGTCAAGAACATATTTATGTTTTATTGATAAATGGAGACTTAAATGTGATCGAGGAAATACTTTTTTATTTTAAAGAGGAAAGGCAATAAATAATAGCTGCGTATGTAAGAAAAACAAAGAAGAAATGTAATGAAATTATAAATAAATAAATTAATTAACAAACCTGGGGTTTTTTTGGAAAAAATGCAAATAAATGAACTTTCTGGTAATTCAGGTTGCCATTTTTCAATGACAAGGTAGTCCATTGGAACTCTTGAAGGTCATCTCACTGATGCTGCTTGAATGCTTCAAATAGCATTCTGAACCTTAGCTGATCTGTGTAAAGAATCATCTCCAGCCTCTGTGACCCCAGCAATATCCATCTGCACCCTCTCATGCACAGAGATGTGCTCTGAAAATTGCAAAGTCATGTCTTGCACCATTGCTTCACATGAGGTCAGGTAACAAATGGAATTTCAAATTGAAGTTTGTGCCTGTAGGAAGTGTCCTGCTTCTTCTACCAGTCACAATGCCAAACTTTGATCATGGTGTTCTCTGCTGGGCTCTGTCCTACTCTGCCACACCACAGCGGCAGCATGGCCTTTTCTGATGTTTTACAGTTTTAAGATACCACCTCTCCATTTTAATTTGAGATGAAAGTCACCAGAAGCCTCACATTAGGATTGTTTTATCCTTCACCCTGGCCAAACACCTAGGAGGATTTGAGACCCATAGACCTCTCTGCAGCGAGCATGACACCCTCCTCCCTGCTTCCATTTTTTTTTAATACCTCTCCTTGGCCTAGTAGAAAAGGAGGGCATGCCACACATTCTACAAATCTTTAATCTTCATTCAGCAGTCTCTGTACTGGGAAAACAAAAACAAGATATTAAATTATCTGAAATGTTCCAAAAATGCCATAAATAACCCTAAAATCTTTGTTCTAGAAACAAAGTAGGTAAGGGAAAATATACAAAGAAAGTGGGGCATATAAAATGGACTGCCAGTACTTAAAAGAAGACACACAATACAATCCTAAAACTTCAAAATTTTGAAATTTAGATGTTTTACATCAGAAGGCCTAGGATGCTACATTTACTTAGGATTTTATATTTACTTTTAGAAAGAAAGTGCTCCATGCCAGGAATTCAGTCTTCAGGAAGAGGCATTAAGATTGTGTAAATAGACAGACACACAGATTATTCTGTGCCTGTACAGAATGTAAAACCCATTACAGACTTAATCCTGACTGAGTCTTTAGACATTAGGATGATTCCAGATAATTGGAAAAATAAGGAGAGAAATGACAAGAAAAATCCTGATAAAATCTTTAAGGATGTGGTAAGTTACAGTAGTTAGAGCATGAGCAATCTCAAGAGCCATTGAATCACTTTGTTGTATATTGGATTATACAGCCAGTCTTGCTGCTTAGCATCTCTGAACAGCTAAAGCATGACAAGGAGAATTCAGCACTCTTTGGTAAGAGTGAAGGAGAGCTGAATTTACTGCAGGAGTATTTCTGAAGTAGACAGTCATGATCCTTTCCTTTTTGGGACCTGGCTAGTCTTGTTGGGCATGTAGATATAAGCAAACATCAGTACTTGAAGGAGTGAAGAAATAGCAGCACCAGTCCATGTGATATCTAGGACCAAACACAAGAAGCTGTTGACACTTTTGCTTCTCATAATGTATTTTCAGGATCAACACTTGCATAACCCTGAAAATAACTGTAACTGGCATTGAGTGACAGTTCCTATGACAGACCCATGCAGGGTTTTTTCTCTATCATACTGAGGCCCTCTTCTTTGAAATATGTTGACTAAACCTTGTTTGCAAGAGGAAATTTATAGCACTCTTCCTTTCACATGTGAAAACTGTTCTTCAGTATTGTCCTGGTGCAAAGCATTGTGTTAAGAGAAATCTCAGCAGCTGTAGTGACCATTTCATAATTACAAAAATCACTGCAGATTCCAACATCTGTTAGTTAGGCAGTGACTTGCAGTGCTAGAAAGAGGGACACAATGTCACTTATGTGATGGAAGTTTTACCATAAAATGCTGACTCAAAATGTGACTCTGGAATAGAATGTCATGTTTTAATGTACAGAAATTACATCTTCTGTCAGTTTAGTGGTTTTAAGCCACCTGCAAAGGATCTCCATTGTGTAACTGGTACTTAAAAGGAGTATGGAAAGAACAGGAGTGGCAGGGAGATGGGGGCAAAGAGCTTTGCAGATGTGTAACACATAACTGCCCCCATCACACCTGGCACCTCCTTTTCATGTGCTGTCGAGTGGTCAAGCTTTGCTCACCTGGTGTTTGTGTGCTGGCGCAGTGCACACAGGACACAGCAGGCAAGACACAAGCTGCCTCCTGCTCCCCAGGAGCAGGGTGTGCCACAGGCTGGGAGAGCTCTCACAGTGGCATGGAGATGCACATTCCAAGGTAAGAATGCAAATTCAGAGAATGCACAAATGACACAAATCACAGTACTTCATCAGCAGAAGCAGCCACTAGCAGCACTACTGACTGTATCAGCCTCTGCAGCAGCTGAACACTGAGAGCAGGAAAACAACTCTTTTCATTCCTTTTCCTCAGCTGGCTAATTTTTGTTTAGCATATTGTGTAGGCTGCAACCAGTTGGTAATAGACTGGTACTAGAATCACAACCATATTTCTTTGCTAATGAAAACATGGGTGTGAAAAGTATTTTTTACATTTTCCTGATTTTTAAAACAATGTAGGAATACTTGTATTTAGGTTCTTACACTTGTGGGAAGTGGTTTTTTGTTTTCAAGAAAGTCTTTCCTTAAGTGGTTATGCATGGAAAATATCAAATAGTAATAATAAAATGCCAGATAAAGTGGGGATTAGGAGGTAGGATTAAAATTAAATACCTACAAAAGCGACAAAGGCAATACATTAATTCTGTATGCTTAATCACATGATCAGCTATATTCATCTATGTTTCATCTGTACAAAATCATACTAAAAGAAGATGATAACCTGAAGATGTTCTGAAGACATTATAAATTGCAGTCTCATGCTTTAAAATGTGAATAAAAATCCCAAACTGATAATGTTGCATTTAAAAATAGAAAGGAAGCAAAAATGTAGTTGTCAGCTAAATCTGTACTAATACATTATTCAATTGTAGAACATATGTACTAAGAAAAGGCCAGATTGAGAATCATGAGTTTGTAGGTGCCAAAACAAATGAAAGTCATTGCAGAAACTAGCCAGAACAGCACATCTGCAGCAGAAAAGAAATTAGTTGTCAATCTGGCAGTAGCCACTACAAAAAGAAAAGCAATATGTTACTTGGTGGTAGAAATTTAGCAGATCTGAAGCCAGTTTTGTACTGAAAATTTACATACTGGACAAAAGTGTCTTTATCTTGGGAAAAAGACTGTGGATACCAGGGAGGCTGACTGTCTGCTTTTCATGGTTTCTGAGGTTTTATGGAGGTCCCTTTCTGAGAAAAGCAAAATGTCCAGTTTTGCAGTCTTGAGCACTTTTTATATTTATATAAATTTATTTCAAAAATTCCACCTACTCTTTTTTGCACACAATATGCTAGGTGTCCTGAAGGCAATAATCAGACAGTAAATAAATATAGTAAGGAAAGAAAATAATGAAATTCTACATACAATACAATATCCACTACTCTTTCTATAGCCCAAACCCTTTCTTATGTCCACCGTGTTCCATGAGGAGTTAATTCTCTGCGTCTCACCCCTACTCTATTTGAACACCTACTCAATTCACCCTTTTCCTTTTGCTAAAAAAAATCCAAGAGTTCCTTTTTTGCTCCCTTTATGGAAGGAATATCAGCACTTTCACACAAATACAGGAACTCTTGTAATGAGTTGACAAATTGCTCATTCATTTCTGTTCATTTATTATATACTGACACACCTAAGTAAACATTTTTTAAATGTTTATGTTCAGTGTTGGTGAGAAAAGGAAAATTTTCATGCTTTTAGTCTGAAAATCTTTCAAGATTTTAAGCATGCAAATAATCATAATCACTGATATGACATTAAACACCAGGATGTAAAACATCCTTTTATCTCTACATCACATATGCATACCTGTTATGTTACAATATTTGTTGATTCTTCCAGGCCTCTAATTCAAGGACATAAAATACATTCAGTGTTTGTTTATATGTCTATAATTTTATAAACCTAGGTACAGGAGTGTCACACAAAGCAACCTACAATTGCTATGCATATTTTAGCATTGTCAAATCTATCATTGAGTGTAGGTATAGAGAAGTGGCAGTGGTGGATCTAGCCAAATGTCTTGGACCCCATCCCTCACAAGAACTTCAGCATTAGGCTACTACCTTTCTTTCTTTTTTCATGTCAAGAACAAGCAGGAGTATTTTTAACCTCCAAAAACAATCCCTCACTTCTTAAGATTACTTAATTCTTCCAGACAGGGAATGGTTTTATGTGACCTTTTACTTATTGGTGTAAACAAAGCATGTATCTGTGCTTATCTGCAAGTAAAATTACCATGCAAAGCCTCTTTACCTTGTACTTAATTTTAGAATTAAGAATAAAGATAATCACATGTTGAGTTCTGGGCTACTAAAACATATAACCTGGAGGATTCTTACTATCTTTTGATGTGACTTTTTCTAAGTCACGTGCTGAATTACAAATATTTGCATTATTGTTTGTAATTGTACCAGAAAATAAGAATTAAAAAAGTATGTTTTGTTATTTTGAGCACCATATATATTTTTTGATTATCACATCTATATTAAGACCCATATCACGCAGAAGGTTTGCTCCCGAGTCCAGCATACCTATTCTGACCTATAAAATGTTTAAAATCAATATTATCCATAAAGATTTGCAATACATTTCAGTGGAACTGCTTTTTCTAGCACTAAAATCTTCTGAAATCAAAATGTCTGTATGTTTATCTGTACGGCAAAGAGTGAAGCCATGCAGATAAAGGGAGGCAATATCTCTTTTCTTGTAACTTCCCCTAAAAATATTACAAGATTTCTGATAGTTATGGAAGTTGGCCAAATTTCTGGGCTATGTCCAGTCCTGGTCTATGATAATCCATGAGATAAGCTAACTTCTTAAAGCTTGACTCCAAAATCCAGTATAAATGTCACAAACTAAGTCACCCTTTAAAATTCCTCTTTTCCAAATATTTTTTTCAGACCTATTTTATGCTTCTGAGACACTAAAGGGTATTTTTATGACTATATTTTAAGATACCTGGTAGCACATGTTCTTCTGAGAGAACTCTATCAAATGGAATTTGCAGTGAAGTGAACTACCCCAATTAATGCGGGGTATTAACATATCTGAGAGCTGCAGCCTGGAGTATGGAGAAAGCAGAACTGAACCACCAGAGTGTCTAATGAACCAAAGCTGCTAATTTATTCAGTGCTAGACAAGAAAAAGGATTGCAAATCTCATAACATCATCACAAAATTCCCTCTGGGAAGCAATACAATGTGCCAGTTTGGTGAATGAGACCCTAGAAACCTGAATCAGGGTAACTAAAATGAAATGTTTCCTTATTTAGAACAATGAGAACACTGCAAGTGAGTTCTGACCAAAGATATCACAGTTAAGGACAGGCTGCCTGCTGATTTCAAAGGGTCTACACACAATCATGGAACAGCTTGGATTGAAAAGACTTTAGATATTATCTAGTTCCAACCTCCCAGCCATGGGCAGGGACACTATTCACTAAAACCATGGAAACAGCAGTTTATACATGCACACAAATATACATACATATAAGGCATTTGCCTACTAGGCTAGGAGAGTAGATTGTAGCTAGGAAAAGAGGGAGAGGGAAACAGGGAGGCTCTGGATAACATGAATGAACTTTCAGGTTATCATTGGTTGTTGGTTTTTTTACCTTATTAACACTCAGCTGAACAGAAGACTGGGCTAGATTTTAACCTCAGTTAATTCTACACAACTTAGACTCATGGCATCATCATTAAGTTTGGAAAAGGCACCTGAGATTATTGAATCCACCTGTTAGCCTAGCAAGGTGCTCACCACTAAATAGAATACCCAACAGCTACCTCCAAATGATTCTTGAAAACTTCCAGTGACTGTGATTCTGTCACTTCCATGGGGAGCCTACTCCACTGGTAAAAGTTTGTAATGCAAAGATTGGTGCTCCGAAACATCTATAATAGGAGCAGTATGTTGGTCTGCTGACTGGAGCACCCTGTAATTGCACTTGCCTCCTTTTCTGACAGGATAAGGAGCCCTGACAACAAAGGACCCTGGGCTGGATGTCTGTGCTAAAATATGAACCCTTCAGATAGAGTCTGAGGTGAAGCAGAATTTAGATTTATCCATGTGTAATTTTGGGAAATTATTGAGGCATACCTAACAACTCCAGGACAGGCAACAAATTTCAAATGAAAGTAGTAGTTATAAATTGGCATCCTTCATATGTTCTGACCCATAAACCACTCATCACTCTCACTCTCATTTCTACTGTACAGGAAAATGAAGAAATCACAAGAGACAACTTTTGGTTTAAATTTTCTTGAAGGGTCAGGCTGATGACAGGAACATCTGGCAATTGAAAGTGGCATACTTCTAATAGCTACCTAGGAGATGAGGTGTGAGAAGCACTATTACTCAGCTGAGACCTAAAAAATGGAACAGACATGACAGAAGAGAAAATCATAGCTTTTAATTGCATCCAGTTGTTACTTTGGAAATAAAACAACCAGCCTTAGTGATGGCTTGATTATCATATTGACATCCTGTCATCTCATAATACATTTAGGAATAAAATTGCTGATAGCCTGGTATTTAGTGTTTATCTACTGTGTATTTTAAGGTTATTGAGTTACACTTGAAGGCCAAAGTCATCTGTAGTGTAAGTGACAAAGCACAAACTGCATTCTACTTAATCTCTGGACAGGTGTTGGAAAGAAGGCCAAATAGTGACATATGTATCAACACCTCCTCTTAGAATTTTTTGCCAGTGATGTATTTGCAACATCAGCCAAAGACTTTTATTCCTAACACTCCTTCTGCTAGAGCATAATCATCTTCAGTACAACCAAAATAGAAAGTTACGGGTTTTTTTAATTACCAAGGAAAAATCATTGCAATGAAAAAGCAGGAAAAAAATTATGCCCTGTCAAATTAATTAATTGCCAGACAATAAATGCTTCTCATATTGTGCATGTTTTCTGACCTCTTAGTGCCCAATAATTACATTGACAATGAAGGGGAAAATAGTGATACATTATAAGTAGAACAACATAATTTTCTCACCTAATGAAACTTCTTCACCCTCTGACCAACAAACTCAAATTTCTTGGCAAAACCATACTGGCTGTCTTTAAACACAGCCCTGTTCTCCATGTGCCTTAGCAAAGCTTCTAGAAGGATCTGTTCCATGATGTTCCCAGGCACAGAGGTGAGGTTGACAGGTCAGTAGCTCCCACAGTCAACCTTTCTATTGTTTTTTTTTTTTTTTAGAGATGGGTACAATGTTTCCCATTTTTTAGTCACCTGGAACATCACCTGATTGCCATGACATTTCCAATATCATGGAGAGCAGCTTGCCAACTCCACCACCAGGATAGACTGGTAATTAAATGGAATGTTTTCAGAAAAGACACCAAACAGGAAAATAAAGAGAAAAGCACTTCTGTAAAGAAATCAGTGGTTAAAATTGTTAACCCTTCCAAAAGCCTTGTTTTCACAAATATTGGGACACCAGTCATCACTAGTCAAACACATACCTTTTGTACTCCTGTCTGTTGATGGCCAGACGCTAGACTCTAGACCCTCAGCTTCTAAATTTTAGCAGAAGTGTCAACAGCAAAATGCTGAGTTTTACTTTAGATTTAATTCTATACTTCTGAAGCATGTTTTAGCATTTTCTGGAACTGATATCCTAATTTTTCCTCATCAATATTATTCACTAAAGCAGTGGATATTATTCAATTTTGTCACACCTGTTTAACAGTAATTTGTAATCTTCACCCAGTACAAGCTCTGGATTTGAAGAGGTTATTTGAATTCAGGGAGCTTTGTTCTGAAAGTAGTGGTTGCTGTTTCATATGCCTGTACTATAGCCAGAGAGGAGTAAAAAATTCCACTTTTAACTGAGCCCCAGAATGATTTGATATAATTTCCTGTATTTTTAGCAGTGTGGTTCATAGCAAGTGCCTTTCTCCTAATTCCACAATCTGTTCCCTTGATCTCCTTCAGGAAACACAAGCTGAAATATATGACTAAGCAGTCTCCCTCTTTTGTTGGTTCCCTGGGAGTAAAGCAATGTTGTCCAAGAACTGGGATAAACATAAGCAAAATATTGGAAACAAGATAGTGATTTTACATTTTTTTACATAATTATGTCATCTTTAATTTTCAAGAGAGAAGCCTCTAATATGCATGGGTGCAAAAGAAAATAAAAACATTGAAAAAGCAAGAATTTGTAGGACATTTCCCAGTGCAGTTAGAGACTCAGAAGTTTTAGGGCTGAGGAGTGAACTCACTTACCTGGATCTGTTCTGACTCAGAGTCTTCTTATGCATTCTTCTTTAGTAAAGTTAAACTCATATTGGTTAACATTGAATATCTAGGAAACAAGAAATCAAGAGTGGTATAAAAATCACATGGGAAATTTGCAGACAACAAAAAAATTGGTGCCATTTTAATAAAAAAACTACACAGACAACAGAACAGAATCAGGGAATCATTTTCTTGTGACTGTCAAATAGAGTTTATCAGTAATGATACAGAAGTATACATAAATACATACACTTGTGGGAAATATAGCAAACAAGTGTACATAATACAGAATACTGAAAAGCATGTTCAGCCAGCAGAGAAATTATGTACCTGGACACATATTTCACACAAAAATTGACATAAACAGAATAAACCACACTGGCCAAAATACAAGTATTTAGTTTTTTATTTTCACTTCTAGAGTGCTTGATCTAAGACCAATCAAGGCATTTCTATTGGGTGAGAGTTCAATCATTGCATTGGAGAAAGGATATGAGAGACACAGAAATATCATTCAGAATTGATGTCTTAAGCAACAGATGGACCCCTTTGTCTTCTATCTTAATATTCAGTGTAAGGTTTCTCAATGGTTAAACACACAAACATCAGACAATTCATGTGAAGTCCAAGCCCCTAAAAGATAAGGAAGACTGAGTGTTCTGAGATGGATAGCTGAAAAAATTCAAGATCCAATCCCTCCTTACATAGGGATTTTCTGGGAGAAAAATTTCAAATATGTATTTCTAATTATTCTCTGAACACAAGTAACTTCTCATGTTAATTATATGAATGTCTATATAAATAACAAGTCACCATTTTTTGACCTCTTGCTGACATTATTATTTCTGTCATTAGGACTGCTCATATACTAAAAATCTATGTTGACCGTAAACCCCATGCAATTTTTCCTGGCATGCTTAATGCAGCTGGATTTAATTTTTTTTTAAATTTAAAAGCCTTCTGTTGTTTTAAGATGTTCATATAAATTAAATGTCTCTATTTGAGGCTACTGGTAGTATGGCAGATGCTTCTGTCAGGCCTTGAACTGTGCAGGCAAAAGCAGGGGAAATGCACGAGAAGGGTTGAGTTGCAAGAATTGTCTCAAACTATTTCTGTGTATACAAGGGTACTGCAAATGGAGTTTACCACTTAGGTGCCACCTCCCTCACTTCAACCCTACCAGCATACTCATGTGAACTAACTGGCAGGCTCAAAGCTTGCTCTGCAAGGCACAAAGTGTCCCCCAAGTCTGCACCGCCCCAGATCTGCATCTCCCTTTCCAAACCCATGTCCAAACCCTTCAGATACTTCCTCTAGTGCTCACAACCCCCACTGCCCAGGCTGAGTTTCTACATCTCTGGTATGTGACATCAGCCTCCCCAGACCAAGGTGTTTGCCCTTCCACATAAATCTCAGCTCCATCAGTCTAAACACCCTGGAAATGCTGAGTTGATGTGAGCATAAAGGACTTGCTTATCCTCCATAGTCTGAAGGGGACCAGTGGAGAAGGGAAGTCTGAAGAAACATCCTTCCTCTGCAGTACCCCAGGAGGAGGCTGGAATGGACAGCCTGTGGCAGATCTCTATTTTGCAGCTGTACATGGACCAGCCACTGCCTGCACTGAAGGAGAGGGCAGGAGAACTGCTCCCATTCACCACCCACGCTGGATCTGCTGTCACCACAGTTTGCCGACTTGAATTATACTTTGTATGTAATGGCAGATGAGAGGAGACGACTAATATGCAGGTGAGTGGTTAGATTTTTTTTATTCCTTATTTCCTTCAGCCTTAGAGCTTTATTTATTTTCTTAAGAGCACAGCAACATTTTTCTGGAAAGCAACAGAAATAAGAAAATACAAGGAAGTTCCAGACATCTGCATTTTTGGTGCCCCTTTCTCTTTTGCCTACAAAGAGTCAAAAGTTCTGTCATAAGACCAAGAAATTTTAGACTAACTAAGACAAAAAGAGCTAGCATGAAGGAGATCACCATGGCTACACACGTCTGTTCACATCTTAAGACAAGCAAGGCAGAATATTTTTGTTAATCTTGATTCCTACATTAGAGTTTCGAATAAATGTTATACCCATTGCAGGAGAACCAAAGATAATTTGTTCTGACCCTTTATTCTATTTTAAAAGATGACTTTCAGTTATTTATTTTGGAGTACTCTTATTTTACCCTTGGGATAAGAGACAAACCAAATTCAAAGGTTCTAATTCAGGGCTTATTGACTTCAGTGGCCCCTTTTCCTCCATCTTTACTGGAAGTCTCTGGCACACTGAAAAAATTACCCTAAAACCTTTACCATTGATTTTGTCAGAGACACCAAGTAATTTCAATGGAATGATTAAAACTTGCTTGATTTACCCTTGTGAACAAGTTGAATTTGATATAATAGTAATAACTGAAACAGCAGTGGTTATCAAAGTGGATTAATGGGCTCTAGGGAGTTTCTGTCAACTGTGATATGGGTGGCTCATGTTGACAACTTCCTATGTGTAACGGCATATCCCAAGTCTGTGAACGCAAACCAGAAAGTTCCAAGATAATAACAAAAAATACATTTCAGTGTCTAAAAAAATCCATGCAAAAAGGGTAAATATATAGTTTAAAAAGGCTGGCGAACATCAGTTTAAATTTTTTAGAGTTTCATTAGCAACAGCTTTACAAAAACTGTACTTTTTAAACTGACAATGTCACCTTATCCAGTTCTGACAAACAGCTCATTATTTTTTTTAGAATTTTATTTATTTCAGTTAAATAATTAAAATAAATTTCTTAATGTGGTTATACATACATATATATATATATATATATACATATATATATACACACACACACACCCCCCACTACAAGCTCCTTGGTAAAAGTCACTCCTTTCATTTATTTTTCTATTTGTTCTATTGTCTATCTACAATAAAAACAAAATTGTTGGTCTCAAATGATCACAGAGATCAGCATCTTTTATTAAGCCTGTTCAAGACATGTAGAACTTCTGAATTAAATATAATCAGAATTAAGTGGCAGTAAAAAAGCTCATGTTACCTACTTCCCAATCCATTTCAGTGTACTTGATTTACGATGACAGTGAGAAGATTTTGTGTGTAACCTCATATCTGTGTAATTTACCACAAGGACTAGATCAGTCAAGAAGGATATTAGACAACTTTTTTATTACCAGCTAAGACTAATGCTATAAACTCAGGGATTAGACAACATGTACAGACTCATGTCTGGACATTTCAGTTTTCAAGTCACATTGGCAGAGATAATTTATAACATTCTCTTCCTTGGCCAGAAGTGTAGATTTAGACATTATCATTTTCATGGAGAAGGTCAAGCTGAAATATTTTCACAAGTTTTGCTGTACAATAAAGGCAGTTTTCAAGAGGATCCCCAACGTAGTCCAAAATTATCCCCAAAGTAGTCCAAAGGATTTTGTTTCATCTGTACCAAAGCAATAACTCATCAACACTTTAAAACAGAGTAGGAAATGTTTCCTTTTCCTAACAGCATATTTTGAATGTAAATTCATCTAAAAATTGAAATTAAAATACTTACTTTGTCTTCACAAGAAATTATTCCAAAACCATGTCTTTATGTTACACTTTAGTTATATGAGTTAAGATTTTTGGTTAAGATCATCCATGGTCCAAGAAAAAAACAAAAGTTATTGGTCTGTTTCCTTTCTTCCTGTTTGCATTCCTTTGTTATATTCATAAAGCAAGATTATTCAGTTTGCTCCAGCTGCCATTGGGTGTCGTGGGAGGCAAAGGGCATGCCCTGCTCAGGTGGGTGCCACTCAGTTTGACCATGGTCAGCATCACCCAGATGTGACCCAGCTCTCTGCTGCAAACCCAGAGGTTGCACAAATGACCTGTTAAATCCAGTTCAAGTTTTCCAGCTGAAACACTGGGAACAGAGCAGCCAGACGCTGCTGGATGGCTACCTGGCCAGAACTGGCTGTGCCAGGTTAGCAGAGAGCAGGGTGGGCACAGGCTTGGCCATGCCCATCCTCTTTCAGCCGGAGATAAAAGAGAGTAATCTGTCAGTTCCTTTGGCCTACATCCATCTGTCTTTGAATTACCTGGGGTTTTAGTTCTATTGCCACACTTTAGGATATTTTAAAAATAAGTTAAATACCAGGAAATTTTCTGCTGTTTGACATCAAAGGCACCTTATTGTCATCCAGTCTTTGATTATGTAGGTTGTTTTTGTTACTGAAGAGTTAGTTTCATTTCACTTGGATAAAAAGGACCCCAAGATCTTTCACCTTCTCTGAGTCTTCATTCCACTGCTGGGAAAACACTTTCAGCCCATACCAGATATGATTTTTTAATTTTTTTTTCCCACTGGGAACCAAGAAGATTGTTGTGTATCCTCAAAAAGTTTTATGCATGTATCTTCCATTTTATCCATTTATCTAATACTTATATATTAGAGAGATTCCAAGGAGAGAACTTCCTTTTCCAGTATCATCAGACTGTCACAAAGCTGTTAGTATTTTTATATTAAAAACAACGGGATATTTGCCACTGGTTTTAATGAGGATAGGATTAGGGTCAAAATCTTAACTGAAGGGTTGTTTTTTTTAAGAAGAATTATTTCATACCATTCCCTTGGTTGTGCTTTATCTGGCTAAACTGCATACTCTATGTTAAGTATTTATTTTCAATGGGATAAGGCAAAAAAAAAAAAAATTCTTGGCGTTTAGTCTTAAGCGAATAAGTCCTTAGAAAGTGTTTAGAAAAGAATTGCACTCAAACCTTGTTTTTGAGCATGGTTTAATATTTTTCAATTCATCTTTCATTTTTTGAAATTTATTTGAGTGCAACAGTGGATATAAATTGCATCTTCAAATAAAATACCTTGAACTAAGGAACTATATTTTCAGTCCACCACTTTAAAATTCTGTGGTGAATATTTTCACTTGTATAAAATACTTTGTATGTACAATCTTAGACATTTCTTCATGATTGCAATCACAAGCTTTTAAACTCATATCCTGAAAGTTATTTTATTTTTATTTTTGCCTTTCAGTTCAACAGTGTGTATTGATCAATCCTAACATTTATAAGGAGAGCAATTGTAAAAATGTCAAAACATGCTTGAGAAACATACCATAGAAAACAGGATACAGATTTTTTCCGACCAGTTTATCATTTAAAACAGGACTGTAAAAGCACTGAATAAGAAATAAAAATTTATTTAAGTATTTACTAACTTGAATACTGTCCAATGTTCTCTGAAACATAAGGTTAAAATAATGAAGATAAGAAAGAACATGCTATCTTCCTATGTAGTTCCAGTTTTACTTTGATGTTTAACAGCTCATTATGTGTTATTTTTAGTAGTGGTAGGTCAGATTTCTGTTTCGATTTTATGGGTGTTTCATAGAGTGATCAGTGGGAAATAGCATTGAAACCATACAAAAATGGTAGACCTTCAAATTGTTTTGTTTTTTTTCTTATGTGGCACATTTTTATATACGCCACTTATGTACAATGTCATCTCACAATATCTTCCTCCTTTTGATTCATAGTAACCTTTGAATATGCTTTTCAAGTAACTGTGAAAAGTTATTGGCATAGCTGCAGCAAAATTTACATTTTGCTTACTGAGCTTGACAGCCTCTTTCCCATCTGCATGTCACTAGCGGTACCAGACTATGGAAGACATATATTTCTGATAAGAAAAAAAGACTGAGTTCAAGATCTTAAGCATTTTTCTGTAAGTTATTTGCAGTACATATTCTGCCTTCCTTTAAAATATTTTAGAATATTTTATAGAAAATGCCCATATAACTAGAATAATACAAAATATTATTGCCCTGGTTTTAATGCACAGGTCAGCAGAAGAGGGTGTGGCCATGTCCCAATTTGATACCACCCCACATCATTGTTGGGGCAGGGCAAAGACACTCTCATTTCTGTGAAGAAGAGCATTCCTTCTGGTGAGAAGCGAGTCAGGCTAAACAATCTGGTGATGTTTTATTTTTTATGTAAATAAGTTCTTTGTCTTATACCTTTTGTTATAAATATTGTTGTTCTTACTTTTTTCTTTTGTTTACGAGTTTAAAAGTAAACCAGTGGGAGATCCCAAGTCAGAAATACAATTTAATAGGAAAATTAAAATAAAACGCAGTAGTACAAAAACACTGACAGAGTCAGAATACAACCTGACATCCTGTTGGTCAGGGTGTTGGTATAGTCCAATTAAATGGTGGAGGCAGTCCTCTTGAAGTGATAGATGTGTTCTGTTGAAGCAGTGATCCTGTAGAAGGGTTTGGTCTTCCTCCAGTGGTGGTCCAATGAGGAGTTCTTATCCTCTGGGAATTCAGTGGAAAAAGGCTGTCTTGGTGCTCCAAATCTCAGATTATATCCAGGTGGGAATTCTTGGCTCCTCCCCCTGGGTGGAGCATCTGACAATGGGATGATGTAATTTTATCAGTCATACAGTGGGACTCAATGGCCCATTAACAGAAAATACCTCCCTGGGGGAAGGATGGGTCATGGAAGAGATAAAGAACACTGCCCCATCTGGTTTTAAAAATTTATGAAGATGGTGATAGAATACATACTTCTGGGTACATCTTACATTGTAAACTAAGACATTAAGCCATTCCTCTTTCCAGAAAATGGAAAGAAATATAAAGATCTTTGTCTTTTATGCCTCTCATTCAGGAGGGAAGAGGAGTGGCTCTTGGTCTTTTTAGTGGGAGTACTAAATGGGGGAAAACTATTTCAAAACCACAACAGTTGTGGAAAATTCTACTGAGTCAAGAATGATATGGCAATCAAGTTGAGTTTTCTTAAGCAAAATCATCAGATACTGCTTTCATATTTTATATATATACATACGTGTGTGTGTGTGTGTGTGTGTGTGTGTGTGTCCCTTATAACACAGAAAATTATGGATGATCAAGGCATGGCATTCAACTATCTGCCAATCTTCAGTATTTACAGGCCTAACACAAACTGAATGAAAACATCATGAGATTTTCAGTATTCTGCATGAAATTGTTTCCTATGAGCAGTACAGCTATCTTCAACATATGATAAAAAGCAAAACTTTCATCAAACTAGTTCTGATGGGACACTACACAACATTTTTTTAAGAAGATGTAACCCTCTTTTTTTTGTTTGACTGGCTTTGAGATATGTGAAATTAGAAGGACATTATATATTTGCATACTTTGGACACTCTTAAAAATCTAAATTTCTGGTAGTAACTATCTGAATCTGTAAATGAAATTTCTCCCAGAAAAATATCAGAATGGCAATTTAACTGCATGCACATACTTAAAATTTATTCAACACTTTAGACTAATTATGAAGTTCAAAAAGGTTTGTCAACCAAAAAATCTGATTTTGCAGTTATCAACAAATAAAAATAACCTCATAGATCTACTTCTAATGGAATTAGGTGATACTGTCAAAAATGAGAAGATATTGCTTTCAATCTTTCAACCATAAACTCTTATATTGTACTATTATAACAATACTATGCCATTTTATAAACTGTCATTAGTAATAAAACAATAAAATTTTCTACATTTGCTGCAGATTTACAACATATCTCCTTGGGTTAGCTCTGGAAAGCATTTGAGGTGACCTATTGCTTGGTTTTACTCATTATTTGAGTCAGGGTTGAAAGCCAGACGTGGGTTTATTACTGTCACCTCATCTGAGGGAATGGCCCCCAGCTTCCAAAGGTTTAGAATATTTTTGCTTCTGCTACACTGAAGTGTTTCAAGATTGTACTGAAAATCCTGCAGCAACTCAGCTCTGAGTTAGTGTGTTGGCCTGTATCAATTTTTGTTCTAGTCTATGAAAGGCTTGTTAAAAAGGGAACAAACTTATCTTATTTGCTTAATTTTCATGAGATAGCAAATATTTTAAAATCTAACAGCAATTTCTCTTTTTCTTAATGTTGTTTTCCAATCTCCAGGCTTCTGATACTCATGAGAAAGATCTAACAAAGTTTTCTGAAAGTTTCCTAGTATCAGTGATTTGTACTTGAGGTAAAACACTGGTTCAACTGAAAATAAAAACACTTGATTTTGTATTACTAGTAAAACATACTCAGGAAACCAAACTAAAAGAAGCACCCAATAAAAATGAGAATCTCTTTTTGACCTCAAGCCAATACACATTTCTCTCAGAAGTACAAGAAGTAACAACAAAGTATCCGATGTATTTTCCCTGGCTTAAACTTTACTATCAGAAAGATAACCAGAAATCTTCCCTGTATTTAAAACAAAACCAAAAGATAATACCCAGCTGATTTCCATTTTGACAGCATGAACTTAGGCAACTGTGTTGGGACATCTGAAATGAAATCTCTGACCTGAGGCAGATACAAGTGGTCAAAGAGTTCAGTTGAGTGATCAGGTATTAACTGCTGATGAAGTATCTCATCCATCAAATGACAGCTTGAGGGAAGAGCTGAAAGAAGAAAAGAAAGCCAAAAAAAGAAAGTGTCTTTCTTTTGTTGTATTTGACTTAAACATCACTATAAGACTTCTTAACCTCTTCTACAACCTTTCTTAAGGTTTTTGTTCTCTTTCTGTAGTGTTACCAGAAAGTTGCCTTTCTTTAGGAAAAAAAAAAATAGCTTTTCCTGGCAATGATGACAACTGCTTATCTAAGTTTCTATTTAGCTTCAGAGAAAATCTAAATCACTCTTTGGGACCATGGAATTAAGCAGAGCTCCTGGAATCTTGAGGCTTAGTATGAGGTAGAAATGACTTGGGTGTCAACTTGAGTAAGAGCTAGGTAACAAGACTAGCCATAGGCATTAGGATCTAAAGAAAAGTTCATTGGTACAACCCACGGCAGCAGGAATCATGCAGACATAACCTAGAGAGTCAGGTCTGGTGAAATGAGAAATAATTAATTGGTTTTTTTGGGTGGGAAGGGATGACACTACTCTCTGGCCTCTTCATTTAGACTGTCAAAGGAGCAGGATGGCACTAGATATAAGGGTGATCAAATTTTTTAATTCTCATAAGGAAAAGGCTCTCCAGCAAGGGAATGGGAAATGATATTCCCAGGCCCACAGAAACAATGTCAGTTCTGTTTGACTGGCAGAAGGAAATTTTGGTTCCTTTCCTTTTTAGCTTGTCTTTGTTTTCAAGAGATATTTGTGGTTTCTGGTGTTTTCTAATATATACATATATTAACTCAATAGGATGGACAAAAATTTAGGAAAAAACATTTGAAAACAGTAGGGAAAAATCTCAGCAGATTAAAATTCAGTGGAAAACTAAACTTGTTCTTTTGCTTATTCACAATTGAGAATGTCTATAGCTTACTTAGAAGGTACTCATTATTTCTGAGTTGCAATCACAGAAAACTAAAGTTAGATTAATACTTCATATCATCACTCTCATTTGTAGACAGGTGACTCAAACTATTTGGAATTAACTTTCTCCTGCATGAGACCTCTCCCCTTCTGTCTGGTTTTAATTGTGACTACAACGACCAGTTCTTGCAACCATTTCATTATTCAACTACTTGATAAACTCATGGGATGGAGATATCCAAAATTCCTATAGACATATGTAGTTAGAAAAGATTACATTTGTATTAGTAGCTGTCAAAAAAGTCCATTAACCCTCTTGGCTTTCCTGAGCATCTGGGATTGGTAAGTAAATATTTTCTTTTGCAAAAGGTTTATGTCTACTACATCTGAAATGCTCACTTGCCCCAGAACTTTTGAACAGTCCTTGACAAGGAAATGAAATTTCCTGCATTCTCTTTATGGTCATCAGTGGGGCTACCTGTCTGCATTCCAGAGTAAGTTAACAAATCATATTACATAGCTTTAAGTTGCCTCATTGCTTTCAACTCAAATTCACAACTACAGCTATGTAAACACATTCTGGACTTCTGGAGTTGTAATTTTAATGGCATATGACCTCATGCTGTCACTGTTTGTTGTAATATGATAAATACATTGAAGTAAAAGCGATACATTTACTTTAACTGATTTAATAGGGTACTCACAGTATAAGGTTTTTCCCAAATTTGTGTATAAGTCTGACTACTGTAAATAGAACCTGTTGTCTTACAGACACTTGTTTTGGTAGATCTTTCTGGAATATTCATTTGAGCAGGCCTTGTTTAAAGTTCAGAATAACTTACTTTTACTTAGGAAACCTGAATATTTACAGGAACCACATAGGAGCAAGTGGATCAACCTATTTGGGTGGGGGTCTATTATATTCAATATTTATTTCCAGATCACAAAGTACAGTAATTTCACGATTATAAGCCACACCATTTTGACTAAAATTTTGCTCCCACCCCGGAAATGCAGCTTACACTCAGGAGTGGCTAATATGTGAAAAATTTTCTGAAATTTCCAACCCCAGAAGTGCAACCAAGGTGCCGAGCCGAGTACCTGCCAATAAAACCCGTGATTGTGTGATTGTACCAAATTGGTTACTCTGTTGCGCGGCAGGTGGAGATGGGATCCATGCTGGCAGTGTTGGGATGGGGGGAGGCGGGGGCTCCCGCCCCTGCCTGCCGCCACAGGTGCTGGCGGGCTCCATTCCCGCCTGCCACCGCAGGGCAGCGGCGGCCGGCCCCAAGCAGCCCTACCAAGTGGCAGCGCTGAGCTGGGGCCACCTGGTCCCGTTGGCCGAGCCCGCACGGCCCAAGCCAAGACAGTAAACCCCGCGATCCCGCGATTCTGTTCCTGTTTGGCAACTTTGTTCCACGTGGGTCCTCGCTGCGAACAACAGAGCAGCTTATAATCAGGCGCGGCTTGTGTATGGACAAAGAATGAAATGTTGTCGACACCCGGAGATGCAGCTTATAGTCAGTGTGGCTTGTAATCGTGAAATTACTGTAATCTAGGTTGCAAGGGACCCACAAAGATCATCAAAGCCATCATCTTAAGTGAATGTCTTGTAGGGGGATTGGATCCACAGCCTTGGTGCTGTTTGCACCAAGCTCCAACCTCTAATCTCAGGGTCATTCAGCAATGGTGAAGAGACGTTCTCTGAGGGACAGCTCAGCTTGAGCTGCTTTGAAGAGTAAGCATTTTATATCTAGCTGGAAACAGACACATTTATCTTGCTTTCGTACCAAATATATCCAAAAAGCAGTAAATAATGTCATCATATGCAATGGTATCATCCTTGCCTTTAGCTATTGTCAACATTTCAAATTCTCCTTTTAATTTGTTAGCATTTATTTTGAACTTATCAGTCAATGTGAGTCATAGCTGGGACAGCACGCAGGTAAAGTTTGCATGACACCTGCACCAGCCTTAGATACCAGCCAGAGCTGGTTTTGACTCTGCTTTCCTGAGCACTAAATTCAGTCATGTTCTGAAATGCAAGAAGTGAGGGTTATTACAGACAATTAATTTCTGAGCATTTGAAGAGTACAGGGTATGCAACTAAATCTTCATCTGGATTTAATGCTTGGACATACCAACAAATTTACAGCAATAAGAAGATGTACTGATATCACTAAAATTAGATACTGGCTAAATTTTTCAATGGAGAATTAGATAATAGATAATGAGAATATATTTTTATTTCTAATGAAAATGTTTTCTTACTAAGAGTTTCAGTCCTGGCCTATGTTTTTTTCATATGCTCAGACTTTTCTCACTCTAGACTAGGTCTCCTGGTAATGTACATTATCACAGTGAGCTCATTCACATGTAGTTCTTTATATTTCTCAGAATCTGAAGCTTGAAGGAGCAATTAATTTGGCTAGGATAAAATTAAATAGACACATCCAGAAAAATTGGAACCTAACTTGCTGATGCTGGCTACAATGACTATTTTTATTGTATTGTTTTTCTTTGCAATACACCATTACAAGTTGGAAAATATTCTAAAACCTGAAAACAAGCTTAGAATGCTACAGTCTAAGGATCAACATTACTCTCCACTAGAATTATTGATAGCATCAATTAATTGCTTTAAATGGCAGAGAAAACGTAAAAATTAGATGCAGGCAAGTTCAAACTTGTGTTCTAATTATGCTTCAAAAAATTACAGTAAATTACTTTTGTGAACATACAATTTTGCAACTATAACTTCAGGTTGCAAGAGAAATTTCCTAGGGAAGTGCTCTAGCTTCTGTACGGTAGGCACCAAGGAAATCAAACTTTCACTGGGAAGAAACAGTTGCTGAAGTAGGACGGAAGCAAAACTCTTGGCTTGTTCACAGCATGCCTCTCTAAGAAATTTCTCTCAAATTTATGCCAGTGTTAGAGAAGTGCAACTTTGTTTTAATACTGTGTGCTAATGACAATATTCAATCTCTAAGTTAGAAGCAATGTTTTCACAGTTTTCATAGATTTATAAATCCTAGCTCATACATTTTCACCCATTTTTCCTGTAAAGCTCTGATAAAGCTCTGATAAAGCAACACCCATAAGGGATTTTTAACACATTTTTTGTTTAACAGAGGTTTTGTTTGAATAGAGAAACTTCCACATCTTCTCTCATTTTCACAAGAAATAAGAGCTGCTCATGGAAATTCTAGTGCATCCAAAAACTTGAAAACTCTGGAGGGAAATTCTACTGTAGTGAATCTGGTAAATGTCTTGTCACTGCAATGATTACAAAGTCCTTTAACAAACAAAAAAGAATTTTACAATTGCACTTACAATTTCAAAGTATGGTTTCAGGATACCAATCAAACAACTTACTGAAGTGGAAAGGTTACCACAATGTCTTATTTGCTATAATTAGACAATAGTGTGTCAAAACATATAAAATTGAGAGGCAGAGGCCAAAGGTGGTTTTGTGCTATTGGTACAAAGTTGAGTCTGTTTAATTTAGTAAAATTACTACTGTGCCTGAATGTAAGAAATCATAAAATTTAAATTGAAGATCTTAAAGGAGCTGTCTCAATTGTAAAGGAGAGAGAATTCCAGTGGGAAAAAGTAAACAAAATAAAAACCACCAAGAATAATTTGTCACCTTCATCCTCACTGCTTTCCAGGGAGGAGTTTATCTCACCAGCAAGGAATGAAGGTCTCGTGTCAGTCAGCAAGAGAGATTCTCTTACATCCATCAGAAGCAGTAACTCTCAGACATAAGTTGATAAAGCAATACCTGAAGATGAATGAAATTATTAAAATAAATATTCTGATTAAGAATTGGACATAGGTTCTGTACGATTAGTACCATTTGCTGATATACAAGATTAAATCATCTTTTTATGACAAATCTTAATTTTATGCAATATTTTTATCAAATGAGATAATTAATAGAGGTAGAATGGGGAAAAAAAAAGCTGTTTAATAAGTTGTTTTTAAATTTTATCATCCAGAGCTCTCAGGAAATAGCACTATCAAAGCCAAATAAGCATATGGGCAGAAACTAGTTAAGCCAAGTTCCCAGTGTCAGACAATTATGTTAAATATGTGCTTATTTCCAGGTGCAGGCAAATATCTCCACAGGAACATGTCATTCCACATAGAATTTCATAAATTGGAACCAACATCTCTACCACTCAGTGTATATCTCACCTGCCATATGAGATTCAGTCATTAGTGGGATGTCTGTGATAACTTTTGGTGAGTAGCTTTTAGTTTGACTAATTGATACATAAAATGTCTGCTTTTGACAAGTTTTAGCCTGTTAATTGCTACATTCATTTGGCTATGCACTAGAAATGATAAAATGATGATTTCCAGTCTCTTCTCACACTTTTATAGGCTTCTGCTGGATGCTCTCAGACATTCTTTTTCAGCTTGCCAAACCGTATTCTACACAAGATGTTCTTTGTATGGAAAGTCTTTCACCTTCTCTGTTCCTGTTCCAGTCTTGTATCTTTTCTGAGACGGGAGGACAAGGTCTGTGCAGAGCAGGCAGGACATGAGCACTTCCTAGAGTGTACAGTGGTTTACCGATGCTCTGTTTATTGCCTGTTCAACATATATTCCAAATACAGGTATTTCTACCTGTCTTACTTTATATCTTTGTACTTTGGAAACAGACCATTTCATAGGCAAAGTATTTCTTCTGCAATCTTTTTTTTCCAAATACTGTGTTTTTCTTGGAGGTCTGTATGTCCACATATAGGTATGAAAGAGAAAAATGTTGTTTAAATTAAATATGAAATTAAGATTCTTACTGCTTCTTAGTAGCAAATCAGGAAAAATCACAACTTACTCAAAGTAAAATAAAACAATGAAGTGCAAAATAATTTAATACATTGCAGTATGAACACTTTATCCTTCAAGAAGAAGGCATTATTGGTTATCTCTTCTGAAGTGAGTTAGATCTGGGGAAAAAAGGAAGCTTGGTCTGGTTCTTATAGAGATTTCAGTACCACACAGAGATACAGAAGAACTCATTTAGAAAATCAATAAAATTTGAGTCTTCATCATTAATAGAATTTGAATAGTACCATATGTATAAATGTAGAGATATGAGCAATATTCCTAAAATTTGTGCTTCCAGGCCCTAATATATAGAAAATGAGAAACATAACCCTTTTTTCATTCTCTTTTGCCCATTATGGATAAAATTACAAGCCCCTATTGAATAGAATAAGTTCCAAACCAGGGATCAATAGTTGATTCAGCTGAAGGAAGTAAAACATCTACAGATATCTACAAACAAGAAAATGAAGACAAGAAGGTCACATAATTATAGCAACCTTTTTAAGAAGTCATGTATTAACAATACACTATGAATGTATATTAAAACCAGATATAAAGTTGAGAACACTCTTTCATAGGTGTAGAAAATTAACTTAGTCAACATCATGGGACAGACAGAACTGCTTCTAAGAGCTGAACTTACCAAGAATTTGCATTGTCATGGCAACTGATTAATATAAAAATTCACCAAGAGTTCATGTAAGCTTGAGTAACCTTCATTTAGATTCAAAACCAATTTTACTATGGTGAAAAGTATAAGAAAGTAATTTTTTTTTTCTATTTTAAGCTTTTTCAGTGTATTTTATATAAACCAGCTCCAGCTGAGGTTAACTCTAAAATCCACAGTATACCCTGATACCTAGTGCTAAGGTACTGCTCTTTATTTTGGCAGTGTTGTTACTTTCACAGTCATAGGTCAAGAGATAAGTCTTTGGCACTAGAACAGGTTTTCACTTGGTTTAACCCACTTTTGTGTAAAGTCTTCCAAACGTGAATGTTTCCAGTGATTTGCTGATATCATAACCCTCTTGTAGTTAGAAGTAGATCTGGTGGTATTGTTCCTCTTTTTGATGATTTTCACTCAAAAAAGGAACTTTGACTTAAGAGAGAAGTACAAAGTTACCTTAATAGCAAAAAAAAAAAAATAAAAAATAAAAAAAAGCCCTAGAGGTGTCAAATGTTTCTTCTTGAATGCATTTGTAACTAGCTCACAAGCTCACACTAAGACTGAGCCCGAGATACTGGAAATCAGTTAGAGGTAGGAGGTAATGTGGTTGAAGTTAACTTATCCTGAGTTCTAATTATTTGCTTTCTATAATCAGCAGAATCAGGCAGAGAGGGAATCAGTGCAGAAATGTAGAGAGACATTCCTCTGGATGCCTGTAGATTCCTCTTTGCAGAAATGGGTGGGGGAGAGGATAGAGAGGGATCAGGAGGGGATCAGGAGGAGTTGTGTTCTGTTCTTCAGAAGCATAAATCTCCTTTCTGAAGCAGGAAACTTTTCTTAAACAGACTGAAAACTGCTGAAAACACCAAAAACATATTTAGTGGTCTGTGTTAGCAACTAAAATTGTGGACAAGCATGATCTTTACTGAGACACTAAACAGATTCAAGTGCGACTCAGACACACTGAGGCATATAAGCTAGTAAAAAGGTGTAATTCTGCATTGACAGTTAACAAATGAATGACACTTTCTTGTGTCTAACGCTAATTTAGCTGATATCTAGGAAGGCATTAAAAAGATAGCAAGTAGGGAGTGGGGAAATAGCTGCTGCACTTAAACATTTTAATGGTATCTTTAGGTTCATTAGTTAGTTTTAGATATTAGCATGAATGTTTTATAAATCACTCCTGCTACCCATAACTCGCTCATCAATCCATAGTCAGATAAGTTTCTTCAACCTCTAATTGTACAACCTTGTTCAGAGAGACTCTGTGTCTATTTCCTCAGAAATTAAGAAAAAGCAAAAAAATAGATTAATGGATTAGGGAGATTTCAAAAGTGTTTCCAAAATCAGAGCAGAAAGAGAGCTCACATCCTTCCCTCTATGAAGCATTAATAAACACCTGTGGGCTTATTCTATCACATAAATGGTAGTGGAATGATAATGATGTCTTGGGTTTTTTTCCAGGCATCAACACCAACAGAAAATTCACCTCCCATTCCCTTTTCTCCTCCTTTCACCATTTCTTTGTCCCTTGAGAGAGACCGTGTGGTTCTGTGGTGGCTGGGAGACATTTTCCTTTTGTCACAGCCACCATGACTAAACAATGACATACAGTAGCATTAGAGGCTGAGGAGGTACAGAAAAAATTCAACACTGTAGATACACCAAAAATTTTTCAAAAGGATTATATTTCACTGTAAATAAACTTTATTTCATAGGTCAAATCCTGCCATAGTGTCTCTCTTGTCAATCCTCCTACATTCATATAAGCAGTGTAAATGAAAATTAAAATAAAGATTACAAGGTAGGTTAGAAATGTTCTTTCTTGGTAACAATCAATGTATAATTCATAATGAATTGCGAATATTTTCTGCTATTAGCAAACATCTTGCTTTTGATGTTTATATATAAAAAGAACACAGTTTAGTTTGATTTAACCTTTACAAATAAAAGCTGAAATATCAACTAAACTAGTAAGCACGAAAAAATGTACTAATGTTGCAAATTCACAAGCTGGTACTGTGCAAAATGAATTTGTAGTTACAGGCCATGCTGTGCCTTTGAGCAGTGAAATTTTTTAACACCTATTTCATTAGTCTGTCCTTGTTGAATCTGTTTCCTGACACATGAATTACTAGTGAGGCTGCACATACCTCTTAACTCTCATGCAAGTAAAAAAGAAGCTTCTGTTGTTGGGGTTGTTCTGTTTTAGTCAATCCTTCCTGCAAGAAATGCCATCCCTCTGCTGGCAGCCAGGGGTCCAGTTTCTCCTACAGGGCAGGCAGCTGCCTGGCCAGAGTTCTGCTCCTCCTTTCCCTACCACACTCAGCCTTCCTTCCAAATCTGTCTCTAAAGGAAAGGAGATCTACAAATCTGGCATCAGGGTCACTTGTAAAATGCCTGTGTCACCTCTGACAGCCTAAGAAGAATGAAATTGTCCTGGCTGGGTCCTCTCGGGAATTGCGGTAAGGATGGCCCATCTGACCTGAGTTTGGATCCCAAGTGAAAGCAGCAGTGCTAAGACACCACATTTGTTTTTTTAATCTTAGTTCTAAGCAGTTTTCTCATCTCCACCCAGTCTTCCTGGAAAAGGCTCAGATTCAGTTTGGTTTAGGCACTGGGCAGAGGTTCAGTAAGACTGCGTCTAAAACAGAAGTTTTCCTGAGAGGAGAGATTCACGTTCAGAAGAAAAATAAAGAAGAATAATCAGTTGAAGAAACTTAAAGCCTCTTCCTACTTCCATCTCTATGAAATATCAGCAAGTGATTAGATTATATTTCTCCTACTCATTTTCTTTAACATGAGGAAGGGACACATATAGTTTAACTCCCAGCAGTACCTCAGATTAGTGTGTAAAATACGGTTCTCTACTGGACTCTATTTACATTTAACCTATTAGATAAATGCTCAGCCAAAGCCTCCTCTCATTTACACAAAGAAACCTACCAGTTAAAGCATGGCTTGGCTGTTACATGAGGAAGTATTTGTTCCAGTTTCTTCTATATGACCTGCACTTTTGGTTAATTCCTCACAAAGATCTATCTTACCACCTTTGTGCCAAAATACCCTCAGGCTTAAGTAACTTTCAGCCCCTCTTTTCCAGCCTTGAGAGTCTCATCATGGCAGTTTGGCTTTGGAATAGGTGCTGAAAACTAAGTTAGATGAGGGAGAGAAAAATAACTTGATATTGTGCCGTGGATTGGCATTGAAGGCTGTGTTGGCACACATGTGGTTTAATCAGATTACTCAAGAGTAGCAAAGATTCGATAAAATTATTCAGGTCACCCCAAAATCTTCTCACTTTAGCTGTTCTTGTAATAGGTCCAAAATATACCATAAATGCTCATTTAGAACAAGGAAAGTATTTTTGCTCAATGTAGATTAGACAATACCAAGTGCATTGTAATATTATATAAGGAGTTAGTGCTGGTTTACCTAAAATGCTTGTTTCTTGGTTGTTTTAGTTTTAAATACACAACATGGAAAAATAATTCCAAAATGTCTTTTAGTGAAGCATCTACAGAGGTACTGTAGCACAAGTAGTTTAGATACCTGTAGAGGACTTCTGCCTCTCTCTTCCTTCCCCCACATATGTGTTTATTAAAATATATATTTTTAAATGGCCTTCCAAGGCACTCCCTAAAGAAAACAGTAATCCAGTAAGTGGAAGGCATTATGAAAACAACTGAAAGAGATATTGAACCAGCAAGACAACCCTCTGCAGGGATGAACTTCAAATCTGAGGGGCACAGCACTGAAGGCAGACTGACCAAAGGAATTCCTTCTGAAACCTGGTGTTGACAGGGTAGCAGCAGTGCTGGCTCCTACAAGAGCATGCCAGCATATAACTCAATATGCAAGCTGTGACATACATTAGCTAAAATTAAAGAAAACATTAGTCAAATCAAGATAATGGATTCTCAGTTGACAACAGGGTCAGTAGTAAGAATGTAAATTCAAGTGTCAGACTGCATCCCCCATCAATGAGATCAGTCATGATGTATGCAGCTTCTGCTATTAAATTCAGTGATCAACACCAGTACAATTTTCATGAAAGAAAATGGAGAAACAATCAAAAATATACGTGGTTGCACATCTGCATGTGAATCTCTTAAGGATCTATTCCTTACTAATATTTCTTTATAGATAATCACCAGAATTAAGGACCTTGGTGAATTTTTATATTTCCTGCACACTTTAATATAGCCTTAAAAATGGGAAGAAAAAAATAGCACTACATAGCTCCTAGGCTTTCTACAACAGTTCAAAACAATTTATAGTATTCAAATAGCCTCTTCTGGAAGGCTCTATCTTGTTAAAGTATAATGTAGGGAGGGAAATAACTTGCACACAGCACATGCTTTGCAGCTGTCCAAAGTCAGGGACCAGGGATTATAAAAATGTTGGGCAGACCCAGTGTGAAAGACCTGCAAGGCTCTTTGCAGTGGTGTAAACAATAATTGAATGAAGTGCAGCTCCAGTTGATATAGAAACCTCTTCTTTACTAGAAGAAGTTGTACGACTGACATTTCAAACTGCAGTTCTGGTTTCCCATGAACTTTAGCTCCTTTGAAATGTGACCATGGCCCATCACATTTCCCAGGCAGTCGAGAGGAGAGGAGAGGAGAGGAGAGGAGAGGAGAGGAGAGGAGAGGAGAGGAGAGGAGAGGAGAGGAGAGGAGAGGAGAGGAGAGGAGAGGAGAGGAGAGGAGAGGAGAGGAGAGGAGAGGAGAGGAGAGGAGAGGAGAGGAGAGGAGAGGAGAGGAGAGGAGAGGAGAGGAGAGGAGAGGAGAGGAGAGGAGAGGAGAGGAGAGGAGAGGAGAGGAGAGGAGAGGAGAGGCAAATATTGCAAGTCAAAGTACATTTACATTTTCATCAAAAGACAAACATATCATCAAAATATTTTCTATTTTAAGCACAAAGTTATCATCTCCTTTTAGAATATATTTGGCTTGCTCTGCTCTTTCTATATGCTGGTATGAACTAACAGCAGTTTTATTTTCATTATCTGGTAAATCTATTATCTTGAAATATCCTTCTGTAACACTCTTCTAACACATCTAAAATTAATATATTGTAAGGGAACTGTAGCCAAAAGCTACATAACCTCTCTTATACATTAATTTTTAATCTGGGTATGGAAACAAGCCCTCAAAATATAAAAGTCTATTCTGACCTTTTAAGTATAGGATAGGCATTTGACTTGTGCTTGATAAATGAATTTTTAAGATGGAAATTTTCAGGAGGAACTACTAAGTATAGTGCAATCTCCATTGTTTTCATTTGCCAATCTTACACATTTTTTTAACTATACTTTCTTTCCATGAAATAAAAATTTGTACCAGTTTTACAAACTATAAGAGTATCTTTTCAAACAATTCTTAAGGTTTTAATTTCTCAGTCCAATTATGCTGAATTGTACACTGTTCTTAGGAAAAGAAGCATGCTACTTTTACTTCTTCATTCACATCAGCAAAAATCTTTTTAAATTTACAGCAAATAGGATTGTGACTTAAAGGGATTTTTAAGTATGGCTATTAAACATTTGCTGTTACTATTTAGAATATAAAGCAGGAATAGTGTGATATATGTCAAGCACTGATCAGAAATATACTGAACAGGAGCATCATGCAACCTTTGTATTAGCAATAGGCATTCTTAATCCAAAATTTAACATGAAAAATTTTTGTTATGCAACTTTCATCTAAGCTAAACTTTAGCAAGTTTTCCTGATGAGCCTTCTCCAGTATCAACAAAGGGAGATGCAGTGTGACTAAGGCTGGAGCACCTTCATTCACCTCCAGAGAACCTCTGGAGCTCATCCAGTCCAGTCCAGCCCCACCCTGAGCAGGGTCAGCCAGATATCCAGCTCATATCCAGTCATGTTTTGAATATCTGCAAAGATGGAGACTCCCCAGCCTCTCTCAGCAACTTGTTCAAATGTTTGACCACCTTCACAGCACAAAAGCTTCCTCTACCATTTAAATGAAATTTCCTGTATTTCAGTTTTTGCCCATTGCCTCTTGTCCTATCACTGGGCACCACTGAGAAGAATCTTGATTCTCTCTTCTTCACTCCTCCATGAGCCTTCTCAAGTCTGGGCTGAGCAACCTCTGCTCTCTCAGTCTGTCCTGATTTGACAGATATTTCAATGACTGAAGTCATTAGCATCCCTTTCAGAAGGTAGTGTGTGTGCATAATATGTCCTTCTGTGTAATATGTCCATCTGAGATGGATGTTTTGATACACAAAAGTTCAATGTGTCTTTTGTGTATAGATATTTACTTCATTAACAACCTTATTGAAATAGTGTGGTGAGAGAACTTCCATCTAGCATGTATATAGCATTTTGCAGAAATTCTTCTGAAATTTGAATCATCCAGAGAGTATATCAAGATGTACCCTACAGAAATCTAAACTTATTTTTTATTTTCTATAAAATGTGCCATGGCTATCACAAATGACACCATAATTCCATTGGGACTGTCAGTACAAAAGCAGTGAACATTTTTATCTTTCACATTTCCTTTTAAACTTGATTCCCAGAACTTCTGTGTTCCAGACCATTGTTACAGTAATGTGAGGATTAATGAGTTTATTGACCTTATAGATAGTTTTCAATTAAGAGGAAAGAAAAATTCTTAGAAACAAATTGTGCCTAAGATCTTCTGTCATCAGTGAGAGCATCTCTCAATGGGACAGTAATAACTGTCTCCAACAGAAATAAATTCAGAAACTGGCTCAAGAATTACTGTCTCCTTGTATCAGATACCATTTCAAGTGCAGATGACACTTCCACTGCAGGAAATAAAATTAAAAGCTAAGGCAAAGAAAAAGCTCTGACCAAGAACAACAAGGCAGGGAAAAGCAAGGCAAGTAAAGCCCAGTATCAGTGCACATGGACCTTTTCTGGCACCGAGTAGGAGCTGATAAACACCTTCTCAAAGGAGCTGGCAGACTCACCTAAAAGACAACAGCCATTGGCAGCTCAGAACAGAGATAACCAAAGTTACAGAACACTCTTAGTGTAGGCTCTTAGTGTGTATACATTTGTACCTGAAATGGAGAGGGGATATCATTTCCAGGGCCATCAATTACATCCAAATCCACTAATTTTGCAATTTAAAAGCCAACTGCTTTGAGGAAGATTTTAAGCCAAAAAGAATAGTAAAATTTTACTATAAAATTATGTTTACTTGAATTATATTATTAAACTTCCACTCATAACAATAAAAACGCTTTATAGGATGAAAAAAGGTATCGTGTTGCTTTTGGTGAGCATTATACTGTTCCAATTTAAAATTGTTATATTTATTCTCCAAAGGATGTCTTCAAAAGACTATTTTCTTCTACTTTTTTCTTTATTGAAATTCTATTTTCCCCAAATTTGTCATAAAATCTTGACTTCTGTTCATAACAAAACAATAAAACTTATCTTCAGCAGTTTAAATGCATGCCATATTAAAGATATGACGAAAATAGAATGAAATACCTTAGTAGGTACCAAAATCTATCTCTAATGCCAAATATAATTTTAAAAATTGGTAATAATATATAAATTAATTTTGTTCCTATATTTTATCTATATATATAATTATGCCATTAGTGTCCCAATAATAAGACATAATATATTACTCATTCTTAAAGAAAAAATGTACCTATTTCAGTAAACTAAAAATATCCCCATTTTGTTTCAATATCCTTTTTGTTTCCAAAAAGACTAAATAATACAATAACTTATTCTTTCAAAATATCTAGATTGTTTTTCTCAAACATCAGTGATCTAGATGATTAAAATATTGAATTAACTAATTTTCTTTGTAGTTATTCACACATACATCTGCACATTATGTATTCATATGCCATAAATATATCAGTCAATACTAAAGAAATCTGAGAACAAGAAGAAAATATGGTAAATTATTTTTTTGTTCTTTTGCCATAAATAGCATTTCAGAGAGTGCCAAATGCTAAAGCTGCTCTCTGTCAATGGTTTATGGAAGTTTATAATATAAAACACATTCTTCAGGATTTTAGCTCAATTTTTCCCCTGATGTAATATTAATACTTTCATAAATAGTACTGATAAGATTCTGAACAATATTATTTCCAACTTAAACTTAACTTCTTTCTCCCACAGTATAACAATGATGTCATTTAGCCTACTAGAGTCAAAGCGAATCATGCTATTAATATAGTAGACTGTTAAATGTAAATCTAAAGAATCCTTTGAACTATTTCTTTAAAGGTTTTCCTCTCTGTAGTAGTTCCATGACAGTACATTTGAAGGGCAATGCAGAGGAAGGTCATCAGTCTGAAAAAATGAAAATATAAATTCAGATCCTAAATATACTTTCCTCTCTAGATCACAGACATATTCTCCTCTCTTTTCCACTCAACTGTTATAACTTTTAACAAACTTCCACTTACCAAGGGACCATTGCCATTTCAAGGAAGGAATTTAGTGAAGAAAGCAAAAGTTTTGTTTTCATATTCTACTTGGGAAAGCATATAGTGGAAAGCAAAATGAGGGCTCGCCTCCAGCATCAGGGGTATGTGTCATTTGTGAGAGACAGGTTGGGAGAAACCAATGTGAAGAATACAACATTACAGTGATATTTTTTTTTGTTCATCTATTTTAGCAGAAGTCTTCAACCTTGTTCTTTAAATATTCTGCAATCAAATAAAAAATGTAGAGAATAAGCTGATGAAGAATAATAAATATTTAGCTCTCTGTTTGGAGATTTGGGCTGGTTGTGGGGTTTCTGTAGTAGGAGAAGAAGTAAACAAATCAAGAAGGACAGTGAAGAAGAATACAATCAAAACACTAGGGTTTGCTAATATGTGCTAATATATGCTGCCCTAAGGAAGTTGATACAATAGAGGTTATTTGTTTTGTGAAATACGAGCTGACAAGAACAAGAGCATCATTATGCTGGGTGTAATATGGTGTGCAACATGATGCGTATTTCCAGCAGTTTACTAAGCAAATATAAATTCTATCCTTAATCTAATTTGCAAGTGAAATATTCCCAGTGTCAATATTGCTAAAGTACAAGAAATACAAGTTCAAAGCTCTTCCCATAATTCTGTGTGATTTGATTTTTATAGTAGCTGATCTGGAAATATGGGAAGTCTCAGCAGCTTCTCCAGCTGTCTTTATTTTCTTAGATCAACTTATAAGAAACAGGAATATTACGCAGAGTACTGCCATTTTGAAATGTGAGGGGAAAATATACCTGGCCAGTGTAAAATTAAATTTTTAGCAAAAGCAACAAAATCTGTGTTTACCATAAAATATTTGCCTGCTGACATAGTGTCAAGTAAACACTTCTTATAATTAAGGACAGAAATACTTTCTCATTTTCATTTTCAAGACAAGTTTAATTAAAATAAATATTGAGAAAAATCAGACATGTATGGAAGAAAAAGTCTTCCAGTAAGTGAATAATCCTTAAGGGATAAAGTTACAGATTCAAGGAACACGTTAAGCAAACCTTCATATTTTAAGACCATGACAATATTGGCACTATAAAGCATCCATATGGCACCAAAAGTAATAGCAGTACTAGCACATTAGCACCACATTGTTCTGGTATTTTGTGTAGATTTTTGCAGAAACCTTGACACTGTACTAATCTCATTAGTGTGCTGTGCTTTCTAGTGGTTTGGCTTTATTTCAACAGGATCTACTGGTAACAGAGCCACTTTCCTTGCAAAACTCCGTACATATTTTTGATCACAAAACCTATGTGATTTAAAGGACTGACTCTAAGCGTAATAACATATTGAATTTGTTTATGAACTAAAGAAATAAAAACACAAGGTTTGGGAGAATTTTAAGATTGTGACCCTGCGAAGACTGGCATAGTTGATTTTAATTCCTATTCACATTTGAGTCACAGTCATATAGATCAGGAATACCAATACTTGGATTGGGTGAAGATTTTCTTTAGTTACGAGAAATTTTCTTTAGTCAAGAGAGTGATGATATTGATGAAACTGTCCCCTTTTATTTATGGTCTGGAGCACCAGCATCAGCAAGTATGTTAAGAAAATTAATTTTATGTACAGGTTTTTGTGGAAGTATGCCCAGAAACAATCCCTTCACCTTTTTTACACAAATAGTACAGCTTCCTGAAGTATTTCTAGGAAAGGCATTGGTGGAAATATTTCTAAGTAAGGTAGATGCTTTGTACTGTGTCAGTGTCACATCTGGCTCTAACCAGATGTGGAGAATTACTGGATACTACTGCTGGTTCTGCCCGAAATGTGTCAGATGTGACATTTAAGCTGGGGTTCTCCAAGGGAAGTAGCTTTTTGGGCCAGCTGTCTATTCCATATTTCCAGAAGGCAGGCAGCCAAGGATTGGAGGTATTATGACACTGAAGATCTACACTTATAGAGGATTGCAGCCTGTTCAGTCATAGGAAGGACAAAAAAGCTTAGATACCTAGAAAGTAAAGGTAAAGAAAAGTAATTTTGGGTCTCTAAAAGAGAATCAGAATCCTCTTTTCCTTCCAGTTCACTCTTTCCTTTGTTTGAATAAAAGCAAGCATGCAAGTAAGCAATAAAACGCCCCTGGAAAAACTCAATTATACAGACAGTTTCACTTATGCCTCCACTTGCTCCCATTGAGTGTATTACGCACAATGAGTTACATCAGTTTATAGCATGCTATTTTTACAGGATTTCTTCTTGTATCTGTGTACATTGTGAGGGAGATTTTTCTGAGGGGTGTGGATGCTTTTTTAGAATTGGAAATCTCCCTTGGGGAAGTTTTCATGTCAGCTAAACAATCTATAGAAGTGTACAAGTGTTCTGTATTAGAGTTTCTACACAGGCTTTTGCATGTATAATCATGAGTACTACATTTACTTCTCTCACATGTTCTTTTTCCTTTGGATTTCAATCTCAAAAGTATTTTTGTTAGCAGAATTTTGTGAATACTTCCAAGTTTGAATCTTTAGGTTATTGTTCTCCCCAAAAGAGATACTACCAGTGCCAACATGGTTCATGGATGACTCTATGTTATTAAAGTTGGAATTTATCTCTTTTTTTCCCCCCAATGATACTGACAGCTCAATATTAAGAATTGAAAAAGAATCTTTTAATTTCATTGTTTTATCTACCTGTCTGACAAGTTCAATTGCTTTGATTGCTACCTAATTTGATCTATTTCTACCTAAATCTTTGCTGAAAAGAAAGGAGTATTTATTCTACAGTCTATGTGCTGCCTGGTTATTATCCTGGCGATTGTTATTGCAAGCTTAAAGTATTCCCTAAATTATGAAAAGGGATGACATGGAGAAAGTACTTAGATACTACATTATGCACTAGAGTAATGAACAACTCAGGTTTGCTTCCCTACTTTCCATCTTCCAGTATGCCAAGTCTTTTATTTGAACCTGAATGTTACAATTGTTGGTTTAACTATCCATAATGGAAAAAGCAAAAGGCTTCATTCAAACCAGGATACTAATGTGACTTCTGTTAATTCACTGAAAACAACCCTGACAGCTTCTGGGTTCATTCCCAGCCATTTTGCTGTGGGAGACTCCTTCTTACAAGTCATGCCCTTGTTCTGCACTCTTATACCAGCTGATGCCAGATTCCCACACTCCTGGGTCCCTGGTCCCTGATTCCATGCTGTGGAGGTGGCAAGGCTGAGCAAGGGCTGAGCATGCTGATGTAGTGCCCACCATTGAGTTTTCCTTGCTGTTCCATAAAGAAGTTTCTTTTGGTATTAAGTCTCCTCAACTTAACAACAGCAGAGAAACAAAGCAGGTCTCTCACTAGGAACAAAATGGAGCTAAGAAAATCGTATTTGGCTAAGTTACAGTGGTGCTACTAACCTTAGCACTGAATACATCGCTTCAGACCTCCTGTCTTCAGTTCATTAGTCAAAACTCCTCTGACACAAGCATGGTTTTGGTATGTTTCTATCTCACAGCCCTTGTTTCTGTCAGTTTTGATGTTGTTGCTATGCATAAAATCAAACTAAGTCTTGTTTTACAATCCCAGTGTTGCCTGTGGAATCTGAGCAGTGCAAGAGCTCCATTAGCAATGTTATTCTTCTCTATGGTCACTGTCACACTCAATTTAGTTCCAGTTTTATTTTTTGTTGTAAAACAGCATTCCTGGCCACAGTAATTCTGTTGCCACTATGATCTAAGAGCCACTAAAGGACATTAATGAATTAACAAAGTGCATGGCTTAATGCACAGTCCCCAGGCTCCACTGAGGTGGGAGGACTGAAAGCTGTATCAGTAAGTGTCCATCCCTGGGGGTGACCACAACTCAGTGAGCTGTCTGAGAGGGGTCTGCCGTGGTTGGGCATCGACTCACAGACAGACTCTTGGGGGCTTGGAGTTCCAAAATGAGTGCAGGACAGAAAAGACTGTTCAGAGGGCTCTGGGAAGAAATTGCAGACTGGACTCTGCTGGTAAGGAGACCTCTGTCAAAAAAAGGAGTTATAGAATAAAGTAGTTCCCCAATCTCCAGTAAAATACACTTTCCAAATGCCATAAAACTCATGGATTGAAAACACATGCTCATGGTCATCTGTTTGTCCCTCTGGTGAGAGATGACCGCTGTTCTACATGAGAGGTCAGCATTTTGTTCTATCTGTGAGAAGATCATCATGTTGGAACCAAGGGGCATTCATCCCATCCCCTTAGCTGCCTGTGGGTGTCTGTTAGCTCCTGATTCAAAGCTCTTCACTTTGAGTATCCTGTTGCATGCACCAGAAAGGGAAGAGTGAGAATGGCTCAGCATTTGACCAAGGCTCTGCCTGAAACTGATGGTGGCTTAATGATGGTACAAAGGTATGAAAGGAAGGAATTGTAAATACATCAGATAGTAAATTATTTTTATAAACTGTTACCATATTGCTGGGCCTAGGAATGAGATCCACATATGGGGAGTTGGTCTTCCTGTGGGGTGACTAATGACCCTGGGCACATATTAAAGACGAATGAAAACTGAAGCTCCCATTTTCATATATATCTAAAATGCTAGTAATTTAAAAGCAACTCTGAAAAAATTAAATAATACATTAGACAATTAAGTATAAAGAGTCAAACTCATAGTCAAGCCATATTGTACTGTTTACTGTACAAGTAGAGGACAAGAAATATATTCTTGCTTCAAAAGTGCAAGGCAGGCGGTCATTAGAGCTCACCTCCAGCCTACTTTTTCTTAAGGCTACTGTAAGACAAAATTGTGGTAGAAGTGGTGAAAATACTTGATTTGTCCAGTAAGTTAAAAGTAAAGTTTTACATGTTAGGTCTGTGAGCTTCATAAAGGTGAGAAATAAGAGTTGGAAATCTTCTATTTCACTCTACCACAATCTATTGGCTTTTATTCCAACATTTTGTCCTACCTTTTAAGATGTTATAAATATGACAATTTAGCAGTCACTTTATCCAACATTCTAGCCTCTTGCATAGATTTAGGACAAGGAGAACTGGGAATAAAAGCCTGGGAATAAGAGCCTGACTCATGGAATGCAGTGACAGAGTGCTGGCCTCTCCAGCAAAGATATCTATCAAAAGATAGTTGACAGTTGTCTATTGAAATGACAAAGAAAAGCCCCCCAAAAAGGGCTGAAGAGGCTGCAATGATGAACACAAAACTGTGAATTTCCAAATTAAGAATCCATGCCAACCCTTGCTCTGGACATCTTTTGAAGTTCTGGTTAACTCAGTCCCTCTTTTCCTCAGGTATCTACCTGGAATGTCATCCACTCATACAGTTCTTTTAGTCTTTAGGTTCTTCAAGGGGAAAGGTTATTTTGTGTGGCTGCCATTCAAGACAGAGATGTTTTAAGCAACAGAGTGATAGCATCTACTTCCTTTCATTCCCCAAGCACAAATAAAATAACACCAAACCCAAAACCAAACCACCAGCAAAATCAAACCCCAAAATGTACATTTTTCAGAAACTAGAAATCATAGAATTAATATTCCTGTACATATATACCTTATAATACTAGATTTATTCATATAATCTTCACTGTTGCTAAACACAAAGGAAGTCAGTCTCTGAAAATAAAGTTTTAGTAAGAACATATATGGGGCCTCAGCAGTCATAAAATTGGGAAAACACACAGAGAGTTGGAAAAACTAAGCACTCCATTTTATGGGAAGAGCACACAGAAGAACAAAGAAAGGGTCCAAAGGCAATGAACAATTAGGTGAATTTTTCAGCAGATATGTTCGTACCTGGAGGACGGTTTTGGTTAGACACTTGACTTTGAGATGGCACAAGTTTTTGAAGTTAAGCCTTACCCTAAATGACTAAATTGACCTTAGTAGAATGTGAATGTTTGTTTTTCCAGAAGCTTTCATAGAAAAGACTATTCTTAAATCCTATGTTTCCTAGACCAGGAATTCTCTTTAATTTAAACTGTGGAGCTCTCAGCACCTTTAGGCATTATATTGATGAATGAATAATAACAAAGCAATGGTTGTTTTTCCTGAGAGTGACCATTAGCATGAAATACTAATGTTTTATGGTAAGCAAACCATTCTTTCTGCTGCACTGTCAACCAGTGCAGAAACTTGACAAGAACTACCGGGAGATGCAGGTTTCAGAGTTCCATTCAAAACCATGCCACAACTAAGAAAGTTTTGGAGGATTTTTAGCTTTTTTTTTTCCCCTGATGTTCTTCAGAATATGAATAAAATTACTCAGTGAAGGAATTCTTAACAGATGGTTGCCATTTCAGCCTCAGATGGCAGAAAGCCCTAGAACCAAGCAATTACGGAGTTCTTTGATGCAAAACCAGCTGAACAGATTTTAATAATTTCTTCCAAATTGGAGACACCTGGCTCCCCAGAAAGTGCTGCAAGCTGGATGATAGTGGAGTGCAACAGAAATATATTCCTGATGTCACCAGCATGGTTTTGGTGACAAAATCATAAAGACCAATAGGAAATAATATGAGAATTACCTTTTTCTTTCCACTATTAATTCAATGAAATGTTGCAAATGGCCCTGTCAAATAATTTAAAAAATACTTTGAGGCAAGATTGTTTTGTTTTGATTTTCCATTACTAGAACATTTTATCTCCCATGAAGGAATGCTGTACAGGATATGGATACTCAACAACACCAACTTTTATTGCTTACCTTTTTAAAGCTCATGGGCCTAACTCAAAAAGGATTTAAGAAACCCATGTAAAATGTTACTTCATTGAACTTACTCTTATTCTATTTTCTTCATGTAACTCCTGCCTTTGTGATATTCAAATATATTCCCCTAGATGCACCACGTGCCCTAGAGATGCCACTAGGCCAAACCTACTGGTATGACTGTGATAATTCTGCTTGGAGAGAGAAGAAAAGAAGCATTATTTTTAATGTTCAGTTTCACCTGAGTCACTGCCAAAATCTTTCATTCTCTTCTCATTCATGCATTCTGTCTCCTATCATAGGGTTATGTCCATCTCATGCTTGGCTGAGCCCTGCACCATGCTGTCCATGTCTCTGATACAGGGGAGCTGCAGCCAGCAATTGCATGGCTCTGGCACAGGATATGAGTGCTATGGGTGGTACAAATGCCTTGCAGGGGATCTGGTAAATCAGTTTGCTCTGGTGGCTCACAGCTCTGGTCCAATGAGCCAATTGTACTTGATATAGCTGAGAAAATAGAAAGGAATTTTACAATGCTGTCCCTGGACTTCATAACCTAAGACTTCTCCCACCCTGTGCGTCAGTTTTCCTTAAAACCTCTCCTTCTTGGTAAAATTAATTTCTTGGTTTAAAACATTAAAGTAATTTTCACTGTGTTTTTAGAGTATCATGTATTCTTTGGAATTTGAATTGTGAGTGTAAAAGCATAGAAAAGACTGTAAAAGTGCTAAATATTACAAACTAATCTGGTGGATTGATTTTTCTGAATTCACAAATGAAGTGTAATCACTGAATCTGTCTTTGACAGATTTACTAATTCTGTATGTACTGAAGAACATTATTTATAAAATGTTATTTGTCTTACAAATAATGTACCAGAATAGCATTTCTGAATAATATTTTTTTTAAAAAACGGAAAAAGTGACACAAATAAAATTTTCTGATTTTCTCGGCTGACAGTATTTTTTAACTGTCATGAAATGGGGTGAGTAAAAATGAGGAGAAGAAATGCCATGATTTTATTTAGGAAGCCACATGTTCTGATCCAAACTGAGCATTTAAAAGGCTAAAGTTTACATCCCAAAGCTGTATGTACAGTACGGCCAAGATAACACATTTTTAACTTGGCTACTTTTATATGTTTAGAATCAGATTTCATTTTCATGAAAATCAAAATCAGAAAACTCCTTGTGCATGAGATACACAAATTCAGTGCAGACATCACACATCCTTCTGGTTTTCCTTGTCCAAATTATATTTGACTGATTTATGTTATGCTATCATATACAATAGCTTTTTACAATGTATATCTGGCAAAGTTATCCATAAAATTGAATACAATAAACATTATAGTGCAATAATTCAGTTTTGGTTTGAGATTTGGGAATTAGTTCCATTTAAGTGGACTGCTTTTCACAATATGATCCATTAAATCACATGCTTTCTCTCTTTTTTGGAACAACCTCAGTAACAGAGTAGATTTGTATGCAGTGCCTCGCAATTTAGTTTGATCTTTTTGTTTCCTACACAAAGGAATCAGTAGAATCAAACATTGGTGACCATTTTTACAGTCAGAACAAAGTGAGGTCTAATGGAAAGCATTAATTTCTAATCTCATTTCTATATCTCATATAAATAATACATAAAATGTATAAAAATACTTACACAAGGTTACACTGCAATTTATTTTCAGACTTTTTTCCACCATCACTGCAAAGAGAGACAAAACATCAAATTCGTCAGTCGCCCCCCTCAATCTTTGAAACTCTCCCTCAGTGTTTGCTACATTATTTTTAAATGCCTTTTACACTCCTGTAATTTCTGTAAAATAAGTCAGAGTCTTCTGTTTCTGTTCCAAGTCTGGGCATTTTAAAGTCACAGGATGGCAAGACTTAAATTATGTCAGCCATGCTATGACGATTAAGTGCCATGCCGCTGCAGAAGTGGGGAATTAAAGTGAATGCCTGGACTTCCTGATGCAGAACATAGTTCTGTTGAAAGAAAAGCATTTGGAAATGCCCATTAGGAGAGAAAAAATTATTAAGAAATTGCTGATTTGTTCTGTGAGTGAGCTACAGTTATTGGTGCATATATGTGGAAAGAATGTAAAGCCTTGAACTTCCTTCTTGAGGTATAGCTTCACTCAAAAAAGGGATGAAGGAAGGAGGGGTTGAAAAAAGAAACTTATTTGTGCATTTGCAACGCCTCAGGTTGGTAAACATATCGGGGAAATAGTTATCCTAAACAAGAATCAGGTATGGAGGGGTGGAAGGAGATTTATTCCTTAATTTGGAAATACAGTTGAAGTAGCCATTGCCTGGTTGCTGTGAAAAAAGCGGCTACTGCTTGTGAAATCTGACAGTTTATGTCTTCAACCTAGAGTAAAGAGGTAAGTATAAAACATCTAAGGTTACCTTTTTTGTCATAGGACTATGCAAAACACGCAACTGGCAAATAGAGTGAATTCTGATTCCATTTGAAAGAACTAAACTACTTGCTAAAAAACCTCTGTTAATTACATTATAAAATGGACAAATCAATGGTACAATAATTTCACGATTATAAGCCGCACCATTTTGACTAAAATTTTGGTTGGAACCTGAAGTGCGGCTTATAATCAGGTACGGCTTATATATGGACAAAGAATGAAAAGTTGCTGTTTTAGTTTGGAGGACAAGTGTCTGCTGAGAAAGGCAGGAGCTTCTCTTTGAAATGGAAAATGTAAAACCCCTCTGTCCAAATCATTATAATTTTGAAATCAAGGGGCTTTCAGGCAAAGATGTAGGAATTAGGAATAACAGTTCTTTTCTAGGGAAATTAAAATAGAAATACAGTACTACAAAGAAACAAACTCCAAACCCTGACAAAGTCACAGTACAACCTGACACCCTGTCAGGCAGGGTGTTGGTAGCACTCCCATTAAATGGTGGCTGCATCCTCCTGCAGTGACAGATGTGATTCAGTTGGAGCAGTGCTCCTGTACAAGGTGCAGTTTCCCTCCAGAGGTCCAGTGGTGATGTAGAGAAATCTGGTTTTCCTCTGGAGTCCAGTGGAGAAAGGGGCTCCCTTAGTGTCCCAAAACCTCTGTTTTTATCTTGGTAAGAAATGTTGGGCTCTTCCCCCTGGCTGGAGCAACTTCCAATGGGATGCAGTAATTTTATCAGTCACACAGTGGGACTCAATGGGCCATTAGCAGAAAATGACTCTCTGGAGGAAGGATGGGTTGTGAAAAGATAAAGAACAATGCCCTGCCTGGTTTCAATGGATGGCCCATTAGCAGAACATCTCCCACAGAGATAAGGATCACTGCCCCACTCTCAACAGATGGTGATAGAATAGATACCTTTTATCACACTCTGTATTGTAATGTGTGGCTTATAATCAGGTGCGGTTTATAATTGTGAAATTAGTCTAGGCCAGCATTTATGTAAGATCAGAGTATGACTTCTTAAACTGCCATTATTGGCTTGTCTAATTTCCCTCATTATAGCATTAATTCTTTATTTCCATCAGTGATGAAATAATATTCATGAGACTTTGCACACTTCTCTAAAACAATTGGACATATTTTCTTGCAATTGCTGAAATTTGACTGAAGTAACTTCAGCAGATAATTACCTAGGTCTCTCTTGAAGACAGGGTATATAACCTCCATCCCTCCACATTTTACAGATCGCACTCAGGATGGGTGTGGCCATGGCATGCTTCCTGCTTCTGCCCAGCTGTGTTGTGATTGATGTGATTCTACGTGGCTGACATGGAAAGATCACACTGGCTCCAGCAGTTCATCCACATTCCACAATTCACAGGCTGGGTCCTTGGTAAAGATCTTCAATACCAATATAGTGGGATATAATCTTTGACTGTGCTTGATGCAGGTGAAATAATATTATGGTAATGGGTGTCCTTTAGGGAGTACATATTTATCCTTGCAGCAAGCATGAAATGAGACATTACTGGTCAAAAAATGTGTTTTGTGTGCGGTGTTTTGTAGTGTGGTGTTTTCATCATTATAGCTGTGACAGTACAAAAATCATTTTCTTGGTCTCTATTTATTTTCTACTTCTCACAAAAGCCTATCCTGAAATGGCTGATTAGTCTCTTGCTTCTCTAGTCAACTTTTCCAATTCACAGTACTGTTAGTGTTGTTGTCATTATTTATCAAAAGAAAAGTCAATATTCTGTAGCAGAATGGAGAGTACCATGAAAGTCTCTCAGAAGATCATACAGACTCCCATCCTGGCTCCAAGAATGACTGATTATAGACTGACATGAAGGTCAAATTCCATCCAATTTTAGGTTTTCTTCATTCTTTTGGGTATTAACATTTGTATGTGTAGATCTCCTGTGTGGTTATGATGTGTGACTGAGAAATACTTTCCTACTGTGTGGTAGGTTCTGTGGTTTTGGTTCTCTTTGTTTTCTATGGCCTTTTTTGTCTTCCTTTTTCATTATTTTTCATGATTCTTGTTTGCCAAGCACTGCTTGATCTCTCTGCTGTCACTGTGTTTTTTCTCAGTCAAGGAAAGGAGAGGTTTATGTGCCAGACAGCCCATTGACTTCACATCCACAAACTCTTTCTCCTTCACTTAGGCCAAAACCAGATGTCTGGTGAGAAATTTCAGAACAGAGCAAACATATAGGATCTATTCAGTCAATGATTTAGTAATTCCAAAATACTCTTCCAGCCTCCAATATTTTGTGCCGCAGGAACTTCGTAAGCCTGAACATCTGAGTAAAATGACCATCATCAGAAAAGGCAGAATTCAATACTATTAATTTTTGCATAGTAACACTGCATTGAAACTGCACTACCAAGAGTGAAATGTATGCATTTCACACATGATTAACAAGGGTTTAAACAGATGAGCATGGCTGTAAAGGTGGCAGGCTAATGCTCTATGCCTTCATCTTCTGCTGCAGATTACTGACACTGTATCATGGCCTGTAGAATAGAAGATATTCAACACAACTCTGAGACTCTATTAGCACCTTTCCTGAAGCTGCCTTTTGTGGTTTGATGTAACTGTGAGCTGTGATGGCTGAGGAGAGAGCAAACTGAGCTTTGAGACATACCAGTCTCCATCATGATCTTCAGCACAGGACCAGTTAGGACAGCTGAGGGTGGCACTGCTGCCTAATCTTAGGAAGTCTTCAAGTGTCCAAAGCAGGACACTCAAAACCACTCTTGATGCGAGCTCTGCATAAAAATGAAGTTAAACTGAATGAAAGAACGAACATCTGGACTCTTGTTCCTATGAGTTGAGGGCTCTTGAAGACTTCTCGTCACCTTATGAAATTTTCAGCAGCCGAAACAGAAGTGATAAATTTCAGTAAAAGCATGTCTGTCACTTATTGACATTTAAAACAGCTAGGGAGCATTATTTGGCAGTAAATCTACTGTCTTTCAATAGTAAACATGCTTTAGTAAATAACTCATACTTGTAAAACATCTGTGTATCACATTAATTTAAAGGCTACAGAACTGCTAAAAATAAACAAGTACTTAATAGAAAACATTTTATGTCCAAATCGCTAATTAAACTGCTGTAGCCAATTTAGCATAACTTCAAACTCTTCCTGCCTTGCCTTCTTTTACCACTGTATCACATTCCCTCATAAAAGGAAAATCTCTGTTGATAATGTTTGATATTCTTTAGTCTACTGGAGCCAAGCATAACTGAATCATATTTTCATTATATTTCACATTCTGCTTACTAATATTTGTACTATGTGACTAAGTTTCACTAGAAAAACAGTCAGTGTGTCCAGCAACAGAAGTAGACTAGAAAAGAGTACATTAAAAAAGCTTGTTTGAATAGTGTAATTTATGGACTTCAACAATGTAAATCTTAGACTGACACACTCTGTCTGGTTTCTCAGAAAAGCACCTATGAATGCCTGCTGCAGCACAAAATTATATTTGTGTAGGTTTCTTCAACTCTGGTCTTAGTTATAAAGATTTCAATACATATTACTTTAAAATAGATTTATAACTTTAGTGTCTTTTTTCCATGACTTTCCCAATTCAGTCACAGTTTTGTCTCATCTTTACAAAAATGCCTTGGGTCATTTGCTTAGTTTGATCATCATGGAATAACTCCATCTCAGCATACTCAGAAAGAGTTGAAATGTTTGAGAAAAGTGAAATAAATCCCATGTGTAACCAACAGGGAGGTATGGGGGTACCAAAAATATTTCTTCTTACTTCTTTTACCACATGATACTTTAAAACCCCAATTCTTTTTAGGCCTTTATTCCTTGGAGAATTAAAAGAAAAGTGAGAATATTTAGACTTGTAATATGGGCATTTCAGTTGGACAGGCTAAATACAAGATGTGCTTGGCAGTGAGTCAGTTGGATTATAACCTGGACAAGCATTTGTTGGGACCGGCAAATGATATTTTGATTCTTGTTCTGACACCACCACTGAGTTTCCATCTTGCTCTGAAAAGCTCATGTCATCTCTTAATTTTTTCCTTTTCTAATTATTTTCTGTCTTGTATTTTTTAATTTTTTTTGGACCCCATCAGTGTTCGGGCTGTCACATTGTAGCAGACCATGAACTACCTCACATAAACCTGGTCCCAATACAAGATGAGCATCATTCCCAAAGTACTAAATGTAAACATCTGGGAATTCTCAAAATCAAATTTCAGGGATCCAAAAATATTAAAACTTGTTTTTTCATATCTGTCACTCTGAACTGATATTTTCTTGGGAATTTTCAAAATATATTTTTATATTAGAGCACAGTATCCACCCACCAACTGACAACTGCTAAAATAAAAAATCCCTTCTTCTTGACAGACTACTCAACAGAAGAGCCTCAGAGGCTTTTGCTGGGTAAGAGGAAGAAACAAGAAAGGACACACACATAAACATGGTGCTGAATTCTGGACATGGGATAATTCATCATACTAAGGTTATACTTACTTGCAGAATTGCCAGGGTCACCATTTAGAAAGAGCCAGCATTTCAACTGGAAAACAACTGTGAAATTCTGATGCTCAAACTGATGATTCAAGCACTAATGAAGTAAGACTACAGTAAATTCACGAATACAAGCCGCACGGAGTATAAGCCGCATATCCGGTGTGTTGGCAACATTGATGTCTTTGTCAATAGATAAGCCACACCCGGAATATTAGCCGCACTTTAGTTCGCCTCGAACTTTCACAAAGTCGTCATTTAGTAACACAATGGCGGGATCGCCGGGGCTTACTGGCTTACTGCCGACCTCGGAAATATTGTTTCCAAGTGAAAAAAGACACACCCTTTATTTACAAGCCGAAAAAGACAGGAACAATAGTGTGGTCATTTTGCGAGCATTCCCAATGGATCCGCATTGCCTTTAAACAGCCGCTCAGCCGCGCGGGCAGGCAGCTGAGCTCCGAGAGGAGCCACATCTCCATGCTGGCACAGGAGCGGCCGCTCTGGCCCTCGCAGCCCCGCGGGGGGAGCAACCGTTGTAGCCCTCGCAGCCCCGCGGTGGGAGCGGCCATTGTAGCCCTCGTGGCCCGCGGGGGGAGCGGCCGTTGTAGCCCTCGCGGCCCATGGGGCGAGCGGCCGTTGTAGCCCTCTCCCTGCGGGCTGAGTGGCTCCCCCAGCCCTCTCCCTGCGAGCCCAGACAGCCCCGTAGCCGCACAAGACTGAAAACACTTTAAAAAGTACAGAGAAATATCACACACTTTTATCGAACTGCCGAGGTAACTCACCCCGATAACAACCCCCGCCCCTCAGTAACACCGCCATCCACAGGCAGGCAATAAGCTGTTCTCTGATTGGTTCATCGTCGGAACAACGGGAAACCATGGATTTCAGACTGTTTTGGCTCGGGACTGGACCAGCATGATACTAGGTAAGGGCAGATATCACATTTTTGTCCATAGATTAGCCGCACCGGAATATTGGCCGCATTTCCAGGTTTCCACCAAAATTTTAGTCTTCTTGCTGCGGCTTGTATTCGTGAAATTACTGTATTTCTTCCCAGCCCTTTGTCAAGCAGATTGTGTTGTTCCAAGCATTATACTGAATATGCAGCAGATGTACAGAAGACAGGAAAAATCTTGAGATTTTCCTGCGTTTAATGGCATTTTCAGAGAACTCGACAAAAAAGAAAAACAAAATCAAACAAACAAAAAACAAAAACAACAACAACAAAAAAAAAACCCAGCAAAAAACCCACCACCAACAAAAATCCCCACTTCTAGTATAAAGATGGGCTCCCAGCTTAGCATGACTTTTAAGCTGTATAAAGTAACAGAGTGCTGTGTTGGTAGATTTAGTGAAAACCTACCATGTTACGATTTGGAATGAAAAAATCAGCTAGCTTTATAAAAACTGTGTGCACCTCAGAAGTAATGATTAGTCTAAATTCAGATTCTCCTCTCTGGGCTCCCTTTAATTCCTCAGAAATCAAATGAGGTGGCTCTGACACCAGATCTGTCACTTCCACCAAAATGAGTCATTATAGACAGAGAAATCACTTTATACTGATCCTACCAGCAATTTCATTAACCAATCAGTTCCCTGAGAGCAAGATACTCAGGTAAATTGACCAGAATAGAGTGGCTAATGCCCAAGAGAAAGCAAAAACTTAAAGAGCCATTTTCATTCTTTTACCTAACTTAAAGTCATTGCCTGTGGATGATACAATTCCTCCAAAACCATCTTCCCCTGGCCCCTGGAACATGCTATAACAGATAAGGTATCCTAGATACCAAGGTTGAGCCAAATTCCTTAAGAATTTGGTCACTCTCCTAACACTTTGGAAGATAATTGGTTAGAAATTAGCCTCTGTAATTGGTCAGTTTACCTTTAGAACTTCTCACTTAGACTGGATGCTGTTCCTTGTATAAACTTTTATTGGTTGTAGTTTGAATCCTCCCTGAACCTATAAATATGGATGTCTGTCCTTTGTTCTGGGAGAACCCTGCTTGACAACCCTTCGCATGAAATAAAGATTCTTGTGGAATTCATCAAGTAAGGCCTCCGGTCTTTCTTTGCTGGCTAAATGTGAGCTTTTCTGAGAGACTGCTAAATGTTAGCACTCTCTGGTCCTGGCAAATACCACCAGGGACCTAAAAAGAAAAGCCACAATTGCCTTATCTTAAGAGAGCAACTTCACACAGCAGGACTCTTGAGGTGTCCATTGTAAATCATGATGGACAATCTACCCCCACACTTTGCAAGAAAGACCTGGAAAGCATCACACTGAAAGCTGGGTAGCCTGCTTGTGTGTACAAAATCCCAGCTCACTGGGACTCCTGGGCAGCAGGAGTACAAATGCCTTGGCACATATTTGATGTTCAGGTGTTGGAAGCAAGTTTGGCACGTGGGAAATGTGACTGCTTCCCAGCACATCAGCAGCAGAGGAACATGGTTTAGCATGATTTAAATCTTGGGTTTAAGTACCTCACCTTAGCCCCAGCACTCATGCTCTCTACTGCAGGAAACACTTTAGCTGCAGAAACTGTGACCAGTTTGACATCTGTCCGGAATTCCCTATGCTAATAATGTTTTATTACATTTTAGAGAACTTCCAGCAATCTTCCTGCTACATAAGTCCTCAGGACAGGTGGACACCAGACTGCAATAATGCACTACTATAATTTTATATATATTGGATCCTATATGATGGCTATTACATTTTAATTGCTATGATTATTTTACAGGTATTACAAGCATAAATTTTGTCATTGCAACTGTGTTACTTATTGCTTAATTGAAATAAAAATGCCTTACATATTTTTTCATCTTGGAAGAAAATCCTCCTCCATGCCCTCTAAAATTTGCACATTTATATGGAATTTACTACTCCCAGTGGAATTGTAGCTTAAAGGATTGGGGAACTCACTATGACTAAACTCCTTCCACTGTAAAAGAAAAAACAGTAACTTATATGTAAGCACACTGATATTGACTAGATTAGAAACTTCTCTTTTACCTTTCACTTACCACTGTACAAGGAAAAGTTGCATATTATAAAGCATTATGACTTTAAGATACTAATAAATTTTGTTATCCTAATCACAGACTCTCTTTAATAATTTTGGTAAAATTCAATAATTTTTTACCACTATGCCAGTTTTTTGTATTAATAGAATTCATTACCTGTTGCAGGGAACAATTAAACATAAAAATCTTATCTTAGTTAGTAGCTCTGATTAGATGCCTATGTGGTCTACTGATATTTTTTGGAGTCATAATCTCTTTTGGTGACCACTGTTCACTAGATGAGAAAAATTTGGTAAAATGGTTTCAGCATCTTAGGGGGATATTACTAAGAGGCAAAAGTTATTTTATAGCACTTCATATTGAAACACACCATGTGAATACCTTTTATGCATGTTTGGAGAACATCATGGTCTAGGTTTGTATCATGGCAGGTCTACCTGTAATATGATTGCTCATTTGTGTCTGGCCTTTGGGGCAGAGGATTTGCATTGTAAAGAAATGCTTGAGTCTGAATGTTCCTCTTTAGCATTTTAAATTTGTATTACAAATCCAAATACACCCCTTTTTTTCATATAATTTGTGGGTTTTGTTGGTATTGCTTAGTGGTAGAACTGTTTTCTTAGAGGGTAGAATGGAAAAATAAAAACATTAAAACCAGAAGTGTTAAAACTTATATCCAGTGTTCTACTGACACTTATGACTTTAAATATTTATCTCCAGTTACACTATTTATAAAATTAAGCATTGTTATCATATTCTTGATATTTTCAAGCTATTGTCATATACAATTCTACAGCAAGGCTGTAGAAACAAAACCTTTCCCAGTTCTTTCACTTCAAAAAGAATTTAAGAAACTCAGGTATATTATTAAGCATTAATTATTCTTCTTGCATTGTTTTTGGTGTTACTTTATGTATTTCCATGTCCTTGGATTAAGATTTTTTTTAAGTTGGATAAACCAATATTTAGACATATAATTAAGTTTAAATTCTGAGGGGTTTTATTAGAAACAGTAAAAACATTTTATTATATTGCTTTTGCTGTGGGCTTATGTTGCTGTTCCTGAATCACTGCTATACATTCTTGGAGATTCAGACAGATAACCTTGGTGTTCAGTCATGAAACCTACACGACATTTTTGAGTGTGTGGCCAGAATTCACACAAGTAGCAACAAAGACAGTTTTTTCATGTATTTAAAGTCGAACAGGATTCTGAAAGGTTTGTTACATGAGGAACATAATGCTACCTCCAGCCATATGTCAAAAATATTTCTGACTTTTTGCAGTTCTTGTCACTTTTATGAGATGAACCTAATTCTTAGAAAGGCTTCCCAAATGGAGATTTGACTAGTGTAATGGGCTGCTACATACAAAAGGCTTCATTTTTGTTAGCAACTGAATGACTGCTGAGTGATCAAGCTCAAGATTTGTCTCCTTTATTTTTTTTAGTCTGAATAAGTTAATGAAATTTTCTACTCATAGATCACAAGGAGGTTCTTCAAGTGGGTACAAGAAAAATAGTGTAGCAAGTCTTAAAATGATGATGAAGTATTCTCTATGTTAAACATAGTACAAGCAAATTTCTCTTCATGAGTATGTGCATTTATTATGATTTATTAGAGGGTTAATTTTTAACCCTAAGGAGAAAGAAAACTCTCTTTTATGCTAGTTATAATATTACAGTAAATTCACGAATACAAGCCGCACTGAGTATAAGCCGCATCTCTGGGTGTTGGCAAATATTTCGTTTTTTGTCCATAAATAAGCCGCACCCGAGTATAAGCCGCTCTGTCGTTCGCAGCGAGGACCCGGGTGCAACAAATTTGCCAAATAGTAACAGAACGGCGGCGGGGGGGTTTACTGGCTCGGCTCGGGCTGTGCAGGCTTGGCCCGCTAGGGGCTGCTGACGGGGCCAGGTAGCCCAGCCCGGCGCTGCCGCTCGGCGGGGCCACTGGGGGCCAGTCGCTGCTGCCACTGGGCTCGGTCACCACGGCCCGGCGCTGCCCTGTGGTGGCAGGCAGGGACGGAGCCCCCCCGCTCCCGTGGCAGCGGCGACGGGCGGGGATGGAGCCCCCCGCCACCTCCCCAAGCCGCGGCAGGGGCGGTCCGGGTCCCCCCGCTCCTCCCTGGGCCACGGCAATGGCAGCGCAGGTGCCCCACCGCCTCCCAGAGCCACGGCAGTGGTGGCCTGGGTCCCCCGCCGCCTCCCAGAACCGCGGCAATGGCAGCGCGGGGCCCCCCTCGTCTCCTCCCCGGGCTGTGGCAGAGAAGGGAAGCAAGACCTCTCCCTCCTCTCTCCTCGCCCCCCGTGCTGCCTGCAGGCAGCCAGGCTCCACCCGCGGTGCAACAGAGTAACAATTTGTAACAATCGCAAAATGCCGACTTTGCAGCAGCTCGGCTCGGCACTCTGGCTGGCACTTCTGAGGTTGTAAATGTCAGAAAATTATTCACATATTAGCCACTCCTGATTATTAGCCACATTTCCGGTTTAGGAGCAAAATCTTAGTCAAATTGGTGCGGCTTGTATTCGTGAAATTACTGTACAATAATTCTGAAAATATATAAAGGATTGAACCAGCTACACTTTATTCCCCTGCTAGACACACTGCCTCAAGGGTGAAGCAACAATCATAGCTCTGTGTAGTCCAACCTTTCCCTCGTTTGCAGTGTATGCACTAATCTGGATTTATATGGTGGAAGATTTTGGCATGGAGATAAAATCTCCCTGCTTTTTCTCCAGAAGACCAGGATACCACAAGCAGCTGTTGACAGAACTTCTCGACAGATCTTCTCACTGTCAGCCCCAGCTCCACCCTGAAATAAAATCTGTGACTTGCTAGAATTTAATTGACCATATTTGCATTTGCACATGGACATGAATTTACTAACAAAAATAGAACATTTCTGCATATATGGGCAACTAATTGTTTATTGTTCTGATAAGCATATCTCTCCCCAAGAAAAATTGTTAATTTTTATTATTTTTATGAAATGTATTTCTTTGCATTCATATCCAGATGAATATGCTTTGAAAAACAGAATCCAAGAACGACAATGTAACTTGCAATGAGCTTTCAAGAAGAGGAAGCAGATAAATGAAACGTAGTACTTTGTTAAGTTTGAAACATTAAATGAATATGTCAGGAGATTGTGAAAGTTGAATATCAAATCTTGCTTTTGCAATTGATTAGTTTTAATTGATGCATGGGTTTGAGTGTGCTTTAAGTAATCTGAACAGGGTTTTGTTTTTCTTAGTTACATTATTACAGCTACTAATTTGGGCACAGGTTGAACCTGTGACAAATTATGCAGAAATGAAGGTGTGGTACTCTGCCAAGCAGAGCCTTTCCTAATTAAAAACTACCTACATCAGTTTTCTGCAACTATGGCAAAAGAAGGAAAGGGAGAAACAAAAAAGCGGTGCTTTTAAATAAAGTGGTGGTAGAAAAATATAAAAATATTGTGGAAACATCTCTTCAAGGCAAATACTGAACTACCAGATTGTTGACCCTCAGGTTCAACAACATGTAGAGTGATATAACGTTATAGGGGCCTGACCCTACTGAAACCAATAGGAAGAATTTCAAAGAATTTTGAGAGCTTTGGATATGATCCAAAAAGGAAACTGATACTCCTGGGGGAGAGGTTTTGCATACCACTTTTGGATTGTTGTTTGCACTGTTAGTGAATATGTCATTCACCTTAATATTAATGTATAGAACTAGTAGGGATCTTTTAGTAACCAGAAATTATACTTCATTCTAGCAATTACTACATAACTGTAAAGGACAGGAAATACTGTCCTTTTCATAAGAATAATGGGTGTTTCTTCCCAATAAATATTTAATAACATCTCATCTTACCATACATAGTAGAGAAAGTGGCTTTTGTCAAGTACATCTAGAAAGTGACTGTAGCTTTTTTTCTTTTTTTTCCCAGATTTATTTGAATTTAAAATTACTTTTTAATTGCTTGTTTTAGGCCTAAAGTCTATAAATAGAACAGAGTATAATCCAAGATTTGGTCTTTCATCTGTAATGACAGAGATCACACTGAGGACTGTTCAGTTACTGAACTTGTATTCTTGTTTCATAAAGACTGTAATGTTGCACTTGGGTCAGTAAGGAAAGAGCTTTGCTGACCAAAGGTCTGAGATTTGTTTGCTTCAAAAGAGGAATGTTTTTGAAAACATTTTTATGCTCTCATTATGCTCACTATAAATCACCAGACTGCAATTTTTTAAGTTTAAGAGCTGACAAGTTGGGACTTTGAAGCTGTCACCAAACTATTTTTCCACTGGACTCTTACTCATGATGGTTCAGAGCACTAGTGTCTGCAAAGGAGTAGTCAAGCTTTGTGTTGATGAAAATGCCATCACTTCATGAAAACTGAAGTACTGCCCTGCCCTGCTTCCCTGGTGTTGGTCCCACCAGACTGAGTCTCTTCAGAGCTTCTGGAGGATCCTGTCCACAAGATCACTCAAGTACATCCCACAAGGTGAAAGAAGTTAAATTCCTTTCTATAGAGCAGAGAGGGAGCAGAGAGATCAAGACTCAAAAGCAAATACAAGTTACTCTGATGTCTCTAGATACCAACAGGCATGGGAACTTGTTCTGGAGGACTTACAGAAAAATTGGGCAATTGGGGTGTTGGTCTCCATATTTCTTCTGTGTCATACCAGGGCATATTCAGTAACTTTGGTTTCAGAGCAGTGTTACAAAGTATGAAGGATTTATATTCAGAGTGCATGCTTTCTGCATTGAACACTCCCCCTGGAGCACTGCAAAGCTGCCAATCTTGTCCTGTGGCTGACAAGTGTCAATGGCTTCATTAGCTGGACAACAGCCTTCATTAGAAAATCCAGCTACAAAATCCAGCTCTCTAACACCAGTTTTGCTTCTAGGTTTAGGTAAGCTTTGAAAACAGATATTGTGGAAAGAAAATCCTGTACTTTCTGAACTACTAGGAGAGATCAATATCCCTGGTTAGTACATGAAGGAGTAATTTGAAATAGAAAGACATAAATAAGTGATTATTGTTTCCATGGCAAAAAATAAAATATACTTGCATTTTTATTTCACTTACAATTGAGACTAGCAACTATTATTTATCCATAGCTCTAAGTTGTGTCCTGTATATGCCAAGTCTGTTTCACACATTGCAAACCCAAAATAGTTGCAGAATATTAAATCTTTAACTTTCTTGTTTTCTAATTTAGCTTTTTTAATGATGAGAGATGGCTTTTCAAGCTTAAATGAAATTCTTTCATATTAGACTTGTATTTTGTATGTCTTGGAATATAGCTGTGGATATTAAAATGATTACTGAAATATGAAAACCTAATTTGTGAGGGTTTTAAAATATATTCTAGTACCCAGAATATACAGGGAGACCATCTAGCAATCTACCCTACCTAAAGGGGGCTACCAGAAAGCTGGGTCTGATATTTGGTTTTAACTATAAAAGAAAAAAAAATTTAAAAAGTTAAAAAATCTAAATCTGTTAAATATTTGATGGGTGTATTTTCATAGCTCTACAAATAACTGCATGTTCAAGAGCCTGTCTCCTTACCTGTTAATAGCTACAGAGTACCAGCAGGAACACTGAAAATGTCACTAGTGGTTTATGCAGGATATCCTGAATTTTCTTCTCCCTGCTATATGTATTGATACATTATATATATATATAATGTACTTGAGCATGTGTGTCATACCATGTGGATGGCTCAAGAAAATATTCACATGAGGTATTACCTGAATTTATGTTCTGATGCTTCTTTGGTTGTTCAGGTATATCAAATATCAAAAAAATAGTTGCAGACAAATAGGTGAGAGACTTGAAAACAGGTGTTCCTATGCAGCTGTTTAATCAATAAACATTGGCATAACCTTGAAAGAAAAATCAGTCTCAGCTGATGGATAAGAAAGGAGGTTTGCAGGAAGCCATGGAAATATTTAAACGGAGGATAGCCCCAGAAATTATTTCAAAATTAGTACATGAAATACCATTCTGAGCAGATTTTTTTTTTCCTGGCTGGTGCCGTGCTGGTGTCAGTCATGAGAGTGAGGAAGCAGCTGCTCTCCCTGTGATTAACCAGCACTGAGCACACACTTGACACATCCGAGATTTGTATCTGCCCAGGGCAGGGTGGGGTAATGTGAGCCTTATGTTCTCACTCTGCCTGTGGCCGGCTCTTGGCAAGCACTGATCCTTACAGGATCTCAGGCTGACATGCTCCAATACTGTTAATCTGATTCATCTGTGTTTGCCTTTCATATACACCCCAATGTATCCTGAGGAAGAAGGGCATGGTTTTTTGTAGAAAAGCAGAATATACTAGCCTGAGGGATGATCTATTTTGATAGAGATGTCTTTGTTTGCCATCCCAAAAAAGAAAATTATTTACTGTATCAGGCCAAAAATACTTTGCATTTCCAGCCTTTCCCAGTAAAATATTGTGTTTAATGCTCTCACTACTTTTGAAGGCATGGTCAATAAAACTGCTTCTTGACAAGTTCTTGACTCTTAAAGTTGTTATTTTTTGGCCAGGATCTGCAAAATAAGATAATAAATGTGTTAATAACGAAGTCCTGATGTATAATTCTTGAAATAAATGTATATATTTCAAATGGTTTGAAGTGAATCAAATAACACTACTTTTGCAGAGTGATTTGGGCACTTAGACATCAGGTTCTACTGGTTTATCATCGAAATTCAGGTACAGGTATAGAAGCAGTCTCTTCGGGTTTGTAAATTACTCAGCTCCTACTAGACCTAGAGTAGTGCATAATCTGAGATGTCTGAAGGGGTTGATGGTAAAAAAAAAGGGGTAAAGGGAGATGAATTGGTCCTTAAGGAAGTGATCTTCAAAGACAGTGGAAAATTGTTGGGGTAGTCAGAGGAGCAGAAGCTGCCAAAAGTCCCAAGTTTGTGTTTTGGGTCTGCTCAGCTTTTCCCATCCCCCAGTGTCCTCCTGGTCTCTGCCAGTTGGAGCTGATCCCACAGGAGATGCCCTTTGCTCTTTCACAGATGTGCCTTTCATCCACCCAGATCCCCTCCCTCAGACCAGAGACCACCCAATCACAGGAACTTATAGAAAACATTAATTTACTAGGTAAATGATGTTACAATTAATTCTAACATAATTTGCAGAGATATAAATCATTAGAATGTCTGACCTAGAAGTTAATTTCATCCAGAATATTAAAGAAGACAACATAAAAGGATGTGATCTATCAGTCAAGCCAAGATCTTGTATCAGTCAGCATAAGAACATAATTTGCTTTAAAAAGAAATATCAAAGACTATTCTTTCTTTCCAACCTGAATTCCACATCATGTTGCTTTGGAACAGGCTGCTCAGGGAAGTGGTGGAGTCAGTGTCCCTGGAGGTATTTAACAGACATGTAGATATGTACTTAAGGGTGATATTCAGTGGTGGACTTGGCAGTGTTAGGTTAATGGCTGGACTTGGGCATCTTAAGGATCTTTTCCAATCTAAATTATTCTATGATTTCTTGCTTTATCCTCCAGGACTACTGATTAATGATTTATATTTCACTCACTACAGGAAAAACATTCTGTAGTACAGGACAGATGTGAAGGCATGAAGGAGAGGTACGATGTCCAGCACTAGCACACAGTGTCACCATAAAAGCCCAAAGGATCAGAGAACTTGTGACCAAAACAAAAAGCAATATTCGTAAGTACATTGAGTTCTCTAGATTATTTAGAAACACTGCCACAAAAATAGGTTTCTGATGATCAAATGTGGTGGATTTTGATTCATTATAAGGAAAGAGTACTCATTGCAGGGGAAATTTGAATGAGTCCTTGTATTAACAAAATTAATAACACAGTATCTTCTCTGCTCCCAGGTTTCTCATAGTGCAGCTGAACTTGTCTTTCAGCTATTTGGCATCTTTTTGCCTCATTTGTCTCACTCCTGCTGGCAGAATAACAACTAAAATCAGTCCTGAAGTAATCCAAGTACTAAAGGTACATGATCTCAGCTCAGCCTAGAGCATGGGGAATGAAGCATTGCTCAAAGCCAGTGTCCTGGTGAGTGACAGTATAAAGTTGTGGCATGAAGTCAGTTGACTGGCCTGCATCATAATTTGCCTTGTCCTTTCCCCAGGAGCACTGCTGGCCACCTTAGAGCACAGTGTATGCTGCATTCATCAAAAGAAGCCTGTTCAGCCTCCCTTTCCAGAAATCATGGCCCACCTAAAGCAATCATGATTTATTTGTTTTCACAAACCCTTCTACTGATTTATCTTCAGCATGAAGTTCAGAAGCCCTAATCTGTTTTACTGCCTTGTTCTGATGCAGTTTAAGATGGCCCTGCTGACCACACTGCAGCTCCTGTTAAGTTAAAAATTCACTCCCTGTGTCTGAAGATCCTCTGCCAAGACGCCTGATTGCAGACCAGAGACAAAGGGAACCCACAGATTGCTATTTCATTCCTTAGGTACCATCCCTTCCCACCATGCAGAATACTTCTGAGCTGTATGAAGCAATGTATCAGGGTAAATTTTTCCTCACTAGATGCTAGAATTACAGACAGAAGAAAACACAGTTGTCTCCAGCATGGACTGAGTCACAAGAGACCCACACAGTGCGTCAGTCATGTATATAGAAAGATGATCAGCATGTTATTTCTGTGAACTGGAAAGGCTGTGGGAGAAAATATTAAGCAATCAGTTTTGTTTCCTTAGCAATGTTAGTCTTCAGGACAGTAACACAGATAAGTCCATTTCTCTGTATAAAACTATCAACCCTGATCTCAGCCACTTGATGATTGAGTGGTCTCAGCCATTTAGTAAAACCCTAAATATGTAGAAATGTAGCCATGGAAAATGGAAGAGAATAAAAACATTGATACATTAAATCTATAGTAAAAATGAGAAATAATTATATCAAGTATAACCTTAGATTTTATAAAATTATCTATTACTTTAGAAAAAAATGTAATAGAAAAATCAACTTAGTTTTCATTTTGAGACAGTAATTCCATGTAAGCAAGGGAATTATATACTCCACTCATCAGAAATACTTTTAGCATATATTTTTGTCTTAGATTTTGAATAATTTCACACAATTACTTTTTTCTCAGTATAACTGTAGTATCATGATTTATCATGATTTTTTAACACACAGATTATTAATCTTTGGGTGCACATGGGTCATTTTTAAGGAACTGACTAAATATAGTGAAAATATGCATACAACTTTTAGGAATACAACAGAATCTAGATATTTTAAGTGCATTGGTAAACCTGCTATAACCTATGTATCCCTGCTACAACCTATGTGTATCCCTGCTACAAGTATAAGCAAAGACTTGCATGGGATCTTAGAGGCAAGAATTCAAATGGTATGAATGAACTGCAAATAGGACAAAACAATTTCCATTTTATCTGCAGCTACTGTGGTAATAATGAGTTTGGGATCCTACAATTAAGTCCGTTTCCTTTTGTTTAAATCCAACTTCCTTTTCTCAGACTCATCCAGGACAACTTTAGACACTGGAGTAAAAAATATCATTTTCTCCACTGATTTTGTAAGATTTTTCTATCCCATCAGTCTCTAACTGGCATGAGATTTCTAAATGGTCAAAAGCAGCATGACAAAAATCCTATCATTTGCTTATTAATTGCAGATATTTGAAAGAAGAGGAAATATGTTTTTCTTTTCTGTGCCAGGCACCGTAGCTCATGAGAGATGGGGTCTGTTTCCTGCTTCCTCCTGATGCTATTGCATTGAATCAGGCTATCATTCTGACTTTCCAAGCTTTACAAGATTAACTTATTTTATGAGTACTATTTAATGAAGCAAACATGGTGAGTGAGGTCTTTTTCAGAAGTCCTGTCTGCATCATTCCAGATATGTTTTATCAGGATCTTTCCACCAGAGATCAACTACAATTAGGGTCTTGTTTGATTGATGCCTTTTCCCTTGCAGACGAAAAGGCTTTTGCAAAAAGAAAGCAATATCCTTTTTTGCAGTCAAATATTTTCATGTGAGTAAAAGTATATAAATTTAAATACACTCTTTTACATTTATTTGAAATTTTTGTCCTTTCAGTGACATACTTTCTTTGAATTTATTTCCAGGTGTTTTGACTTCATTTTAATATATTTTGTTTTTACTACATGTTGAGTTCTGATGATCATATAGCCTCAGACAGCTCTTTGGATATTTTTCACTGGCAGATTCAGTAAAAAAATTATGACTGTAATGTTTCTATCATTTTTTAAAGTATTGTTGGAATTATTTTCTATGTACTTGTTATAGTAGGCTGAGATATAATGTGTTATGAAAAACTGAAACTATAATCCAGTCCTGTAATCCTCATGATTTATAAACTTGAACAGCGATATGGTTGAAGTGTAGAATGAACCAAACCAGAGGAATCACCTGGAAATTTTCTTGACCAACCTACTACCCCAGATCACAGAATCACAGAAGGTATGGTTGGAAGGTGCTACAGTGAGTCCTGTGGTCCAGCCTTGCTGCTCAGGTGGGGTCACCCCAGAGCATATCACAAAGGATTGTTGTCCAGAAGATTCTTGAATGCCTCAAGTGAGGGAGACTCCACAAACTGTCTGGACAATCTGTTCCAGTGCTCAGTCACTGCACTGTAAACAAGTTCTTCCTCATGTTCAGGTGGAAGTTCCTGGCATCAGTTCCTGCCCATTGCCTCTTGTCTTATCACTTGGCACCACCAAGAGCCTGGCTCCACTCTCTTGATACCTTCCCTTCAGGTACTGATAGACAGTGATAAGGACACCTTTCAGTCACTTCTCCTCAAGGCTGAACAGGTCTCACTCTTTCCTCCCTATCCTCATAAGAGAGATGCTCCAGTCCCTTAATCATTTTTGTCACCTTCCTCTGTACCCTCCAGGAGCTCCCTGTCTCTCTTGTACTGAGGAGCCCAGAACTAGACACAGCACTCCAGATGTGCCTCACCATGGCTGAGCAGAGGGGCAGGATCACCTCCCTCAATCTGCTGGCAATGCTCTTCCTGATGCATCCCAGGATACCTGTGTCCTTCTTGGCCACACTGGCACACTGCTGGCTCATGGACAGCTTGTTGTCCATTGGGACCCCCAGGTCCTTCTCCACAGAACTGTTTCCCAGCAGGTCAGCCCCCATCCTGTACTGGCCCATGGGGTTGTTCCTCCCCAGGTGCAAGACCCTGCATCTCCCTTTGTTGATTTCAGATGATTCTTCTCTGCCCATGTCTCCAGCCTGTCAAGGTCCTTCTGAAGAGCTCACAGCACTCTGGGGTATCTATCACTCCCAGCTTTGTGCCATCAGTGAACTTGCTAAGGGATCTTCGCCTTCATCCAAGTCATGGGTGAATAAGTTAAACAATACGAGGCCCACTATTGCACCTTGGGGAATGTTGGATCCCAGAAACCTGGGGGTTTTAAGCTTTCTGTGCTTTCAGGCACTGTACCCCTGGAGAACATGCTTTTAACCTGAAGCCTTACAGACGGCTTCTAAATATGAGTGATGAAGTTAAAATCACAGGTGTGTAGTAAATAAAAGTGTGCACTTTCACATAGTAATGAGTTTTAAATTTGAGAGTTTTATAGTATAGTAATAAGTATGGGACAGTATAAAGAATTTTGGGCATTGTATCCTTTGGTGTTCTTCATAGGTTTCAGGTAGTAGTTTCTGGTTGGTCAATCGGTGTGACACTAAGAGTCATGGGAATTTATTTATTAGGTTAAAAATAAATAATATAGGTGTTAATTCTTTATTAGACTATTTAGCTTTAAAAGACCTTGTAGCAGCTAGATCTTCCTCCATAATCCTCACTTCTAGCAAGTACCTAGAAGTGCTGATGAACGCTCTGTATTTTCTGATAAGATTTAATAAACAACCAAGCCCAAACACAAAAAAATCTGTTTTCATCATGTATTTGTTAATCCTAGCTCTGAGTAAAAGCAAAATAAACCTAAAACAAACCACTAATTAAGTAGTACAGAACTCCCACACCACTACAACAGGGGCACAGCATTAGTAACAGGCCTCCCACTGCACAGCATGCCACTGACAAAACACTCTGGGATCTGTTGTTCAGCCAGTTGTCAGTGCATCCCACTGTTAACTCATCTAACCCACACTTTCCAAGTTTGCCTATGAGGATGACATGACATTATTGAAGGCTTTGCTGAAGTTGAGGTAGACAATACCCACTGGTCCTTTTATCCACCCAGTTAGTTGTTTCATTGCAGAAGGCAATCAGGTTGGTCAAGCCTTATTTACCTTTAGTAAATCTCTGTTGACTGCTTCTGATCACCTTCTTGCCATCCATATTGATAGAGATGGACACCAGAATGAGGTGTTCCATCACCTTCCCAGAGGCTGAGGTGAGGCTGACTCATCTGTAGCTCACTGGTTTCACCCTTTTTTGGAGAGCAGGATGGCATTTGCTTTCTTCCAGTCCTCCGGCACCTGATTACCACACCTTTTACAGATGATTGTGAGTAGCCTTGCTATGGGTTCACCAGCTCTCTCAGCACTCATGGCTCATATTGAGGTCAGATCCAAGTCCAACTTCAGGTCAGTTGAAGCTCGTTTTGAAAGACATTGCTCTTCTCAATCCTCAATCCAATATTGTCCCATTTTTCTGCATTCTATAGTGACATGGTTTTTATTGTGACATTGGAAACTCCTGACTGAGCAACTGACAGAATATGACAAGAATGACCCAGGAAGCATTCTAGTTTTTCCATCTATATGCTTGATTTATGATTCTTCTGTCTTCGGTATCTTCAAGGTTTGATTCATTCCATTTGAAAAAAAGTTGATTCTAAATTATGTGGTGTTATTCTCTTCATATTTTTTTTAAAATCCTATTGGCAAACCAACAAATTTCTTCTCAGAGACAGACTGACACCAAATGTTATCTGTGTCTTATGTCTGTGGGCTTTATGCTTACAGGTAGATAAAAGCAAGCTGGACTCTGGGAACTGGGTTTACAACAGGAAGGAGATGCAGTTTCCTCTGCCTGTGTATGGATGTATTTAGATTTAAAAGACCTCACTGAGATAAAACATGAATTTTTCACCAGTGCAAACAGAAGAAAAATCAGCCTCTTGGTAATTGTTTTTCATGCTGGAATATTTTATTTATTTCATATTCATCCTCTTTTCTGTAAAAAAAAGTGGCTTTAGTGACCGCCAAAAGGCTTAGGACAGATTAGATACAGGCTTGTGACACAAAACATTTATTTTCAACTGGAGATTCAAAATGTTCTATTCAGCAGACATTAAAATAACTCAAAATGTTGTCTCTGTCTTTGATGTATGAAGCCTGAAGAAATGTGGCTGCCAGCTTTATCTGATTACTGAATCTTTATGGTCTGATACATTCTAGGATGCAGAGTTCAAGAGATGTTTGCATTAGAGTGTATAGGTAACCTAGGAATTGTCAGACTTAAGCAGACCAGTTACCAATTACTCTCTCTCCAAGTATTAGCTCCTTAAGGGAAAGGTTCCAGAGGTCATTGCTAGGGAAAGATTTGCATACTGTATGTAACTCATGCTGCAGTCTTGTTGAATATAACAAAGTCAGTTATCCATTTAAGAGTTATGCTGTATATGAAAAAGTTGTTTTCAAATTTTGCTAAGTTATTGAATTGCAAAAATTTCTGAAATATTTTTTTAATATCTAAATGACTTATCAGAGAGGAAAAAGGTTTCATTTTATAAATGTAGAAGACTGCCCAGTCATTTCTCATACATTTAATTCTTATCCTTCTTAAACTAATGAGGAGCAGCTGCAGTTTAGGGATACTGAGCCTAACAGAGAACTTTGATGACATAGATGCAACCCTTCATTAATTTATTAGGTTATTTAGTTGCTTCTTTACTTTCCTATTCAAGTCCAGTTAATCAAAATGGCTAAAATAAAGGAAGTTTGGACTTGGAGATTCAAAACAATCACTATTTCTTCTTTTTTCCTACCATATTTCCCTCTCTTTCTCTTCTACATATATATCATTTTATGCATTATTTCCCAGGATTCAGAGGGAGAGATTTGATGTGATAAAATGTGCTATAGAGATGCTTAGATTCAAATTAATTGGCTCTGTCTTTTCATTCATTTTTCTTCATACATTTTTCCAAAACCTTAAAATAGACTAATACATTTTCAATAGTGTTTGCCATGTTACAGAAAAAAAAACTTAATTGAACTTTTCCTCTATAAATTTCCCCCCCTTATCAGGCCAGTTTCATCCTCCCCAAGTTCTTGAATATTTCTCTTTTTTTATTTTTTTCATTTCCCAATCTCATTTTTTACCAGAGATCACTTTTCCTTGATTCTAAATTTTGTATTATTGCAACCATTTCAACAATAGTTGTCCAATTTTTAGAATTTGCTGAGTTTTTGTTATTAATTGCCTTTCATCGTTCTGAACACCATTTTAAAAAAGAACCATAAATATCAAATTAAAAGAAATCATTATTGTTGATTAGACCTAAAAACGAACACATCCTGAAGTCCCATAGAAAGAATATAGTTTTACCCCTGAATGTCAATACCTTTTCCCAGCTGTGAAAATTGTGATGCAAGCTGTTGAATCAGTGAGAAGTTTAACAAGACTAGAAATGAGACACTGATATAATTAAAAAATCAGAACTACCTTTGGATAAAGGGAATGTTCTTGTTTAATTCTGACCTTGGAAATTCACTCAATAATAATTTTTAAAACTGTTGTGTTCATGAAAAGAAGAAATCTACTTTGGAGAAGTTAGCTGTTTTTTCTCCTTTTGGTGCTTTCTTCAGCTCAGAATATCCTTAATGAACAAGATCTGGTTTTAAGCAGGGAAGTAGAAATTACACCAGATACACATTATGTGTCCTACACTTGTGCAAATGTCAGCTTTGTTCCAGGAATAAACAAAACTCAATCAAATGTCCGCTAAAATGCCTGGAAATTGGAACATTCCCACTACAGTTCTGTGTTTATTAGCACCAGCAAACGTGTGAACTGGCACTTCTTGGGCAGTGCCAAGCATGCATACAATAAGGGGGAGTTTAAAAATGCTCCCCAAGGAATAATAACTGAATGTATTAAAGTCAAGCTAAAACTTCATAGCAATGGCCAAAGGATTTGGAGTGTTCCTTGTATTCCCTCTCCCCACCACCTAACCTCAAGGTCTTATTGCACTGCGTTTGGTTTGAGAGAATTTTTAACAACTGTTCTCTAAGATATTTTTCTCATGGGAAAACTATCATGTCACTCCTCCTCAGCCTTACTTCTCAGGAAAAGTTGACTTGAATTGGTCCAGACCTCCTTGAAAGATTTTAGTTTGAATTGGCTGTCCCGGTGCCTCAAAATGAAGCGACTGAAAGAAGGAACTTATGACAAGAAGCTTTACCAAAGTCTAATGGCAGATAACACTGAAAATCCAGCCTAAAGTGGCACATAAACTAAGCTAACTCAAATATATTTTAAATTAGGTTCATTTGCAATTTTTGCTTCCTTCCTTTCTTTCATTCTTTTTGGTTTTGTTTTGGTTTTGGTTTTTAATTATTTAAATCTAAATCATACCTATTTAAAGAAGTTCTGCTTTTAAGGTATGGAGAGATAACTATGATTTTGGCCAAAACCTAGGAAGAGTTTATGTGTAACTTTAGTTGTTGAGCATCTGGGATTGATCACACTGAACCTATGTTAAAAAGAGCACATTTGATGAATCCCAGATGTTTTAATATGGCACTCCCTCCCAAAATAACTGGATCAGGACGGGAAACGAATAAAAGATAAAAGTTTTAAAATTAAGAACCTAAGCAGTCTTAAATGTAGGCAACTTGAAGGTGATGGAGATGGTGGCATTGTGTCCAAGTAAGTGGACACAAGTCCAAGTAATTCTCTGTATTTTCTTTGTTTGGTGGTTTCTGAGAGCTGAAATCTCATACGGACGTAGAACTAGAGGAAAATGCTTGATCTTGACAGTGAAGATGGTGTTTGGATTCACTTTCTCTTGCTGGTACCTGTGCTTCAGCCTTGTTTCATTCTACAGATGGGCCTGCTAATGATTTTCTAGCAAACTTTAAAGACAAGCTAATGCGCATGGTAACTTCAAGGATAGGAAAAGCAAAGCAAAAGTGGCAGTCAGATAAAAAACTGCTAAGCTTTTATCAATTTCTATGTAGATTAATAAGAGATAGACCAGCTAATTGATTAAAAAACACACAGTAAGTTTGTTAACATTTTCCCACAGCTGACACTCACAAACATAGCACCATCTTTGACTGTCTAATTTTTCACTTTTGGGCTATTTTCTCATCCTTGGCTAAGTCAGGCATAAAGTATATTGTTCTTCATAAAATAATCTGCCATTTTAACTTTTCCTCTTTCCTCCTTCCAACCCTTTTGAATTGTAAGAAAAATTATTATACAATAAGAATTTTGCTGTTACTGCAGCTTGGAGAATTGTCCATGGTTTTTGATAGTACAAGGAACATGGAGGGAACAAGGGTCTTTTGCTTCATTGTGGTAGTAGATCAGCAAAAGCATAATTCTCACCATCCCTGAGTGCTGTGCAGACATAAACAGCCAATATTTACACCTTGAGACCTGTGATTAGGAGAAGAAGAATCAAAAAAGGAAAAAGGTAGTTGTATTTTCTAAATGTAATTTAAGCCAAATGGGAAAGAAGCATGAGTTCTACTGAAATAAAAGGACATTTCTCATTGTTCGTGTTTGAAAGAATAATTTTAGCTAGAATGTTTAGTAAAATTTATCCTCCAGTGCGTGCTTCTAAGCAGAGGCAGGACCTTTTTTCTGCTCCTTTTCACTAGTGGTAGTATGGCTTGAGATGCAGTGTGGGAATCTGTCAAATCTATCAGAGTGACTTGTGGAGGGTTGACCTTGGCTGGATGTCAGGTGCCCACTGAGCTGCCCCATCACACCCCTTCTAAGCAGGACAGGGTGGGAGGAAAGTAAGATGGGAAAATCTTCCGGGTCAAGATTACGCCCTTTTAATAAAACAAAAGTACAGGTCACACACACAGAAGCAGAGGGAAACAAAGATTTTATTCTCTGCTTCCCACCAGCAAGCTATGTCCAACCCATTCCTGGGAAGCTTCAGTATGCATAGAGGTTCTTCAGGAAAATAAGTAATAATAGGAAATGTTCCTACTTCGTTCTCCTTTTTCCTGGCTTCTGTTGCTGAGGATACTCTAAAGATTTTGACCACTCAAACACCTTCCCCATTACCAATGCAAAGCACAGAGTTGTGAGAGCTGCTGCAGAAAATCAGCTGCATCTCAGCCCCAGCACAAACTTAAAGCTGACTTTGTTTGCCCCATCCTTACATGGAAATTGCCCTCTATTGTTCCAGGAAATCCTGGACATTAACATCTTGATCATCCATATCACTTTTATTTTATTTCTTTTCTTTTGTGCTCAGTTGCACCTTTTTTGTTAGTTTTATTTATAGGCAGAAGTAATGTGTATGCATTTGTGCACACATTTGCTACCCCGTGGATTATGAAGAGAGATTGCTAACATGAGTAAGTTTCACTGCAAAAGTATGTGCTGCATTATGGAGAAATAAAGTGTTTCATTTTCGTGAATGGGAATGTACTGCAAACCTGTACCTACAGAAATGAAAGCAAGTGCCTTTACAGGGGAGTTAGCTTTATTTTGAGACAAAGTAATTAATTCTGGAACTCATGACTTAAAAAAATTACATTGAAATGTATAAAGTATTGAGTTGTACTTTATATAACTCCTAAAGCAAATGTTATGAATTCATGGTGGATAAAATGATTAAATCATTAAATGATTTAAATTGGATTGAAAAACATTGAAAGAACACATTTCAAGCTACATTAAAGACTTGATTAACATTCCAGAAAATTTAAAACTAATATATTAAAAGCACATAAATCAACAGTGACAACACAAATCCAACATGAAGACAGACTTTATGTGATATAATATTACAAATACTTTTACTTTAGAAGACCCATTAATGATTTAATCAGAATTGATAAAAGGAAAATAAGCCAGAGATAAGGCTCTTACTTTGAACTAGTCTTGACCTTTTTTAGGTGTCTTGTCAGACTAAATGATCTTTTACTGTTTAGCATGGGATGTCTCAGGTGCAATAAAGTACAGTCTGGTAACTCGTTTTTTGGAAGAAGCCCTGTTTCTTAGGGGGAAAAAAAAAAAAGGGTGTGCTTGAGTTCCTGTAAGCATGGCTGTGATGGGTTAGACTAAGGATTCTTCTAGTCCAAGATTAAGGATTCTTCTAGTCCAAGATCCTGTCTCTGCCATTGCCAGTAGCAGTTGTTTCAGAAAAAAAGAATAAAAATTGAATGAATATAACATGATAGTCCCCATGGCAAATTCTTCCAGATGCTGGCAGTCTGTGTTTTAGAGAAACCCTGAGCCAGAGGTTCCAACCTTTCATTCACGTTTCACAGCACTCCACAACCTTACTTATGTTTGTACCTAATAGCTTTTTGAACCATTTTTATTCCTGGCATCCTGCACACCTCGTGGCAATGAGCTCCACAGATTAAGTAAAAAGCTGTGAACAACTGTAGCTGTTTCAATCTCAAACTCGATTCTTGATTGCACTTCTTTATTCTGCTAATATGAAGCCTAGTAAGTACTCACCACCTTCTCATTACTTCTGCTTTTACTTTATCTCTAGTTATAAATCTTCTCAGTTTTTTGTCTTTGCTGAGTTTTTGAGGTTTTAACTTAATTCGCCTTCAAAAAAGGTAATTCTGAATCTGTCTCTTGAAAATGTCTTAATCCTACTGTTCAGAACTGAATTGTTGAAGTTAGGGTCTTGTTTTCTTGTGATTCCTGAAGTGGCTGGTGCACACCTGTACCAAGACAGAGCATAACTTTTTATCTGCCAGGATTAAAAGAGAGCTACAAAGACAAGCATGGCATTTAACTTTAAAAGGGTCTGTGGGTGTTAGAAGCCAACTACAGGCTCCAAACCACTGAAGTTGACCTAAAGGCAAATTTTGGCCCTAAAATTGCATTACATGAAGTAAGTGCTATTGGGAGCAATTAACAATTCTCCATCTGCCAATAAATACATAGATATTTTCTTTTAGAAGAATAGGGAGTGAGTGATATATTAGGTACCATTTTGTAATGACAACCACTGTACCAAAGTGAAAGTTTTAAAACACTCAAGAGTTCTTTCAGAAACTAAATCTTATGCCCTTTGTGTCATCAGACCAAATATATGACACACAGAGGAAAAACTGGGACACATCATAAAATGTGTGTAGTGCAAATACACTCAGACCACAGTCAGAGGACAAGGTTGCATAATACACAATTTCAGTTTTAAGGACTTATATTTATGGAGAGTTTGTAATTAAAATTATAATGCAGCTAAGAATTGGAATTTTTCACCTTAGAGAAGTTGCAGTTGAAATTCAATTTACAAAGAATAAGAATGGATTTAAACAGGAATCCTAGCAGGCATTTTAGAATTATGTGTTACCACTGAAGAACCTCATGGCTTTATTTAGAATGAGCATCAGTAACATTCTGACAGAAAGTCTAGTTCTGTCATGAGAGGAGACAAGTGCTTCTCTGAATTGGTTGGCTTGACCAAGGCCTTGCCTTCACTAAATCCTAGATGCAAACAGAGGCTACCATGCCTGTGAAGAATGGGCTCCTGCACAGCCTCAGCCACGGGACTTCACAAAGGCATATTGTAATGCAAACTTGATGATGAAAAATAATTATTTTAAAATTTCCAGACATAAATGATTTTTTATAAACATTGAAAATTTCCCATTATTCCTCAACTTTTCTCATATTATTTTCGTATTACTGCTATATTACTTGTGTATACCACATCACATTAGCATATTATTTTTATGCATACCCATATTACTCATTAGTAAGTATTTTATTTTAAAGTGAATTTTTCTACTAATCAATTCCATCCTTTTAATTTTAAATTTTTCTGTTACACTACAGCTATCACCTGTGAAATGGAGCTCTTCTTATAGAATACATAGTGCTCAATCAGCCTGTAATCTCCTTGGCAAACAGGCTATATAGCAATCCTTCATTATAAAGCATAATTCCAAACAATGAATTACCCGCTGAAATTTTAGGGGCCTCATTTAATATTTCAATATTTTTCTTATATTACATAAATTACATATACTTAATCTGGGTTTCTTTGAGAACTGCAGAGGCAAAAAATATTAATTTGTACATCATGTACCTACTCCTTCTTAAAATTTCATTTTATATAAAAGACAAAGATTCCATCAGCACCTTCAGTCAAGAAAAATCTTCAAAAATTTACAATGAACTGACCGTGCTTATTAAGGTCACTATAGCCTTTGCTATTCAAACAAGTCATCAATATTATTGCAACTATGGCCTACTTTTTTAGTTCCAACCAGTATAAATTTCTCATTTTGCCATGAATTGAATTGCATCTCATAGGTTGTCTCTCATCTGTAGGGTGATCCACATTACTTCAGTCAACTGCTTTATCTCTCACCTAAATGTGGAATGATATGTAACTAAAATCTGTGGTGATTTTATATTTCTTCATTTATGATAATTTTTTTAAGCCCACGACCAAGAAACCTTTAAAAAAATGTATTTTAATACAGCTTCCTCTTCTATGCCAGTAATAAGCCCCAATTTACATTCACATACACTCAGGGTTTAATCCATTCAAAATGTTTAATTTGTAACACTCTGATTTCCGAAATGAAACCACAATGGTATAATAATTCAAGTATTTAATAGCACATTCAATATACTATGCCATTAATATTCTGTCTATGGACCAAAGGGATTATGCAATAATATACCTAGTTCTACAAACCCATACTGACTATTGTTAATTTTACTGACTCCCCCTTGATTCTTTAGTAATTGATTAACATACCATCATTTATCAAAGTTATGATGACAGGTCTATGAATTATTCAGATTTTTTAATATCTCAATTTTGGCTTGACATTAGCTTGGTTTGGATTTTTTTCAGTATTCCCTGGCTTACTAAAAATAAATGAGACAGCTCCCAAGCCACAGTTTTTAAATCTCTTGGACACAGTTTATCAGGGCCAGTAATTTAAAAATACCTAAAATTTACTAATCACCTTATGAGATTTGGCTAAGATTCCGCTGGAGAGCACATGTGTAACATTATGTAATGCAATCCTGTTTTTTTTGTCCTAATGATAAATAATAATTGAAATAACACTTTCAAATTTTCTACATTATTTTTCAATCCAATACTAGTATTGTAATTTTCCTTGTTTCTAGCATCAAACGAAAATTCATCAGAGTTCTACTTTAAATTGGTAGGCAAATAATTTTCCTTTCATTTTTTTTCCATTTCATTTCAAAAGTATTATTTATTTTTCAATTCAGGTATCACAAAGATATTCAGGTTTCACTAAGGTTCATTGTCTGCAATTCCTATATCATAATTTATATCTATTGCTATAAAATTAATTTTGGATTATTCCATTTCTTCTCTAGACCAGCTTGTTATGCTTATGATTTGGATTTTTTGATCAGCATGGAATTTTTTTCCAGACTTCGATTTCTGAGGAACTCAGTAAAGTTTTCTTCCGCATTTTCAGATATAAATCATAATTTTCTGTTTCAATTTTCTTTTTGATTACTTGACTCATATTAATTTCACTTTTAAGAAATTAGTCTCTTATGACATTATATATTTACTTATATGAAGCAATTTGTTTTAATTCATTCACAGTATTTTAAATCTTTGTATCTAACAAATTTTGACCTTGTGATAGTTTTCTGTGTTACAGAATGGGAAATAGCAGAATTTCACATAATTGCTGTAATTAATTTACAGACTAAAATTCATCTATCATTTCCAAAAATTGTGACATTTAAATATAGCCAACTCAGCTATGAGCAGCTGCTCATATTAAATTCCGCCATGATATTGTTGATTTACCTTCCCTCTGTAGTTCCATCTTCAGGTGTCATTTGCTGACTGATTAACACTAGCTGTCACCTAAGTGACCATATTCTGTGTATGTGTTCAAAGAAACAAGAGTAGGCAACGTGCTTTTCCTTCTTCCTACCAGATTAGAGGTCTTAATTTTACATGTTAGAGCCATGCAAATCTTGTGAAGAGATCTGATTAACACTACAATACTAATTTCACCTTTCCTTATTGTTCTTAGTGTGAAACTTTTCTCTCTCGTACATCAGTTTGTTTTTTCTGAAAAAGGAGATTCTGTTTCTGCTGGGCTGTGAATGTATTCAGATCACATAATTTCCATCTAAACTCAAAACATTCATGCATACAAGTCTCAGGATCCATATCACCTGTTCTCATGTACCTAAAATTATTGAATAACATCTTTTGGGACTATAACATAGAGTTCCTTAAACCAGACTATGAAGTGCTTTGCACTGGGAACCACGTCTAAGTCTTGGTGGAAGATACTTAATTTAAATTTAAACTGCCACAGGAAAACAGTCCAATAGGTATGCTTAAGATCTAATCTCCCTTGGACAGAACTGAGTCTAATGCAAAACTCACCCTCTTCCATTGCAAAGAGTGCACAAAGAAACATAAAGAGAAATGATAGCCTGAAAGCAATGACCTACTCATGAAAGCATATCCCCAGGAAATTGGAAAACAGGTTTTTAGGTTCATTTCCACCTTAGGTGGTTTGAATTCACTTTGCTGAACAGCAAGGTGCAACTGCCAGGTTAGAATTTTCCAACTTTAAGTTTGAGGCTGGCATAGTGCTGCCGGAAATGTGGTAATTGAGAAGCCAGATAAAGACTTAAACTAGATCTTGACCCTGTGTTGATCAAGAACAAATGCTAATTTTATTCCCTTGAACACTGGGGTAAGTGGGATCGTCCTTGGTGCCTCATTTTACCTAAAAAGGATCAGGGAGATCATCATCATGTAATGCAAGTGGGGCAATGCTGTTGGAGTTGAGTAACATCACACCTCTCTGCAGCTGGTCACTAGCTCCACAAATACACAATGAATTGTGCTATACCTTTTTTTCTCCTGTAACTATTCAGATTACATTATCCAGTGTTTAATGTTGAGGCCTCTGTCTCATGGCCCATCCCAAAGTGAAACTGCAGAAACACAGGGGCGTGCTGAGTAGCACAGCTGCTGTAATGCGCTGCTGCCCACTCGGCCACAGCTCACAGCCCTGGGCTAGAGGGAGTTTAGACAGTGGAGCCTAAGACAGAGAAGCCAAATTGTTGTCCCTTGAATGAGTTCATTTAAAAATCCTAGAAGCAGGGAAAGGTATGTGGATGGGCTGAAAAAGAGCACCCCAAACTTCCCACCATGTAAGGCAGAGTGGCTGCCAAAGCATGACCACACACAGAAACACCCTGTGAGACAAACCTAAACCAGGGAGACATTCCTCCAGCCAGGGATTCCCACAACATCTCCCAATCTGTCTATATTTGTCACAGACATGCTCTCTGACCACAAACAGGATGGTGATACACATCTTACCCTGCTCCCTGTAAGACACAGAGGAATGGCATAACGGGGTGTTAAAACCCCGACACAGCTGGGAAAGCATTCTTTCAGAGCAGGCAAGACAACATCACACATACTCCAAAAATCCAACCCGAAGCCTTGGAATAATTCAAGCATGTGTTATGTTGCCCTGGACCCTGAGTGACTCCTAAACTCAAGCACTTTAAGAGATGACAGCACAAACACCTCTGGGGCAAACAAACACTCATGTAAAGACATACTTATGATATCCCTTTCCCCAAATACACTTTTGGATGGAATCTGAGATAAGAATTTCTGAAGGAGAAGAATGTCAAAGAAAAGTCTCTATCTTTATTCAAATGAGCATTGAAAGACTTTTTTTGCTTGACATTCCCAAGCTGAGTTTGTGTCACCTAAAAAAGCTGACCTTGGAAAGTAAACCATTGGTGAAAGCCTGTGTTTCTGAAGGAATGAGCTACAGGCAAAGAGAGAAGAAAGAAATATAAATAAATAAGATGAATATTGAAAATGTTAGCCTGACCAGAGTGTAGTGAGGCTATGTATGTGTTAACAAAGAGAGAAGACTATTTGGTAATAAAACAATAAGACTAAAATTTATGTGATAAGAAGTCCTTAAGAATGAGAGAAACCCACATCACAGAGAATATGTAAGATTCATTGCTGTGTTTCGTAAACTTTGCAAGTGAAAGATAAGGAGTGAGACTGATTAGAACTACATGGCACTTTTATTTATAACTTTTAGCGCAATGTATACTGTGTTAAAATATTTGTACCCATTAAATGTGGGCTCACAATTTACCATCTAAGCTGTTCTCACTGAATTCAGCTTACCGAGAAATGCAAACACTGTCATACACGTGGTAATTAGGTACAGATGTGATTATTTGACAAATAATCATAACGAATAATTGTCACTTCCTTGTTTATAAACCACTAATTTAAAACATGTGTGTGCTGACCTAACCTCACTAGTGCACCCTTTTCTAATGTGGGGAGAGAAGAGGGAGAGAGGTTCAAGCTGTTATCTTTTCTTCAAGAAAACTAACCTTTTGTTCTCTGGTTCTAACTTTCTGCTTCACAGAGTTGCTTTGCTCAGAAGCACGTTTCCCACTGGCTTCTGTTTTGCAACACTTGTCATGAAAAACCACTTTAGGAGAGAGGAGCAGGAGGACAGAGGCACAAGACATGGTATGTGGTTGATACCATTTCTTCCAGACATAGCAGTGAAAGTGGTTTACATCATTAGAGGGCTGCACAGTCCCAGACATGAAGGATACACAAGAATCTTCTCAGCCAGAAGAACCATAGCTGAGATCAAGGCAACAACGTAATTGAGAGATTTTTTTTTGTGAGAGAATGAATCATTTCAGAGAGATAGAGACACAAACTACTTTCTCACTTTGCACATAAGCAAAGTTTTCAGTTTGTTCATGAACTAGACATGAAATCAGTATCTGCATTTATGAAAACATATATGTTCATAAGAGACACGTGAAATTTAGTTGTTTATGTATTAGAAAATAAGAATTTAAATTTTCTCATTTACATTAGTAAAATCAAAGGTAATTTCACTTCAACTGATGATGTTATACCAAGGATAAAATGGTAATGTTGTCAGTAGTGGTTAAAATGGTACATTTCTAAGGTTGCACATGTAACTTAACAGTGTTTACATTGAAGTTTGTTGTTTATCTGTCCTGAAAAATGTTATACCAACTCTTCAAACAATTTAATTTAAGTTTGCAATCAAGTGCTGGTGTTGAGTCCTTAGGAAAAAAGAGCAAGACTCTTAGTGAATGCTTATGGAAAAAAATACTGTTTACATTTCAGCTTCCCCTCAGGATCTTTAGTGTAATGTTTATAGAAAGCAGACAGCAAAGTTGTACAATTTTATAATAATGAATAATACCATTTAAATTAATTATTATAACTTTCTCCTAGACCATCATTGTAAAAAATGGAGATAAGAGGGGTCCTAAACAATCACAGGTTGGTGACTTCTTGTCTCTTGTTTGTAGATGTTCCCTGTAGCACAATAGAACCCCAACTTTTGATGTCCCTGAAGATGCTGCCAAGATCTACTCTTCACAGTGATGTCAGTGCTGCTCTCCATGCAGAGACCTGGCTGTGCTGAGGATGGAGGGTGGGTGCACCCACACCCCTGGTCTTCAGAATACTCTGTCTGGGAAGATATCAGAGCATACCACACATTCCTCCCTGTCCACAACCCCAGGTTGTTTCTGAAAGCAAACCAATGTACACAAGAACATGACAAGCACACAGATCTCTTGGAGCTGAGTGAGAATGAAACTGATCCTGGTAACAAAACAATCAGAACTGGGAAGTGAGACATGAACCACATCCTCCTGCTCAGCAAGGATTCAACATGTTCTTTGGGTGTAATTGAGTTTTTGTGCCTCTGAATCTGCTAGAGCAGTAGAGCGTGCATTTAACAACTTTCCAACTTTAATAAATACTTCTCAATACTATTCTTAACTATGATTTTGAAAAATATTTATTCAACTCATAACTTAAGGCAGATTTTAAGACCAAAACCCGTTCAAGATAAGAGAACTATACTTTTCTGAATAAAGTCCTTGGTCCTGCTTTTCAATTTATGAGTTGATCAAAATTATTCATACTACACTCTGAATGTTAGTGTCCTGAGTCCTGCAGAGAGTGTGTACAGCTAGTGTCTCCCAGAAGCACATGACACCGTGTAGGACCACAGCAAGTCAGAATCCTCCAGCTCAGGACAGACTGGGATCCTACACCAGTCTGTTCTCTCCAACAGTGTGACAGTGCATTGGCACTGTCTTCCTTCCAACCTCTTTACAGTAACTTATACCACATACTACCACTCCTCCCATGCCAGCCTTTTTCTCTCCCTCTTTTTTTTTTTTCTTTTCCCCTTCCACGACTCTGCAGTCACTCTATAGAGCAGCCCCAGAAGCTCATTTCAGGAGAGGCAGTGGGAGCCCAGCTGGACGTGACAGGTTGCAGCCTTAGCTGTGGGACTGAGACAGACTTACCAACCAAGAGTTGAGCCAGTGCTCTGACCCATCCACCACAAATAAACAGCTGCTTTGGCTCCCACGACTGGGAGAAAACCCCAACCACCTCACCTGATACTACCAAATCTCTCCTCCCTTCTCTTCACTCTACTTTTTATCAAAGAGAGCAAAAATCAACCCTCTGCTTCAGAGTGATTTGTAGAAATCTCCAGTAGAAACAGTTCACTTTTCTCTATTAATAATTAAGACTAATCCAGACTAAGAGGCCCTGACCAAAATCTCTGACAAAAAGAAAGGCTCAGGAAACTTCCAAATAAATTAACTTTATACAATCAGGCTGTTTCCTAAACCTTCAGCTTCAGAACTCCACATGTTTTGTTTTGGTTTGATGTGTTTTTTCCTGTAGTACAGTCTAATCTAAACTTTGTATGTGTGTCTGTGTCTATGTGTCTGTGTGTGTGCTTTTAGCACGAATATTCCAGTTTATTCACCATAGGAATTAACCATGGTGAGCCAGGGTCTCTATATTCAAATATCTGATATAATTTACAATGAATTTATCAGGTTAACACATTTGTGATCCTTGGGTCCATTTACTCTATCAAAATTAATGCCATATTTTGATTCTATAATGATTGTACATTTTTTTAAATGTCATTTAAATGCCTACATCTAAACTAGATAATTTGGCCTCATTTTATTCTACAGAGAGAGGCTCATTTTCTGAATAAAGTTCATGCTGTTTCATCATAGAAATTTCCTATGGAAAAGCATGTATAAATTTAAAGCTAAATCTGTGTTTTTCTGGATTAGTCCCTAAATAAATGCAAATATTTAGACTTGATATCAGGAGATCTAATTCAATATGATTGGGTTAAATTTGGAAGAAAAAGGCCAGAAAACAGCCCTTTACTCCAAAACAACTCAGAAGGAAAGCTCTGTTGATGCAACATTTGTCCTCCTCAGCTCCCCTTAGTGTCTGATCTCAGCATATTGAGACATCTGTGATTTTTGTGTATTACGGGGGTCAGAGAAAGAAATTGGCTTCTTACATGTTCTGACACAACTGTGAAAAGAAAATTTCCAATACTGAGATCAACTTCAACTCACCCTGCAAAAGACAGAAACAAGTGGAAGCAAGGAGTAACTGACAGAGTGAGAAATATATATATATATATAAAAGTAGTTTAAAATTTTAAAAGGAATACATTCATAGTAATTTCACGATTACAAGCCGCACCTGATTATCAGCCGCAGCTCCGGCTGTTGGCAATATTTAGGTCTTTGTCCATACATAAACTGCACCGGATTATTAGCCGCACTTTCGTTCACAGCGAGGATCTGCGTGCAACTTTCACAAAGTTGCCAATTAGTAACAGAATCGCGTGATCACGGCGTTCACTGGCTCGGCCCCACTGCCCCGCCCCCCCGGGCCACGGAGCGCTGCCACCGCCCCACCCCCCGGGGCCGGGCAGTGCTGCCGCTGTGCCACCACTGCCCCGCCGCCTGAGGCCGGGCGGGCTCCGGCTTGGCTCAGGGCTGCTGCGGGCTTGGACTTCCAGGTTGGGAAATTTCTCAAATTTGTTCATATATTGGCCGCTCCTGAGTGTATGCCACACTTCTGGGTTAGGAGCAAAATTTTAGTCAAAATGGTGCGGCTTATAATCGTGAAATTACTGTACTTCTTTTTTTCTACCATCTTAGGAGAATGAAATATGTCAACTCCAGAATGTCAACAGAAGAATGAGGCTCATTTAGTTTATTAATGCATCTTTGACTATGGTACTGGGAATAACTTTTCTATGGGTGAGTTGCAAAAGAGCACCAGGAAAACACAAAAGGTACAGTGAAAACTTGAAATTCAGGGAATTATCACAGCTTTTCTGTCCTCACTGAGTAATCTGGCTCACTAAGGCACATCAACCCGATGTGAAGCTTTTCTGCGTCCTTGATTAACATGTATATAATCAATCTTAACCAAACACAACTTTCATACACCTGCTCTGGCTTTGAGATAATTATTTCATGGGGTCAGTCTACAGAAAAAGTACTGCTTAGCACTTGACTCATCATTTTCACTGACTAATGGTACTGTTTGCCCAGACCTAGCTCTTCCTTGCTCTCCTCAATCATCCTAGTTGACTGCTGGAGGTTTGATGAAATATGAGATGCTCCTTGTACCCTCAGTGTCATTGAAGCACTCAGCGGTTCAAGTTGTCTCTTTCCTGCCCCCTACAATTTGTCTGCAGGTTTGTGTCAGAAAACAAAGCAAAATACATCACCACTGCAAAGGCAAAAAAAAGGAGAGAAAAGTAAAACCACAAAACACAAACAAAAAAAAAAAAACAAAATCAAAAGCACAATCAATCACACTAAAGGCTCAGTGTATGTGGTTACCTTGTTATAAAATTCTTAGCACCTTACATTTCAACAGCTCCTTCACAGCAAGTCCCCTGTGTGCAACTTGTTTCTTGAAAGCTCAGATGTAATTTTTTACATTCCTTTAGACTGGGGCTCACTCTACAAGTGAAAGAGCTAAATTACACATCCTCTTGCTGGCCAGAAGCAATATACTTGAAGAAATGTATTCACCTTAGATCATCCGTGGAATGAAAAACTGCTTACTGCAGAACTGTGTTACAGATCTATGATCTGATGAACAGTTCTTTCTGTCTTTTTTTTTTTGTAAATTCCTTTAAAAACTACTAGAAATAAATTTGTAAACATGTCTTTTATACAATAAGTAGTATAGAAGAAGAAAATAAACTGTTTATCCATGGAAAATTGATCTTCAGAAATACTTTATTGTATCACATTGTAAATGTCTCTTGAGGGAGTATTTTAGTTATTCCAGGACTTCATTATCTTCCCCTGTTGGTCAGAATGCAATTTCCATTACTGTACTGCATTAGTTACTTCAAAATGCTTGTGGTGTGACTTTGGGAAAGTCATTCTGATTAGTAGCAGATGAGTAACAGTCAACCAAGATCCCTCCCTGTGTTCAAAATATTACTGAAATAAAAAATATTAGAAACATAGAAACATTAGGGTTGGAAAAGACCATCATCAAGTCAAATCCTTATATTTGTTTATTTTCTTTATCTCTAAGGATTTTTTTTTTCCACAATTATGCAGAAAAATGTCATTGACTGAATACTCTCACTGAGGAAGGGATGAAAAAAACAGGATTGTGCCGCTCAAGGAAGAGAAGGATGGAAGTGAGAGAGTGGAACAGAGTAGTCCTCCAGTATGCAGATCATTGATACAATAGAAATAATTATTTAATTGGAGATGTTGTTATTAATTATGCCCAAAAAAAAAAAAAAAATAAAAGGAAAATAAGATGAAGGATAAAAGATTGAGGAAGTTTATCAGAGTAGCTTGTCTGGAGGAAGGCTTGGGAGAGTCCACTGCTGGAGGCTTTAAGGCTTGGTTATAGAACTGTCATTGGGGACACAGGTAAAGTTCATGTGCAGGTTGGATACTGCTGACTTTCCATTACTCACTGTGCTGTGATCAGTGTTAGAACTGCAGGAGGGTAGGTGCTATGAAATTTCCCAGCTAAAAGTCACTCAGTGTCTGCTTTGACTCTTCATTATTTGTGCTGAGGGAAAATTTACTCTATATTCTTTCAGGTCTTCCCAGGATAGTTTTGAAAACAGAAGATTAGCGAGCAAAATGATAAGAAAGCAAATAATAAATTGTGAGAAATTTATAGTCTTTGACAAATGTGCTTTGATGTGTGTAAATATGGCTATTGACACAAATAAAAACCATTTGTCAAAGTCTTCCTTGAGAAGAAGTCATCTGTTTATTAAAGATGAAAGGCTGCAAGTTGGTGAAACAACTTTAAGTATTTAAGATTCCACTCATTGTTACAAACCCTGTGCAGGGTTTATCCAGCTCCACTGTAGGTTATAGAGGCAGGGTCAGGTCCACCACGGAGGCAGGCACTATTCAGCAGTTAATTGCATTAGCTAATCATAGGTAGAGGTCACCAAAATTCCTCATTTCATCAGGATGATTTTGGACTGGGCTTTATTTTCTCCCCCAATCTGCTGCTTTTGTCAAAGACAAACCTGTCACTTCATGGATGTACAGCATTCATTTCACCATGTATTTACAGTGCTAAGGTCAGTTCTGGATCACTAAGACAGGGGAAATTTATCATTTCCATATCTGGAGTCACAGTGAAGTGTGCCATCATTGGCTCCATTTTTCTGACATCTTCAGTCTTCTATAAGACTCATTTCTATTTCTTTTTATCAGCTCTTCTTTAGCTTGTGTTTCTCTTGGTCTGAGATGTTCTTCAGTCTGTCATTACTTCAACTGTCCTCCCACAGCATAGTCATTCCTGAGCAGCTTTCCATCTCTCTGTCTCTCCTTAACTTGAGTTGTTGGTAATTTATAAATATAATAGCTGTTTTCAACAGAACTGAACACTGGATGTAGCACAGTGTGGGTTGGGGGACATCTACAGGCTGATTCCTGACACAGAAATTTAACAGAGAAGCTTTTCCAGGCAAGTCAGGAACATCTCAGTTCCACCTAGATTGTCTTCCGTTTTTGTTTTAATTAGTCAGCTCAAAAAATTCAGTTTTGAAAAGTTATATTCTCACTCCAAAAACATAAACAATAAATCCATGATTCCACATGACATATATGCAATTACAAGAAACTGCTTATTGACATCACAATAGCAAGAAAGAAATTATTTGATCTCAGAGCACGAAATGATATGATCTTACATCATAACTCTTATATATAAAGATTTTGGCAAAGCAAAAACAAAACAAAAAAAAACCCCACAAAAAAAAAAAACAAAAACCAAAAACAAAAAAAAAAAAAACCCAAACAAAAAAACAGAAAAAAAAGTTAAATACTCCCACCTCCAAAGCAATTTGTGTTACACACTGGTCCAATATCATAGTTGCAAGTTTTTCACAATTTTTTCCTTTTTATTAGCTTCCAAAAATCAAACTAGTGAGAAAAATGAAGGTCTGCCTGACATGAAAAGAATATGGGTAAATCTAGCTGAAAATATAATTTCTCGCACATAAAACTAGTGTCTTTCTTCTGAGTCTGTGAAGATGTCATTAGGGCAGCAAAAATCACGTTTTCAAGGAAATGCAGGCATCCATTTCCTAGTGAACCCAGGATGTTGAGAAATAAAGTTGGCCTAATTAGCCCATAAGAAGACACATATTGAAATGAATACACTATGTCATACTCAAACTTTGCATAAAAATATTTTGTGAGAGACAGAGTTACGGATTAACTTGGAGGATTTCCATCTGGAAATGTCCCGTGGCTTTCATATATCCTCTAGGGCAGAAATCACCTATTTACCAGTATAGCTTGGTCACCTATAGCATAACTTTTCTAGAAGTGTGCAGCTGAGCTGTCATTATGAAGTGTTTAGTTTACATATTTTCCAATTCCCAAACTGTTTGGTCACATTTTACTTCAGTCACCACTGCTGAGAACTCCCTCAGTCAGGATAGGGGACAAAATAATTTCCTAATTCAAAATTCTTACCCATGCCTTCTTAGCGGTTGAGTATATAATGAGCCTCAGATCCTCCAAAAACACAGGACTAAATGAAGAAACATCCACAAAAATCATATTTTTGATCTGTGGCTCAGGGTTTGCCTATTTAACTCTAGTTTACACTTAACCCTCAAGACTGGGTTTATAGAGGTGAAAATTGCCTCACAGTGAAATTTTCACTACAAGCCTAGTTAGTTGGAATTTTAATGGACAGAAGGAATCCAAACCTGATAGAAACCCAAAGACTTTTAATCAGGAGGCAAAGGTTGCATTCATAACACCAAGCAGATCAGTCCTAATCTCTCTGACATCTCATACCCAGATTTCTGCAGGAGCTCAGCTACATGAGTGCCAAGCAACCAGAACAAAAAAGGTTTGTGTGCTTTCAGAGGATATTCAGGACTGTGCTCCCAGTGCTTATGCAGCTGAGCCATTGGCAGCATCTTATTACACATTTTCCAGCAGAGAAAATCTTTTCCAGACCATTGATTTCTTTTTCTTTGCATGTGCCAATGTATTCAAATGGCTCCACACAGGTGAAATTATATTTCCCATATTAAGCTGAAGGATTGAAGGATCTGGGATTTAGGCTGAGAGCCCTTTGTGGAATACGGGTATCTAGTTCCTGTGATGGTCTTTCTTTAAATCACTGACTAATGCCAAGGTCATTTCCCTTTTCCCCATCTCTACTATGACTGAACTATGATGAAGAGGGACTAAAGGGATAACTAGTGGAAGAAGGGAGGGGAAGCATTGAGGAGAAGCCCTTGGTAGACTCTTGTGGTCTATTCAGATCTCTGCAACAGAGGGCTTTTGAAACACAAATGGTATGGTATTCTCATTTGAGTCTATCCTAGAACTGCAAGAAAAACACAAGCAAATTTTCAGTTGGCAGTTAAAGACTTTAATCAGCTGGGTTAAGGCGGTGTATTTTGCAATTTTCCCTGAAACTCTGCAGAGCATTTTTTTTAAAAGCAAAGTGGTACTGTTATTTGATATGAAGCTCATCATAGAGGTTCCCAGCCATAATTTAGTTATTAACTTTCTTCTTGTAATTATTCACTTTCCTTTCTGTAATAACTAATTCTTAATTTGCTTTCCTAACCATTCTTGTTGAAATCCATCTGAAAGATAAAAACCTTAAAAACATTTTTCCTTGTGTCTGGAGCAAAAGGTAGGTTCAGTGGTGTGTTGATGATATTCTTAGTTACTCCAAAAATATAATTCACAGTCCCAGACCAAACTTCAGGGAGTTGTTTTAGTAATGAAATTTTATCCATACATTTAAATGCATTCTTCCCTAACAGCAACCTGGGCTAGACAGATTAAAATACCATCATTAAAGTGTGGGTCAGATTTTAACATAGCAATATTTTCTGTTAAAAATATCTGTACCATATGCTCACATTCTAGACACATATAAAATAAAGCTTTCTCCATCACAAGGTTTTTGGTCAGCACACAATTCTTCTGAAGGTACTGAAAAATTGCTAAGTTGCAGAGGTAAAGATCTCAATTGTTAAATGAAGCCATATTCATTATTTATTTGCCTGAGAGTCTAGAAAGTGACAGCTCTCTGCAGGTCGTGTGGTGATACAAGAGAAGCAAAGCAGGAAATAGGCCAATATGAGAACTGTGATGCCATTTCTGAGCAATCGGTGACGGTGTCAGAAGGACCATGCACAAGCTTGTAGATTTATTTTCTACCTTTACACTTGAAAATGATAATATTTTAAATGCAGATTTCTTCCTCTAAATCAGCTGACATGAGATTTAGGAAAAAACTTCTCTTTGTATGTCCACAAATACTTTACCTTGAGGACATCATAAAACCTGACACAATCTGCTGTGGTTCAGAAATTCAGATGAGGGAATTATGCATGCAACATTTCAATGTTAACATTTCAATATTAACATTTCAACATCCATTGATTACAGTGTTTTCTAACAGCAGACATATTGCAGTTCTTTGAGGATAACTTGTCTTCTGAGCACCACCATGTTAACCTAAATAGGAGACCAGGTAGCCAAGATGCTCTGGCAAATCATGATATGCAGCTACGGAGAGGGCCAGTGAAAAAACTCCATGTAACAGGACACAATTTCAGGATCGTTCAAATGCTAGTCAAAACCAGCTCTGCTTCTGTTAGTTTTGTATCTCATAGGAAAAGTATCTAACAGGCATCATCTCTTGGCATGGCTCTTTTTACTCCTGCAACAGGTATGGAAACCAGCACTGCACTATGGAAGAGAAGACATGACAAAGTCATGGGCACCACTACCTTGTATTTCTTCACAAAATACTCACTAAAATGGTCACTATCAAAAGCTAAGATCATAAATCTACAGCTTCAATCTTACAGTCATCAGCATGATGTACTATGCCTTTATAAATTGATTCCCTGAGGATGGTCTCTTCACAGGGATGAAAGCGATCAGCTTTCAAGCTTTCTTCCAAAGGAAATATTTGCCTCTGCCAGGCCAAGACAAGGTCTTAGAAGTATCTCTTGTCCCTCATCTCCCTCTTTCAGCAGATACAAAAAAGCTTAAATGTCCATAAATACCTTATTTTCCTGAGAAGAGGTAAGGTTTTCAGGCACAACACAAACATTTTTCACAAGGTGTTTTTTGGTAAGAGATCTGTCAGAATGCCATCCTGTGCATGGATGGCACGTGATGACATATAATGCATATAACACAACCTTCTTCTTTACACAAAAGCCAAGGTTTCACTCTTGCATCAACGCTGGTCACCCTGATGGTCTGGCAGCTGTGCATGTCATCTCCAGTACTGCACAGACTGCTTTCCCAGCCATCCTTCTAAGTGGGTGATATAAATTGCTGTCTAGCCACAAGACTTGCTATTACCCTATCGCCTTCTATCACCTTTCATCAGATGGAGACCCCATTCCACATCCCCATCCCACAAAATATTTCTCAATTCCTGCTCTGTCCACTTCACTTAACTAACAAAGGCAACCTCCATGTCCCAAAAAATAAGCTTTTTTACTTCACCTGTGTTGTCCTTGCCCTAGCAACCTTGAGGGAAATGCAGATTAGCGGACTAGGGGAGTTTCCAAAGCAGGCACTACAAACAGATGAAAGATCACAGCAGGAAATAATCAGCATTCTAGTGACCAGCACGCAATTACACCATCTGCAAAAATTGCTTGCATGAATCTCTTTGTAGCACAGACCTTTTGAGCCTTATGGCAAACTGGACACAAGGACATAGACCATATTGTGTAAAACTCCTGGAGGAAGTTGTTCTACACCTCCAGTAAAAAGCCAGAAGCAGGGAGGGCCAGAATGAAAAGATGACTTCATGCAGACAGATCACACATAAAGGAGTTCTTCCAGAAGGGACAGGGAGGGGCTGTATCTATAGCGTGAGGACTAAATCTATTGAATTAAACTCAGTTGCAACAGGGAATGTACCCAGGCCCAGGGACTCAGCTACCTTTCCTATTAAGTTGTTAAAATGGTCTCTGAATATATTTTGGCTTCCCATACAATCTTCTTTTCTCCCTCTTGTGCATGTTTTTGGAGTCTGAATGGGCCACTGTTGCCATCAATATGCAGCTATCCTGCTAATGACCACTTAGATGTGAGGGGTGGCAGAGTACAATAATGGCGGTGATCCTAATCCAGGATTCAGTGCCAGGGAATGGACATGGACAGATTTAGCCAGAGGGGATGAGAAACCCATGGTCTGTAGCTACAGCTCTAGCTAAGAGAGACAAGGCAGGAAAGCTGTGACAGGCAGAAAACCCAGCTGAACAACAGGAGATTCATCCTGATGCATCCAGCACTAGGCTGCTCCTGCTGTCCTTCAAGGCTGAACAGCCTCAGCCAGGCTTCCCTCCCTTGGCTGAAGGCTCAGCAACCCCATTCCAAATGATCTCCTGAAAATAGTATTTCCTGTGTGCTGAAGATTTGCCCCAGAATGCTGTAACTCTATGCAGCACTGCTACATTCACTTTTAAGGGATTCATGTATCAGCAGTGCACCACAGCGTGGGAACTCCACTTCATGTGTCATTAATCCTGCCTGGGGATAGGAAAACTAAGTAGGTGACCTTTTGAGATCCTTTCTATCCCTTTCTTCTACGATAAATATGGATTCAGGATGCAAACTTTCCATTTTCTTATTTTCTTTTTTTTTTAAGTCATTCCCCAATTTCTGTACTTCACCAAAAAGAAAGAAAATATTTAAGGAGATAATCCAAGCCATGCTCATTTAATGCTGAGAAAATAGATAGGTTTGCCAAGCTCTGTCAGGCTCTGAGACCAATCAAGGAAGCCAATTTTAAATTCTGTGGATGTCCCATGAGAATACTTGGCTAATATTTATATCTCTGCTCCAATTTGGGTGATTGCCCAACCTCCTCAGCTGAACTCATCCGCTAACCCAATGTCAAGAGAAAAGAGACAGTTGTTTCTCCCTTGTGAAAGCTGCACCACAGGGCATCCAGCCCAATTCCAAGTCCCAAGCAGTAGCCACCAAGAATTAAAGATACATAAGCTTAACTGGTCTTTTGGGTCAAGAGACTTGGGGTTTTGTTGTGCTGATGCTTGCTGAGACTTCCAGTGATGCTCAGAATATTTATTTATGCTTTCATATCTAAGTTCTGAGACACGATCACTGAATATGCAGAAACATGGATACTTTCCCTTAAAGGTTATGGGATTCCTCCTGGGCAGCATGATCAGGGTGCACTTTCTCAGTCAGGATATGGAGCACCCAGTTGCTTCTAATTACGGCTTCAGCTATGCCACTGCCAGCATATGGGAGACAAAACTCAATACAAGATTCTGACAGAAGATTTCTTTCTAGGTCCCTCATTTATCTAACCATCATCTGGCTGTTTGCATTGTAAAGACATGCTATGGATAAAAAAAAAAAAAGAGCATGAAAACTTTTGAACCTTCAGAAAAAAAGATTTAACTAAACTCAAATTATTTTCAATGGCAAGTGACACAAAAAGAGCTTATTGATATGGAGTTTAGCAAAAGTTCTATGTAAAAATCAAAACGTCATAATGGCCATGGCCAGTAAGCAAATCTTCCAAACACCACAACGTCAAAAACCTGCAACTCTTCTCTGCATTGTTATTGACCAAAGCCAATTCAAAGAAGAGAAGGAAGATGTTCTTTATTTGAGAATATTATTTTAGGCCTCTTATAAATATGTTTTTAAGAAAGCCCTTTCAGAAAGCAGAGCTGGGCGTGTTTGCTTCTGCTCACCTTTAAGCAAAAGGCTCCTGATTTTTCTAATTCCCCCAGCTTTTCCAGATAAAGTTATTGTTAACATACCAAATTATTTAAAGGTAAGTGTTCCTTTTAAAGTCACATGTTAACACAACAAAAAGAATTGTCAAAGTTCCATCTTGAAATATGAAATAAATTGCTCCATAAATCAAAGGCTCTGCAGGTAAATGAAAGGAAGTCCCATCTCTTTGTTCACCCACCAAAAAACCTACAATTGCAGAAACATGGTTTCCACACCCTAAACATCAAATTGACCACAAACTTTCCTCCTCTAAAGTATTATACTGAAAATGCAGTGAATTCCATAAGAAAAGTTACTTACACATCCAAGTTGATGAATAACTTCCATACAAATTGAATCTTTCCAAACATGGGCACAACAACCTTAAACCACAGCATAACTGAAACGATAAACATGCATTGCAAACATAGTCTGCATCCGCCATGGATTTCTAGTCAGAAAATTCCATATTTCATAATTCACTAATAATTGACTCTCCATCATTTGCTTGAGAGGGAAATCTACTCATTTCTGGTAATTTCTTCTTTTTCAGCTCTGGGTCACAAGAATTTTGTCCACATCTGAGGGCCATTCCTGACAGCTTCACTCATTAAGGCTTATAGAATTCTATTTCAAACCTCAGAGCAAAACCTTTGTCACAAATGTGAAGTAGAACAGAGGAAAACAATCTGTTTTTTCATCACATCTCATCACAAATCCTCTTACTCCCCTTTTGCTGGTTCCTTCTGCTCACAGTGTGAAGAGTTGTCTCTGCTAGACCAGCTAATTTCTTGCATCACCTTCTGTTACACACTCCCACAAAAAAATTTTTCGCATTTCAGGTGTGACTATGTTCTTTCTCAGACTAAAGTCACACAAGTTGTTGTGTTGGGTACAGATTAAATCATTCCAGTCTCCAGATTTCCCTTAATGGTCATTCCTGCTATTCTACTCCCATGATGCCGGCAGGATATAACATTTGTTTGACCATTTTATGATCCAGAATTATGATGATGAATTGTTTTTTATAGCAGGCATAAGTTAAGGAGCGGGAATTCAGGCAGGTACAGAACTGACAGGTGGCAGTGAAGAGAGGATGAAAATAATATAAGTCAGATATCTTCTTTAACCTAGTTAACTTGTGCAAACAGGCTGTAAGCGCACTTGGCAAGTGGAAAAGCTGACCAGAAAAGTTTTAAAAGGAGACATTCCAGTATAGAGGTCAGATTTACATTTTGTTCAACTGCAATTTTAGCAGCACAAACGAAGGGAGAGGGAACTGGGGCATGGAATGAGGGCTGTGACTGAGGATGGGAACAAGGAGGCAGGAGGAGAGGGTTTCCTAAACCAGAGTCTCTGCCATGACCACCACAGAACCTCATTCCTTGCAGTGACTCCTGCCTTGGTTTACCACCCTCAGTATCAGATATTTGGGAGCAACACTGGGCAACCCGGGCTCCAGTACATGATCATACAAACCCCAGCACCATGAAAGCCATTTGCAGCCTCCCCTTGGGAGCACACCCCATCAGCCTGCCTCCCACTCAGCACCCACTGCCTTCCTTTGGAGGAGGAGGCACACCACGTTCCCAGGCAGGACTGTCAGCTGCCAAACATCTCTACAGTCTCTTCAGAGACTTTGACAATCCAGGACTCAGTTCCCAGAAGAGTTAATAATTTCATACAGAGTTATCACCTTCTGTCACAGATTTGCTATCTTCTCACTTTGAAGATGTCTGTCTCTCCCCTGTCAGATCAGTTCCTGTGTCTATGCAGCTCTCCTACACATGGTGAGAAATTTAGTGTTGTGAATGGAGCTCTCTGTCCCTGCTAAGCTGGGGGCTGACTGTGCTCCTGCCAGTGTTTGCACAGCAGCCTGCTAGGAGGGAAGACAGCCTGGTTGACACTGGAAGTAGTCCCTGATTGCCAGAGTAGTTTCATCTGAAGAAAAGATGTCATTCTTCCATAATGGTAATATTCCAAAGCTATTGAAAGCTTTTTTTCAAAGTTCACAAAAAGATGGCACATCTCACAGCACAGAAAAGTGTGTCTTGAAAGCCAGAACAAAAATGAGAAAGTGCTGAAGGAAGCAAATCTGCTCATATCTGTTCCTCTACCTTGCCAAGGACTCTGGACTAACCTTGATTCATATTGCCTCTACTCCCTGTTTCTAATCCACATTATGATAATTTATATGAGTAGATAAGAGCCAAATAAAAGTGATATTTATAGTTGCAAGTGCTGGATCCTCCTTAAAAGCAGAAAGATGTTTTTCCTTCTCAGGTGGTCAGAGTGTGCACTGGGAGAGCCATAAGGGGCACTGGTGGTCATAGACTTGTTAGGAAATGAAAGCCTATTGAAATCCATCTTAATCCACAAAACCAAGATAGCACTACAAAGTACTCTGCCTAAGAGGGAGCTGGCTTTCCTACTTCTTTAATCCACATGAGGCAGTGGCTTATAAGCTTTTAGGCATTAGTGCCAATGATCATTATTTCAAAATGTCAAGAATACTTTTTAAAGTCTTAGTCCCTTTACCATCCTACCTCTCCTTGTTTTTCTTTTTCTTGCATTCTTGAGAAATTGAATGGGAATTTAAATCAGTTCCAGTTTACCTTCCCCTGTGATAGATTTCAGCTTCCTTAGAGTAATACATCAGTGTGCTGAGAACTGTCTGCTAGGCAGTTCACTGTAGGCACAGCTACATTAATTCAGTAATGAATTACTGGGGGGAAATACAACCAGATAGCACGTTTTTAGAAAAAAAAATCAAAGTAATGCATTTAGTGTTGCTACTTTGGTAGCAACATTTGTTTTCTGGGTATTATTAAACTAGTTCATATGTCTCAGCTAAGACGTGGAAATAAAAGTCTTCTTTTAGCCATAAGAAAGAGGAGTAAGCTTCAGAAGTGACTGTAATAAACTGGCATCCAGCCCAGAGATGGGAAAAGCTCCATTCAGGTAGGCATTCACGTACTCATTTATAATTCTAGGCTTAGAAAACACCCACTTTGTCATTTTATGTTGTGGTAAGAGCAAACTGCATTTTCTTTAAAATGACTCCTTATTCCGCTAAACCAAGAGATGCTCTTCCAGGAAAACATTAGCAAGAGTAATCTGATTGATCTTCTGGATGAACAGAGTTCAGTTTTTGAGTTCAAACACAAAAATACCCTAGGCTTCACCCTAGTGTGAGAGCAGAGAACCCTGGGCTTGCAGCACGGGAGGCAAAGGCACAGAGCCCATCCCCTGAGGGAGGAATGCACTCAGAGGAGCCAGGTAGGTGTGTGTGTGTACGGTACCAAATCCTAGCTTCAAAGCTCTTCACTTCCTTCTCATGTGGAATTCAAGAAAGAAGTAAGGAAGAATTTCTTTTCAAATCTTTTTTTAGTGTATCCTTCCTTCAAAATAAATTTACCACTCTGTGTAAACAATCCCCATGGCCTCAAGCCCTAGGAACACAAGTTTCCTTTCCCAGAAGCTCCCACATCTGCCATTCTTCAAGCAGGCCGTATCAGCCCTCTGGCAATCCCAGAAGTCTACTGGCAAGCCAAGACTTGCCCTGTTGTTTTTTTTTTGTTCGCTTGTTTGGTTGGTTGGTTGATTGGTTGGAGGTTTTTTTTGTTGTTTGTTTGTTTGTTTTTTTTTTTTACTTTTAATAAACTACATATCCTAAATTATGTAGCTCTTGAAAGATTGGCATTTTGTATCTGTTTTCTTATGTTTTCTTATGCAACTCCCACATTTTTGTTATTTTTTAGCAAGGGCCAACGCTGAGCTCCACAAATTATCCTTCTCTTTCTTGTCTTGGGAAACAAAAAACAAACAAACAAATACAATTTCTAAACAGAAATTACCATTTCATCTGAATTTTCAGGAATTAAAGCTGCTAGAGTGCCCATGAGGACCTCACCTTCAAAACACTTTCCATTTTTTTTGTAGTCCTGATATAGTCCATGTTAATTAACAATGATTTCTAACATTTCCTTACCATTATTAAAGATATTAATTTACCTAGAATTGCCTTTTTGCCAAACAAGGTGCATCCAGAAATGGAGAGAAGTAAAAATTAAGATTGTAATAAGTAGGGAAACCTGGAAACAATGTACCACATTGCACTGCTTTACAGTCAAGCTTACTGGCAGTAGTGCAGATGCTGAGCTCTAAACTTAAAGGATAATGAAATTTTATTCTCTTTATTCTGTATATGACCCACTTTCCTGTAGATTCATGTGATCTCTGAAGGAAAAGAGATGTTACTCAACTGGCAGAAACATACCCACAAAGCCCTGTCCTGGGGGCATCAGGCACAGCCAGGCAAGGCAGGGATTGTCCTGCTCTGCTCTGAGCTGGGGCAGCCTCACCTCCAGTGCTGAGGGCAGCTTTGGGTGACACAAAATAAGAAAAACCACTGAGAGCACCCAAAGGAGGGCAACAATGATGGTGAAGGGCCTTGAGGAGAAGCTCAGTGAGGAGAGGCTGAGGTCACTTGGTCTGTTCAGCTGGAGAAAAGGAAACTGAGGGGAGACCTCATTGTAATCTAGAGCTTCCTCCTGAGGGAAAAAAGAGAGGCAGACACTGACCTCTCCTCTGTGGTACAGTGACAGAACAGCCTGATGTTGTGTCAGGTTTAGGCTAGAGGTTTAGGTTGGATTTTAGAGAAAGGTACTTCACCCAGTGTGTGGCTGGGCACTGGAGCAGCTCCCCAGGTGATCAGAGTGATTGATCTGAGCGCCAATCCTGGCAGAGTTCAAGAAGTGTTTGGACTCTTGGGCACCTGGTGTGACTCTTGGGGATGCTGCTGTGCAGGGCCAGGAGCTGGACTCAGTGATCCTTGTGGTCCCTTCCAACTCAGTAATCAGTGATTCTGTGATTCTGTGTGGGTACTGAGCTCTGTACATGGTGGCACTGCTGGTTAGAATCACGAGGCTCAACTGAGTAGCTTTCATGCCAAGATAGAAGCAATAAATTACAACAAAGAAACACAAAGAATTATTTTTGCAGCCAGCAGTGTACATGCAGTAATAACACTGTGTGTGATAATTAATGAAAGGTTTTTCTACAACTATTTAGAAGGGTACTAGAGATTCAATCATGAAAGAACTGATGGATGGCTGTTTGAATACATAAGGAAGAAATTATTTGTTTAATCGCTGAACACAATAAATTAGGATTGCATGTTATTTTGATTCTCTGGGAAACATGGTTCACTACACTTATATTTTCAAAACTATGCTTAAAAAGGGCCAACTCTGTAGCCTAAGAACAGAACTGTTTGCTGCCAATTGAGGACATACACTCAAATCCCAGGTTTGTAGGATTTAGATAATACAATCTGGGATAGAAATGAATAGTTCTGATTTATGGCACAGAAATATTATGAGCTCACAAAGGTAAGATTGATAGCTTTGCTGAAAGCGTGGCAAGCCTTTCCAGAGATCTCCATGCAACATCAGCCTACGCTCTGTGTATAAAGACATAAATAAAACAAATAGAAAAGCAGAGAGGTTTCATCTTTCCATTTTATCTCATCAGCAACTTAGTTACTCAACATCAGCGCCTCTGACCCGGAACACTCAGTACATACTTGTGCTCCCCTGTTGTAAGGAAACACAGCAATTTGTTTCATTGTAGTAGAGCGTGTCAGGGACTAAATGGAGAAAGCACTTGGAACTGCTGAGCCTCTACCAACTGAGCTGGATAAGTATACCATAGACATTCATGTTCTTTGAAAATAAAGCTTGCATGATTTAGTGTCCTCAGTACATACTGAAGATTTAATGGATTCCATCTTAAAAGTGTACTTCAAAGCAGAATATCCAACTCACGAAAGAGACACTTTATCTTTGGATTGTTATTATCAGGCTTATTATCAGGCTTATTCTAAATAAATTTCTTACCAAATTGCCTAAGAAATGTCTTGATATGGTGCAAGATGCAGCCTAGTGTGACTTACTTACTTACGTAGAGCCCAGAATCTCAAGGAGATAATTAAACTGGATCAAGTATGAAAGATTCCTCTACCCAACAAGTAGATACAAGGTCACTCTTCAGTTAGTCACTATTTGATATGGCTACACAAATTAATCTTAGGGAAGTGAACTCCATCAGCTGTCTTTCCACTGTGATCAGGAGCTTGGGTGACTTTTAACAGTGATAAAACTGCCCTACTATGGTACCTGCCCCTTTTCCCAACAAAAAATTTTATAAATCAAGTGCTTTCTAAAGCACATTCAGAACTTAGTTCTGGGGGGAAAAAATTGTAAGGGAAAGATGGAAATTGCAATGTTACCACACTGAAAGATTGGCCAAAACATTACCACCCCATATATAGTCACTGTCCTAGCAATTGGATAGATATTTCTTGATCCTTCTATCTTGTCTCAGTCTTTATTTTAATATTTTCTACTTTAATTATTACACAGTAGCTTTTATTCCACGGTGTTTTGGTAAGATTTTCTGTTTATGTGCATTTCTGTTTAGTGGTTTCTGGAGTTCAGCAAATTTTTCTGATTTTTTTTTCCAAGTAGTAGATAATATGAAATCAAAGCCACATTGAAATTATTGAAAACTTGTCACAGGTTACAGCAAGTGAAAGAAGTTCAGGGTAGAGTTTATAACTTAAATTGTTCCAGCCATCTAAGCTTCTCTGACTCACAGAGGAATCTTCACAAGAAGACACATTTAGGTGAGTCCATTTCCTTTATCCTTTTGAGACATGTAAGTGAAGTTATCTTGATTAGTCACTGGCCTTCTATAAACTAAGGCAGTCTGGCTACATCTGCTTCTAGAACTGAATTTAAATAGCTGGAACTTGATTATACATACTTCACATTTGAAGGCATGGATGTTTCTGGTATGTGGTTAGGATTGCAATTAGGGCATTCCTTGATCCATGTGTGTATGCCTAAGCACAGGCAAGTGGGATAATGCACAGGTGTAGTTCAGGTTTGTGTTTGTGTGCTGAGAGCTTCTCTGTGGTTGCAAAAGACAGATCAGGAAGAGACAGTAAAGAAAATTTCGCAATGACACAGTCAATATTATTGTTCCAGCGTGAAATATTTCTTTAATTATCACACTCAGGGTACTATAGTCTATATGTTCAAATTAGGAAACTGAGACATGGGCTTCAGTCATGTAACACCAAGGGAATGGGAACATGGAATCACATTTTAGCAAGTTTTCTTAATATGCTTATCAAACGATGGTAAAGAACTAAAGTCTATTACGCAAGCTTAAAAAGCAGAAAACAGTACATACAAATACAGATCTCATTTCCTTCCCCTCACATTTGTGTCTGATTGTGTTCTCTCTTAGGCCAAACACATTTGATAAGCTGAATATATAGAGGTGTCTATTAGAGGGGTTAATTATATCAGTTCATTAATGACAGACTGTGTCTGTCTTTGTTGACTTTCTTGGCAATCTGATCTATCCAGACTTAGGTGAATATGATAGTTTATTGCATGATAGATAGATAAACCATGAAAAATAGGAAACAATAAAAGCACTATGAAAAGCTGAAAAGAGCTGTGGGTAGTGTTGAAAGTATCAGGTTGAGAGTAGAAAAAGGAACTACAGAGCAGCCCTGCAAGGCTTGGTTTGGGGAGGAGTTTCATTGCAGATTTTGTCACAAAAAGTGACATGCTTGTAGGGCTTGCTGATGACACAGAGTTGGAAAGCAACACTGGAGGGAGATCAAAACAGCATTGCAAGATAAACTGGTGACCTCTGGCAAGAGAGGGACATAAGGACCAAGAGTGGGAATAGGGTGGAATTTCAGGTACATGCCTTGTACAAAATGACTAGGTAATCATGATGATCATCTCATAAATTCTTGACAGGACATCTGGGATAGCCTCTATAGATGTCATTTTACATTTACTCACTCACAGAGACAGGGAATGCAGCCAATGATTCGCAAGGGTTTGATTACTTTGTGGATGACACGATGCTGGACAGTGCCAGCTGCCCATATAGTCTCCAAACAGAACATCCCACTTTCCTTGCCCAGGGCAGTCAGAGGGAGGGCAAGGGAGGGTTTTGCATGCAATGCTGTCCATCTGGGTCTACTCATATTTTGCTACTGTAGGTCCCATGTTTGATCTTGGTTTAGGAGTTCAGAGAAAATTGGGAAACAGAAGGTGGAATAACATTGCTCTGCTTCTAGTATTGACAAAAACATTTCTTTTCCTGTTTGTGCTAAGCATCCAAATCCAGCAACAAAAAAAAGCACTGAACACAGATGCTATAGGAATGTACCAAGAGGCTTGGAGAAAGATGCCTGTTGCCATGTGATTCAACAACACCATGTAACACACCATAAACTTGGTTGTGGTTACTCTATTTTGTATACAAAAACTCACAAAGAAATTTTCTGTGTACAGGGCTGCTGCTCCTGGCAGTAAGATGTCCTGCTCTGTGACCAGTTTACTCTGCTGAGAAGAATTCTCTGCTGAGAATCTCTGCTAGAGAGAATGGATGGGTCACTGCTCCCACTGCCTTGGCATCCTCCCAATGAGTTTGCAGTACTGCTGAAGCCAGAAAAACAGCACTCCTGGTTGAAGTGATTTATTTTTATTAGTTAAAAATTAATAAAAAGCATGGAAGTAATGTCTTTACATCATTACTTAATAAATTCCCAAAGGTATAATAAATTTTTAATTGTCCTAAAGTTGTAGCCTCGTTTAGTGCAGTCTCAGTTCCCCACACGAGATGGCAGCTCTTCTTTCCTTCTCCTCAGCCATTCCTCAGTGAAAGCTGCCCCTTTCACTCTGACACTGCTGGTGCTACTGTAACACAGCAACAAACCAAACCAGCCCTGAGTGTCTCACCATTATTCACTCCAAAATCAGCATCTCACACAGAACAGCTCAGTTTGTGAGGAGCACTGTTTCATCTAGCACTCCATTTATCTAATTCCAGCAAGTAGAAGTAACTGGTTTGTAGTTTTGCTGGTTTGGACTGAGCTAAAGTTAATTTTCTTCACAGAAGCTGGCATAGGGCTGCAACTTGGATTTGGGCATGATAACACAGAGATGGGTTTTTTGGAGAGGAGAGGAGAGGAGAGGAGAGGAGAGGAGAGGAGAGGAGAGGAGAGGAGAGGAGAGGAGAGGAGAGGAGAGGAGAGGAGAGGAGAGGAGAGGAGAGGAGAGGAGAGGAGAGGAGAGGAGAGGAGAGGAGAGGAGAGGAGAGGAGAGGAGAGGAGAGGAGAGGAGAGGAGAGGAGAGGAGAGGAGAGGAGAGGAGAGGAGAGGAGAGGAGAGGAGAGGAGAGGAGAGGAGAGGAGAGGAGAGGAGAGGAGAGGAGAGGAGAGGAGAGGAGAGGAGAGGAGAGGAGAGGAGAGGAGAGGGAAAAGAGAAAAGAGAAAAGAGAAAAGAGAAAAGAGAAAAGAGAAAAGAGAAAAGAGAAAAGAGAAAAGAGAAAAGAGAAAAGAGAAAAGAGAGGAGGAACTGCCCCTCTTTCCCACCCAGCGGGACGCCAGTAGGTGTCAGCAGGAGTCTGGGAATGGGACAGAAGCACACCGACCCCAGGAGCGGTAGAAGCTCCTCGCTGATAGAAATTTTAAAAAAAGGTATGTTTACTGAATGATCAAGAAAATACAAACAAACAATCAAACAAACAAAACCCAACACGCAACTAAACTCTAAGGCAAAACAAAACATAAAACCCACTGCTTTTTAAGTGGATGGTGATCTCGAAAGAGGTCCCGGACCCTTCGCTCTGACTCCCGCCAGCCGCGGAGCAGCGGCTCCGATGGGAGCGGGTCCGGGTCCGGCTCCGGGTTCGGGTCGTGTTCGGGTCCGGCTCCGGGCACTGTCGCACGGCGCACGGTCCCTGCCGGTCTCGCTGCACAGCTCTCTGCCGGGGAACTTACCGGACCTGCCGGACTTGCTTTGGCACAGCAGAGGAGAGCTGCGGCTCGGGGGGCCGCCTGGAGCTGCCCACCGCCGCCAGAGCCCGACCCGCTGCCGGCGGCCGGGGTCCGGCACAGGAAGGGCAGAGGGATGTGCCGGGGGAGGAAGGGCAGAGGGATGCAGCAGCAGAGGAAGGGCAGAGGGATGCAGCAGCAGAGGAAGAGCAGAAGGATGCAGCAGCAGAGGAAGGGCAGACGGATGCAGCAGCACAGGAAGGGCAGAGGGATGCACTGAGTGCCAGAGCCGCTGTGACTCTCCTCTCTATCTCCCAGTCAATGTGCCCCTGCGTACCACATGGCAAATGTGACTTAATTCATTGAAAGTTACTTACTTCTCAATTAAGGTGCAAATTAATTTATTTTTCAGCTCTTGAAGAGTGCCTGGTAGCTGAAAAGTGCTGGAAGATGTTTACCATAGAGAATTTACCATGGTAACTTGCCCCTTGACAGCTTGTTTATATATCAAAGACTTTATTTAAATATCTGTCTTCCTCAAAAAGCACACTTGAGGAGTAACTGTCCATCATAGCCCTCTGCACGGGTCCTGCACTGCAGCCCTTGTTCCTACAAACACCTGTGGATCCCTTTTGTTCCAAACAAAAGAAGTATCCCATGGGGGCCTCAGGACCATGGAGCAGTGCTGCTATCCATCAGCAGCTGCAGTGTATTATCAGGGTATCCGTCAGGTGAAAATGCATTACATTATTCCCAACAATGTTCCTTCCAAATTAAGTGAGTCAGGCCCTTTGATGGAGTCATAGAATGACCTGGGTTGGAGGGGACCTTAAAGATCATCTATTCCCAACTCCCCTGCCATAGACAGGGAACATTCCACTAGACCAGGTTGCTCAGAGCCCCATCTGACCTGGTCTTGAACACCTCCGGGGATGGGCATTCCACAACGTCTCTGGACAAACTGTCTCACCACCCATATAATAAAAAAATTCCTTCTTAGTATCCAATATAAATCTATCCTACTTCAGTTTAAGGCCATTTCCTCTTGACATATCATTAAATATCCCTGCAAAAATCCCTCTCTGGCTTTCCTGTAGTCCTCTTTAGGCACTGGAAGGTGCTTTAAGGTCTCCCAGAGCCTTCTCTTCTCCAGCTGGACAGCCCCAGCTCTTCCAGCCTGTCTTCACAGGAGAGGTGTTCCAGCCTTTGGATCATCTTCATCACCCTCCTCTGGACTACAGTAATTTCACGAATACAAGCCGCACCAATTTGACCAAAATTTTGGTGGAAACCCGGAAGTGCGGCCAATATTCCGGGGCGGCTAATACATTAACAAAATCTAAAAGCTGCCAACACGGAAGTGAGAGCCCGCGGCAGCCCCAAGCCAAGCTGGAGCCCGGCCGGCCCCGGCAGAGGTGGGAAAGCCTGGCAGAGGCGGGGCCAGCAGTGTGGGGGGCGGGCGGCTGAGCCTGAGCCAGCAGGGCGGGGCAGGGGGGACGGCAGAGCCCGGGCCAACATGGCGGGGGAGTCGGCAGAAGCGGGGCTGGCAGTGCACAGGAGCCACACTGCATAGGAGAGGATAGCAGAAGCAGGAAGCCCGGTGGCGCGGGGCTGCCCAGCGGCGGGGAAAAGCCCCGTAGAAGCAGGGCTGGCAGTGCACGGGAGCCCAGGGGAACCGGGGCTAGCAGCGTGGGGGAGCCCGGCGGTGCAGCGGCCAGCAGTGCCGGCCAGGGCGAGCCAACATGGCAGCGGCGGTGCAGACGGGAGCGGGGAGCCAGGGAGCCTGGCGGCGGCGGCGGCAGCAACACCGCCCGGCCGGCCCAGCCAAGCCGTAGCGCCGAGCCGGGCCATCCGCCCCTATCGGCAACCATGAGCGGGCTGAGCCTGCCTGGCCCCGCCCCGAGCCAGTAAACCCCATTATGCCGCGATCCTGTTACTAATTGGCCAATTTGTGAAAGCTGCGCACGGATTCTCGCTACGAACGAAAGTGCGGCTAATATTCGGGGTGCGGCTTATCTATTGACAAAGACAGCAACATTGTTGAGGCACCGGGGGTGCGGCTTATAATCCGTGCGGCTTGTATTCGTGAAACTACTGTAATTCCAACAGGTTAATGTCTTTCTTGTGCAAGGGAGCCCAGTTGGACACAATACTCCAGGTGGGATTTAACAAGGACAGACAAGGAGAGAATCACCTCCCTTGACCTTCTGGTCATGTCTCTTGTGATACAGCCCAGGATACAATCCTTACTGAGTTTTTATTTGCCTTCTTTTATTTCTTTTTTTTTTTTTTTAATTTTCTTTCTTCCATAGAGAAGTTTGGTAATGCAGGAGTATTGCTACTTTAAATAAAAATGGAAATTTACTATTAAGTTGGATGTCCAGCACTTGAAACATGTTACTTAATGAACATATATAAAGCTAGTGATACATCTTGAAAACAGGTGAGAAAAATAAAAGAACAAGAAAACCATTTTTGTAACAAAGTCTTGAGTTGCAAACACAAATAAAAATGTTAGAGGTTTTAAAAATAATTTGATCTGTCATTTTTCAAATACATTTTCTGGTTTAGAAGAGGGTGGTATAATAAGGTCTTCCAGCAGCTCTTCAAGAAGTGTGAGAAGGACTAGAGTACAAGTTGTGTCACATCACTGTTCTTTAGATTTTCCAGGGTGTTGATGAGCCAATCAGGGTTTGTGTGTATCCTGTAATCAGGACAGTGAAAGCTGTACCACAGCTTGTATCACTGCAGTGGGAAAGCGCTGCCTTACTCCAACCCATAAGTTATTGACTGTCAGTGCATGCATATTTTTTGCCCTCATTCCCAGGTTTACAGAACCATTTTTCATTACCAAATAGTTAAAATATAATACCTATAGAATCTAGTGGCTCCAATCACTGAATGAAGTTCTGAGTGCATAATGACTTTCATTGACAGACAGTGTCTTGATGTAAAATAATTCCTTGTGGAGATAACGTAAATGACATAAAGTATAAAAAGGTTCTTGAGAAAACAGTGCACCTTTTTTTTATTTAAAGTTATGTGTCAGGGTGTGTTAGGACCCTTTTCCTGACATAGCTATTTGAAGTGTAAGGTAATACTGATTTAAAATTTCTTTTTAGTGTTAGAGGAGTTAAGGCTCTATAGATAGCAACATTACAAACTGGAAACAGCCTGATACTTCTGGACAACATTGTGCAGCCAGAATGGCAAAGTGCAGGTGCCTGACCACAAACTGAAAATATCCACTGACCTCAGGGGGAGTTGCACATTCCAGAAGAGTCTTGGGAGCAACCCTGACACACCACACGAGCTGCAGCCAACTCCAGTGGCAGTTTACCACGCTCACCCCAGCAGAGCCCTCCTGCATCCCCTACATTTGCATTTCCAGGAATGCTAAGACAATGTGGCTTGTCACTCCACTAAGCAGAGAGAAGCTGTGTGATACAGGGATAGCTGCAACTTCACCTGGGAAAGGTGCTAGCCCAAATGTGGGCCCAAATTCCAGGAGAGAAGAATGTCCTTTTCCTCCCTGTAAACCCCTACTGACAGAACTTGCCTTTCCTGGAAAATTCCACCTTTCACAGTGACTGCTCTGCAAACAGAGGAAGCAGCTGCAAGACTTAGCTCAGTATGTCTAAAACATGTTTTGCTCTCTCTGCTTGGAAACAGCTGGGCCAGGTTTCCTGGGACTTCCCAAGTAAAGCACCTAGAGGAAACATCCTGCTGAACAGCAGGAGTTACAATACAGGAAGTTGCCCGGGAAATGTTGAGTAATTGTACAAAAATGCGTTAGCAATACTCCCTTAAAAAGTATGTGATCATCTTTGATCCAAGTTTATAGAAATACTTCAAAAATAATTGCTTCTTGATTTGTTTGACAAGCCGGGTTCAAAATTCAGTTTCCCTGACAACATCTGAAGACATTAAACTGCAATGCATTTAGGAAAGAAAATAAAGGGGAATGGAAAATCACTCCCAAAAGTTAGTTAAAAGGATATGCAGACAGAAGGAAAAACAAGAATGGGCAAACAGTCACACATCAATAACCTCAAAGATCAAATATTTCATCTTTCTAACTTTTGCAGGAAATAAAAGACTGAAGCTGGTAGTTGCTGCTGTTGCTTTTATCATCCATTTGATTTGATTGCTGCAGTTAGCAATATGTAGCAAAAACTATTTTGACTGCTTCTAAGAGACAAAGCAGGCACAGGACTGCACACTTTTCTCCTGCAGCACGGCTGGGCAAGGCAGCCTTGCACAAGCTGGGCTAAGTTGCCATCTGCAGAAGTGAGCACTGGCACCTCTTGTTAAAAGGAGACACTTCTGTCTGTCTGCAGGGAGGATGGGCAGCCCTTGGTGAGACAGGAAAGCCAGTGATCAGAGGACACAGTGAGGGTCCCACACGGTGCCCAGCACAGCTCTGCACAGCTCTCTTGCCCTGCCCAGCTTGTGTGTCACAGAGCCGGGAAGGTGAATCATGCCCAGCCTGGAGCACCAGCTCTGGCACCTGACCATGGCTCCCTGCAAACACAGAGCTCCTGACAGGCAACATCCCAACAAAGCCACTGCTGAGCCCACCAGAGTGGGTGAAAAGCTTGGCAGCATTATTTGGAGAGAGTGGCACTGCTTGCAGTGTGGCATTTCTGAGGTTTTCATTTATATTAAATATAAACCACAAATGAATTATCTTCCCCTTTACCTGAGTTCTAATCAGCAGAATGGCAAAGTTTGCTAGCTGAAATGTTTCTGGGGATTCACAGAGCAATAGCTGAGTCAGAGCATTCAGAAATGCTTCTGTACTTCCGAAAAGTGAAGGAACTCAGAAGAAAATGAGCAGACCCCTCTCCTACCTCCTGTTCAAATGATAGGAGAGAGTTCTTTCTGCCCAGAATCACATTCTCTGTATTGAATAAACCACGAGATCTCCTGGCCTATTGGACCCACACCAAGAGAATACTACAACAGAACAGTGGTACTATCCCTACATGTCCTCCATATGCCAATAATGTTTACCTGGAAAGACAGCACTGGGAGAATGTGACTTGTTTAAGAATCAGACAGCTGTGTCATCCAAAATGATTTATGTCTGTGTGCTTCAGTGCTCAACTCTGCTAACTGAAAAAAATAAACAAAAGCCTGAAATTGCAATGAAGTACCAGGTATTTATTGAGCCACTTATTGTGTTTCCAGCCTGTTTGTCTCTAGATTGATTTAAGAGCTCCTCTCCATGTTTTGTAAATAAACTTGTTTTCTAGCCTCATTTCACATTAAGAATGATTTTAGAGTGATCTGGCACGTTTTCTGCCCCTTTCCTCAGCACATTCCTGTGGATGTACTTAATGTCAACTATATTACACATTCCCCTCGGCCACAGGAGTCTCTCCCTGTCCATAGGGCATCCTCCAGTAGGCTGGTTGAGGGCTAACAACATCAGTTGTCAGATTTCAGGTGAAATATCCCCTCTGTAACTGCTAGCCACTGCCAGATGATCAAATTCAGGAAAGCATAATGAAAACTGCCCTAGCAAAGGAACAAGTGGCTCTATTTTCGTATGAATGGTCCAGTGTTATCGATGATGCTCGAGGGGGGCAGCTAATACCTCCTATGCAATAGTGTATGGCTGTGACACTTCACTGTCATGCTTTTTTTGATTATGTTTAGCAGGAGCCAGTAGGAAGAAATGTGTGCTGCACAAGGTGCAAGATCCTCATTGATCATAGTGTGAACCTTATTTCAAGAAAAGTTCCTGTTTCTGTACATTTGCCCTTCCTCTGTGCAAATTAGAGGAAAGAGAGCAAATCTGATCACAGCAAAGAAAGATCAGTCTTAGTTATGGGAGAGAAATGAAGCTATTGGGAAATAATCCTTTAAAGAAATAAAAAGAGCAGTTTAAGATTCAGCTCATGGTTAAGAAGCTATTCAGGTAATACCAGCTAGGATTTGAAAATGCTGTTGGATGTGAAATTCCCTGCAATCCTGTAGTCTCAGTATGATTTCAAGACATGAGGAGTAGAAAGGCTGTAGCTGGCATTCTCCGTGCTGAGATACGAGCCACTGACAGACGCAGAGCAGCAACAAATTATCATTAAGGTGTCAGGTCTGTGCTCACGTCTGCCCAGGCTCCAGTTTCAGGAACATGGTCTGAAGCCATCCTCTGCCTCCAGCAAAATAAACATCAAGTGCCTTTCCTATGAAGAAGTAGCTTTCCATTTTTGTACCAGCCCTGGGTGATTCCTTGTTGGCAAAGTTCTGCCCTCAGCTGCAAACCAATATTGCCTGAGACTGTTCTGCCAAATTGATCATGCTTCCTGGAGATGTGACTTTTAAACTTTAAAGGCTGCTCTGAGTTGCTTAGAGAAGCAGTTTAGGTAAGCAGATGCTGTGTGGGGAACCAGTCCTTGGCTGAGGAAGGTGACAGGGCTTATTCTTGCCCTTGTGGAACTTTATTTCAGAGAATGGCCCCAGTAAAGACTCCTGGCTCCCACATACCATGATTAAAATTGGGGGCTTCCTTGTACCCAGGAAATTATTTTTATCAGTGACCATCTTCATACTAGAGCTTTATGCAATCATAAAAAAAACCCAACCAATCAACAAACAAACAAACAAATTTACTCTTTCCACAATAAGAACAAGGTCTCCAATCAGACATCTTTTCTGTGGAAAATCATTATGGAGAAAAGCAGAGATTTGAGGTGCTTGTGAAAACATCTGTTGCTGGTAAGATGAGTAGTACTGCTTTGTCCTGGCTGAACCTTGCTAAATTCACTTTCCTGTGTGTTCATTGATGTCATCTGACTCCTAAATAAGCATATAAGCTTAACTGGGGACGATTTTGTATCCATTAGGCTGGAAGACAAGGTGTTAGTAAGGCTGGGAAAGAACACCTGGATTGTTTAAGGAGCCTTTGTGTGTTGCCCTTGGATGCAAACAGTGAGAAAGAGCCATGGAAAGAGAGGGAATGATAACAGAGAGCTGACACTAGCCATGGCTTTCACAGCCTGCAGCAGCTGACACCCACACAGCCTCCATTTCCCACACAGCTTCACATGAGTTTCGATAGAATTGTGGAGAAAAAAAGAGAAATGCAGAATATGGCTGTAGGAAGAAGACAAGGTCTAGTGGCAGACATTCCTTTCTTAACCTTTTGGGGACCCCCAAGAAGAATCTATCAGATTTTAGTACACTTCTCAAGGCTTTACTGTTTTTTTGTGGTCTGCAGAGAGGTCTAAGGACTGAGGAGCAGTTCCTGCCCAGCATCTATTACCAACAGGGGACCATCCATCACTGACTCTAAAATTATTTCCATTCCTAGTCATGACCTGAATCCATGTTGTGAATGATCCAGTGTTACCTTCAATTAGAGAAACTTGCAAAAACCTTAGCATTTTGTTTGTGATTGCTGGGAAATGAGAGGTTTGACAGCCCATGGCAGTGCTAGGTGGCATTTCTTCAGTACTGGCCATGCCATGATACCTTAGCTGTAGGAACAAGAAAGTTGTCCCTGAGTGATGTGGTGCTTATTTTAATCAAATCTGGCAGCAGTTTTCCATGATTCTCACATTAGTTAAAAGATCATGGAACAGCATGACAAGGTTTGGGTCAAGATGCCATTAAGATAGTCTTTCAACATGTCACATCACTCACTGTCATTCTTTTTTTAAATGTTCTGTGCATTTGCAAGACTTTAAAAGAGTTTCTTTTTATAGTAAAATGCAGTTAATAAATGTGTTGATGTTTAACATTTGCAATTAAGTTTAAAGTGTTTGATTGAAAATTTTAAGCCCAAGGCTCTATTTAAAAAAAAGCAAAACCAAAACCAAAATCCCCTCATCTTTGATGCTGACTCTGTTTATCACATTTTTATGCTCTCAGTTCTATTCAAAGGAATTTTGCAGAACAGCCACTGCATCAAATGGAAATACCATGAGCAAAGATGGAGCCAGTGAGGTGCAATAAAACAAAAATCAAGATAAAGTGTGACCATAGCACTTTGTAAAAATCTAAATTCACAATTACAACATACACACATAGAATGTTATTAAGTTTAAATTACTCTAAAACTTATTTGTGTTTGGTGAAAAATCAACCTGTGCAGGCAGTGAGAAAAAAAAATTCAAAAGAAATCATAGTCCACAGAATTATCGAGCAGCCTAATTTCAGTGTAACAAATACTTGAGTTCACAGAAGTCTAGACCAAGTCGAGATGAAAAAGTCAAGAGAATTGTGTGGAAATGAAGTTGTCCTACATATCATTATAGAAACACATAAATAGGTTATTTCCAGAATTTCTGGGAAACTACAGAACTGCTGAAGTCTCAGACCCTGGAAACTGCTGACTGAAGGTGTTGCAAATTTCATCAGTTTTATTTTGGGAAGACAAAGTCTGGTCAGGGTGGTAATGACAGCCAAGATGAGGATAGGTCTGACAAGGACTGCAATAGCTTAGTTCAGCATCTGGCAGTGCTCACAAAGCACACGTGTGAGAAAATAAGTAACTTTCTTTTTTAGATGCTTTCTTTCCAAATGAAAAATCAGTGAAGGAATCAGAAGTATTTAATTAACTAAGAAACCCAACAAAAACTGTTTTGTTTTCTTTCATTGCAGAAGTAAGGCTTAAAGGGTGAGGTTACATTTAATATTACATGCTGAAAAATGAACTGTAATATTTTAGATTTTCAAACTTTGAAAGGGAAAAGTTTTGAATTTTTACAAATTGTTTTCTGTTTTCCTTGCAAATTCCTTGAGTTTCAAAGGGTGTGGGTGAAAGGTTTTATGTGGCAACAAAAGATGAAATTTTTAAAATTCCTGACATTTTGTCAGAACTTTGTTGAGCCTGACTCTTTAATAAACTTTTGGGCTTTCTGTAACTTTATATTCCAATAAAGAAGATGGCCTGTAGAAAATTTTCTAGTATACTGTAATATTGTTTGTGGCATGCAAAACACTGCTTTTGTTGAACTACAGTGTTAGGGGTACTATTGTACAAAAATTTTAAAAAGTTGTGCTTCTGGAGACCTGCCCCAGGTCCCTCTCTCCACCCAGGAACTTTGTCACAGAAACTTCTCCTCGTTCAGTGCACAGGGACAAAAATGTTTTGCAACAAGCCATTACTCTTTTTATCTGAGGTTTGCTATCACACATTACCCCAAGAACATCAACAATAAAAAATGTAGATAGCAGCTGTCTATACTGATCCTGGTCAGCTGTCATAAAGCCTTCAGTAGCAGGAGATGCACCATTCCCACCTTTCAGATAACAGTTGTTGATTATAAGAGCTCTTCTTAATTTGCAACATAAAACACGGTTTTTAATATAGTTTAAATAGAACTCACTGACAACTTAATGGATAGTTAGTAAGAGTTATCAAACACTATTTGCTACTATTTTAGCAATCTTTTAAGGTAGGTTAAACAGTCCACCCATATTTAAAAATGAGGAGCACTGTTAATCACTCTGTTCTTGACAAGCACAGGTACAGAAGCCGTGGGGGAGGTGGTGCGGGGGTTTCACGTGCAGAGGAACGTGTGCCTGCTGGGGGTGTCACGCAGAAGGAGACACCTGGCCAAGGGTGGGTTCAGGTTTCCCAACAGATTGGTGGCAGGAAGGCATCGCTGCTAAGTGATGGTGCCAGGATCAGAGCTGAGTCTCTCATGTTGTGCTAAACCCAGACCAAGCCCTGGCAGCATGACCTCATTAACCCCATGACTCCTGATCTCTCAATTATGTCCAAGTCTCCACTCACAGAAGAATTCGGGACAAGTCTGGCTCCAACACTAATTTATTTATTTTCATAAATGATCTATTTACATTGGCTTGGAGGTCAGCAACTTTTTTTAAAGACAGTCACACTTAGAAGAGATTATCTATGTTTTTGAGATGTCTTGACGGTCTAACAATACAGATGTGGGACAGAAGTGCTGTAGAATTTAACCTGAGAATTCATTAGCCATCCAAAATTTCAGCAAGACAACTAAAAAGTATGTTTTTGAAGTGACTCTTGAGATTTATTGCCATCATGCAATTATATTAACTAGTCTTGCCTAAGCAATGAAAATTCCTTTGTTCAGAAAGCAGCTGAAATATAGAAAATAGTTAAGCTGTAGGAAGACATCAAAAATGAACATAGATAGATGACACCAGTGTGCAAACAGAGGGAGGTGACAGTGCTGTGCTTACACAGAAGTTATCCACACTACTCATTAACAGGAGAACATTTCTGTCTGATTCAGTAAGAAGGCTCTGGATCAATGCTGGTATCTTAATCCTGTTATTATTTCTTCTGCAACCCTTGGTGTCATGTTCAAAGTTAAAACAGTCACAAGGACATTTACTTCTTGTTCTGTCCTAGACTCACACAGGATACAAAACTTTCAACACAAAGTCAACATCAGTTTGGCAGAGAAGTTTGTTGGCCAGTCCTTCAGAGCTTCACGTGCTTACAAATTCTCTCCGGTAGTAGCTACTACTACTATTTTCATTTATATAAGTACATGAGCAACCTTGGATCAAGAGCCTTGTTTTGATGAAAGATTTTGCCCAGAGAGGTTGTGGAGACTCCCTCCCTGGAAATATTCAAGAACCTTCTGGATGCAATCCTGTGCCATGTACTCCAGGATGACTTTGCTTGAGCAGGGATGTTGGACCAGATGACCCACTGTGGTACCTTCCCTGACACATTTTGTTATTCTGTGATTCTGATTCTGTGATTAAAGTCCTTCTAGAGTTAGGCATGCATGTAAATGTCCTGTTTATATAGGCAAATGCTCAGGATTAATCATGACAGTAAAGACAGACAATTTTTTGTTAGCATGGGGTGGGTAGGAGTTAGTTTTAGAAATATCTTCGTAGGTTATTGTGAATTAACTTGTGATATATTGATGGGTCTCTGATTTTCAGGGTCACTGAGGTACTTTTAAAACTGCTGCCATTGTTATTCTCATACACATTAAAGTTCGCAGTTGCCAAATGAGCAGGAGGAACACTTTCCTAAAATTTATATAGTAAGATGTATCATGTGTTCCACAATGAAAATCCATCCAACATTCAAAGAAACGTTGATGATGTATTCAGATTTATGTCGGTGATTACACAGTGACTATGCAGCTGTGTGTTAGTATGTGATATGTGCATTCATCACTGCCATCATTTAACTCTGCACTTTAGCCTGGGCAGCCAGGAACCTTGAATTCCATCCCATGCCCTTCATCATCTGGTTTGTCCACACTTGTGCATGCCTTCCTGTCCCAATAACAAAGGTTTCTCCGTAGCTCAATTAAAACAGAAGGTTTTTTTGTCGTCTGATGGACCACCACCCTTCACTGGATCAGATGAAAATCACTTATCTTGCCAGTGTACCCACTAAATTCATTGCAAGTCCCTGTGTAATAAACTTTAATCAGCAGCAGTAGACGTCAGAATCTGATTCTTGCAGATTTCCCTAGATTTGAACTGCTTTCTTTACTAAAACATTAAAAATGCTTAAAGTAAGATATCCAGTGTGGTTTTCATGTAGAACAAAAAACAAGAGAACTACAGTACTTTGATCTGTGTCTAATACTGCACTGCAACTTCCAAAAAGTACCATTCCATAGATGGACTATAGTCTCTGGTCTGTTTTCAATAAATGTCAAGGAACCATCCTGATCTAGAGGCAAATGCACAAATATGGATGATGGAACAGCTCAATACAGTGATTTACTGAAGATTAGATAAAGTTAGATAAAATTACATTCACTCATAGAAATCAAATCTTCCCTTAGACATTCTTCTGCATTGTTAACCTCCTTTATTTACTGCCAAGAATTGTTCAATAAACATCCCAGGATCACAAATTCTCACTAACAAATAACAAGAGAAGGTCTTCCTCCCTTTGACCTCCACAGCTGGCCAGTTTTTGTGGAGCCCTTCTCTGGTGTCTGACTCTTCTCATGGAACTCTTTAAAGACCCTCATTGCCTGGCACCCCAGACTCTGCTCTGGATGCTGGGTGCAGGCAGTCTCCTGCAGCAGTGCTCAGCCTCCTGGCCTCTCCATGGATCCAATCTCACTGGCACAGCACAGCACAGGCAGGACTCGAGACCAGCACCAGTGGGAGGAACTCTTCAGGGAGCAAGACCACTGTACACCCCATGGGAGCACTGTGCACTCCATGGGAACACTGCACCTTCCATGGGAATACTGTACACTTCATGGGAACACTGCACACCCCATGGGAGCACTGTACATTCCATGGGAGCACTGCACACTCCATGGGAGCACTGTACACTCCATGGGAACACTGCACAGTCCATAGGAGCACTGTACACGCCATGGGAACAGTGCACACTCCATGGGAGCACTGCACACCCCATGGGAACACTGCACACTCCATGGGAGCACTGCACAGTCCATAGAGCACTGTACACTCCATGGGAATACTGTACACTCCATGGGAGCACTGCACACTCCATGGGAACACTGCACACCCTATGGGAACACTGCACACTCCATGGGAACACTGTACACTTCATGGGAATACTGTACACTCCATGGGAACACTGTACACTCCATAGGAGCACTGCACATCCCATGGGAACACTGTACACTCCATGGGAACACTGCACACTCCATGGGAATACTGTACACTCCATGGGAACACTGCACACTCCATGGGAATACTGTACACTCAGTAAGAGCACTATGCACCCCATGTGAGTGGTGGATGAGCAGGAGCTGCCCCAAGGGTTCACAAGTCCATGGTTTCCCCCACGGAATCTCAGGAGAAAGGACCCTTGAAGTACCTCACAACAAGCTCCTAAACAATGACAATGACAAATGTTCTTCCTACACCCAACTCTTTTAATTGTACTTTCAGTGTATATGCAGCAGACACACTTCCTGAGAAGGATTCTTCCTAAGTTGCAAATTGTGAGGAATACTGGGGCTTGAGTAAACTGTATTCTTTTAATTATTCAACTCACAAAATGAGAGGTACATAAAAGAAGTACATACCCCTGCTCAGTGCTTTGCCTCGTACCAGCCTTTGCCTGTGGATTCCACTCACTGAAATGCTTCTCATGTGATTCCCATGGGTTTCAAAGGCATGACAAAAAGATTTTATCTTTATTACATCTCTCCTACCATTCAAAACCTCCCAATCACTTTCTCCTTCTTTCCTGAGTAAACCTGCAACTTCATAAATCACTGTCTGAAGAGAAATACCAAGAGGGAAATAAAGAACAATGTTGATACACTGCAGTGATTTCAACAACAAAAAAATTATTGGCAATTATATGGCTAAGAAAAGAGAAAAAAATAGATTACTTTCAACTGATTTAAAATTCTGATATTGTTATTATATTGGGAAACCTGTTAAGCCCTCAGGGACAGATCCATTGACCTCTGTCACAAACCTTAACAGGCTTGACAAAAAGAAAAATGCAATTGGCCATAAATTACTATATCCAGTCAAGTAATGTGAGTACCATAATATCTTCAAATGTAAACATGTGTTTCTCCTTTTTTTTTGAGAAAAGGGCTGGAAAAGTTGAGGAAGCACTCTGGAGCTCTGTGATAATACTGTTAGTTAGTGTTCACTGTTGTTAGTGTTCACTGAAATTCCAAGCCTACAGCTCTCCAGGTATATACAAGACTGGATTAATACAGCAGTGACTACTGATAGTAGGGAAGGAGGTAGGAAGGTCCAGGTGACAGCTATAATCAGTTTACATGTCTGAGAAACAAAACACTTCAAGCTGACCCATCACGTATTTTCAAATATCAAAAACCACTCTTGATAATTCACCATCTCCTTAAATTTTCTGTGCTGAAATAGCCGGCACCATTGTGAGGGATATTCACTTGGTTCAGTCAAGCAAAGGGGATGAGGAAGTTGATTTTCCCTCAAAATCACTGTTAGTACACTGATCTGTATTTTGGGTCACTAAGTCATTCACTGGATTAGCAGGCATAGCTGTCTCTGTGCTGAAGCATGAAGTAGACAAACAATTAGAAGACCAAGCTGATGACAAAAACGAATAGATACTCGTCACTGCTTCCCAGAACAGTTCATTCCAGTTTGGGTGCTGCTACTTGCAATTAGGTGTCCTTGTATCCAAGAGGAATGCATAGCTTGCTCCCATACTGCAAATCAAATGATGGGCAGTTTTAAATAATAACCTCAAGGTCCCACTCCTCTACCTTCATCTTCTTTTTGTAAAGAATTTTCCCCCATAATCATGGCCCATCTATTACTGTCACATCATGTAAGAAGTAAGGCAGATGTTTGAAGCATAGTTTTAAAACGAGATAGGTGTGGAATTTAGTCTAACGTGGTTTAGACGTTTCTGATGAAAACTAGGCCATCACTGGGCTTCTCAGCTCTTCATTGCCAGCTTCCTTGGCAATTGAAGCTTAGTCATGAGCCACGGAAACATGCATGTGGTACTGTAAATATCACATGATCTTCCAGCCATTCCCATCACTCACTTCTTGACACCTAAAGTCAAGGGTGTTGAGGGAAGCAGCTCCAGAGAGCAGTGCTCCTCTCCAGGCTGGCCACCAGACTTCCACCCAGCTAGAGACAGGCAAAGGCAGGGGTCTGCAGTGCTAACAGCACAGCTGCATGCTGTTAGAGCAGCTGGTGGCTAAGTGAGAGCTCATAAATAAGGGTCTGTGGCAGTGGAATGTGGTAGTGGGGGGAGCAGGCAGAGCCAAGGGTTCCCCTGGGATTCATCCACGTTACCAAAGGTCAAGAATCACAGCCACAGGTTACAGCTCCAGCACGCTGCTGCCACCTCCACAATGAGATCCCCCACACTGCAAGAAACACCACAGCGAACTGGTCAAGAGGATTTCTGCTTTTTGACAGAGTCACCTCCAAATCTGAGCTGTAACATCATTTCAAACAATGCTTTGTGTCAGGATATGGAATAACAAAAGAGTTGAGCATGATTTTGACTGAAGTATTGAAACTATGCTAATTGTTTAGCCAGTTGATACATTAAAATAAAAACATATTATTTACCTAATTCAAGGTATTTCCCTCAATGAATATTAAAAAAACCCACAATAAAATACCAAAATTACACTTGAGGTTTGTTTCCTGAGCTCTGAGACTGGTTCTGAATTACACTTCAAAGCAAATAATGAAATATAGTGTTTATATCATATGCTGACTCAATATTTCTGTCTTTTTGGGGGGTTTTTTTGTGTAGAGTTTTTTGCATTCAAACATATTTCCTAAAATTTGTGGTCTGTTTTCTACTCCATTTTCAAAAGATAATTTCCAAAACTAAGATTTATCGGGGTTTTTTTTAAGTTGCAGTACTTATAATGTAAAGACAATAACTAGCAACTCTCTTAGAAGCTAAATGTAAATTTTCAATGATCCTTCCAAAAACCCCTGGTAGGTCCACTATACACATCAAAGGCACAACTGTTTATGTTTTATGCTTTTTATTGACAGAATTTAATATCCTAATAAATTTTGTAGACTGTAAAGACAATACAGGAGAAGCAGGTGATACACATACATTGATACCTGGAAGAAGATGCACTTTAAACAGACTAGCGATAAAGCAAGCACTTAAAAAGTTGTTTATTCAGGTCTGATTTGTACTGCTCTAATTAACCGGACATGGTCCCTGACAGGATTTTTTTTTTTAAATTGTGAAAATTCCATTTTCTTCTCACATTTGTCACCTTGAAATCTGAGAAACACTCATTAGCAGAAACATGCAGTTAATATTACCCTGAAAACTAAAAGCCACAATGCATGGAAGCACTGCTACATTGATTTGGCTATGCCTCTTATCCCTTGTTTGTAACATATTTTGACTATATGGAACTGTGCTTGTGTTTACTTTTTTTACCTGTGATTTCTTTCTTGTAGATGTGTAAAATACATTTATCATTTCTCACATTACATCCAGGTGTCTGATTTCAAGTTCTCCTATTCTGGTATGCCTCCTGTCGGTCTTGTATTGCAAAGTTATGTGAAGACTTTAAATTCCTTGTATCCAGTGTTCTTCTCAGATTTCAATAGCAGCAAAAAAAGCCATATTCTCAAAGCCATAAGACTATTTCCAGGTAAACTTTAAACTAAGATACATAATCAAGTTGGAACCGCAAAATTAAACAACTTATAATATTACATAATTTTCTTACCAGAAAAGGATAGCCATTCACTGACAAATAGATATGATCAATATAAATTTGAATAGCAACATATTTTTGGATTTACTTCAAAGGCAATCTTGTTTAAGGAATCTTCAGAAATTCCTTCATAATGCAACTAGAACTAAATGCCTGATGCAAATGATTTAATGCAAGTGTTTGCTTACACTTTTAAACAAAATTGCTTCATTAATGCTTGTTACTTGTTCCTCTTCATTTAATAGAGATATTCAAATAAGAGATGTATTTATGCTCGAAGGTAAAATGGGACTAAAAGCATGTGGTCTTACCCCTACTTTCATTTCCTGTATAAATTTGATTAAACTAGTATGGATTTTTTGTAGGCATCAGACTCCAAGAAAGCCTTGGGCACTATATGCAGAAGTAGGAGAAGGGTGCCAAAGTGCTTCAAGGCTCCACATCCCAGTCTTAGTTTTCATCTTTGAAATGTGAAGACAACTTTAGAGGAATAAAATATTCAAGACAGCGAAGAGTTTTGTCACTTGAGTAGCAGGGCTTGGACAGGAACTGGAAGATACATGGATGCATGTAAACTCGTCCTGAATTGGGTTTCTGTCAGCCCTAACAGCCAGATCTCTCTACCAGACTGCAGTGAAAAATTATGCTGAATTCTCATCTCAGCCAGTTGAGAATCTACAGGGCTGTTTTCTATTACTTGGGTGGCTTGCATTTAAATCTGTCCCACCTGGAGGGAGAGGAGCTTTGGGGCTGTACTCCACAACTCACTCACTGCAGCTGCTGCTACTGGATAGTGCATCTTCCCTCTCCCCGTTCCCCTTCCACAACTAAGAGTCTTTCAGCCTTGGTTCTGACCAGGGTTTTCTTGACAGTTTGCTGGATTTATTTTCTTCACAGAGCAGTGCTGCCATGATAGGTCATGGATAAGCCCTGCTCTCTCATATACTTGAATCCTGATGACACATAATCAAACGCAGACTCAAAATTCCATGTACAGTAATTTCACGATTATAAGCCGCACCATTTTGACTAAAATTTTGGTCCAAACCCAAAGTGTGGCTTATAATCGGGTGCGGCTTATATATGGACAAAGAACAAAAAGTTGCTGGTTTAGTTTGGAGGACAGGTGTCTGCTGAGAAAGGCAGGAGCTTCTCTTTGAAATGGAGAATGTAAACCCCCTCCCTCCAAATTATTATAATTTTGAAATCAAGCGGCTTTCAGGCAAAAATATGGGAATTAGGAATAACAGTTCTTTTTCTAGGGAAATTAAAATAGAAAGAAACAGACCCCAAGCCCTGACAAAGTCAGAGTACAACCTGACACCCCATCAGGCAGGGTGTTGGTAGCAGTCCCATTAAATGGTGGCTGCATCCTCCTGCAGTGACAGATGTGGCTCAGTTGGAGCAGTGCTCCTGTAGAAGGTGAAGTTTCCCTCTAAAGGTCCAGTGGTGATGTGGAGAAATCCGGTTTTCCTCTGGAGTCCAGTGGAGAAAGGGGCTCCCTTAGTGTCCCAAAACCTCTGTTTTTATCTTGGTAAGAAATGTTGGGCTCTTCCCCCTGGCTGGAGCAACTTCCAATGGGATGAAGTAATTTTATCAGTCCCACAGTGGGACTCAATGGGCCATTAGCAGAAAATGATTCCCCGGAGGAAGGATGGGTTGTGAAAAGATAAAGAACAGTGCCCTGCCTGGTTTCAATGGATGGCCCATTAGCAGAACATCTCCCACAGAGATAAGGATCACTGCCCCCACCCTCAACAGATGGTGATAGAATAGATACCTTTTATCACACTCTGTATTGTAACGTGCGGCTTATAATTGTGAAATTACTGTAATTACACAGGAATAATTTCTCAGTACAAGACAATTTCAGCTAAACAAAAAAGGCTGTGGACAGATAGAGGATGCAAGTATAAGAAACTGCACGAATGAATGCATAAACTGCTTTCAATTAATGGCTGGACACAACCTAGTTCCAAGGTTCAGGAGCATCCATTTCTTGCAGCTCAGACTTGTCCATCTCATGGAAATGGATTGTCCATGAAACTGCGCACTGAATGAGACACAGTTGCTCACGCGAACTCTAAAAATAAGGCAATCCCAAACTCTAACTCTTTTTACAGGTTTCCTGTGATATCTGGCAATGTATGATGTTAAGACACTTATGGTGAAAAGAATTCTTGAGATTCCTGATAATGGCAGCTGGTTATACTTAAGAAAAAACCACATCTTGTTCTCATTATTCACCACTAACTTTGGGGAGGAAGACAGCATCTTTCATACACTTAAAATTGCTAAATTCCTTCCTTACAAAATTAAATTCCTTGGAATCAAAAACATTGAATAGCTTATGTCAATGTCTGACAAGGTAAAATAATGTACGAAGGGTCAGTTCTACCTTTAAATTTCCTTAAAATTAAAAAAGAAATAAAATTCATGGCATACTGGTCTCCCAGAGACTGGTAGTGTTTGACAGCAAAGAGAAAATTAAAGGATTTAAAAATAGTTAATAACTATATAGAGAAAATCCATCTGGGGGAAACAAACCAAAACTATCACACAGCAAAAACATCCCAACTGAAACTGGCAACCCCTCAGCTGGTCCTTCTGAACTTTGGATTCAGGAAGTCAGAGGTACTATTTGAAATGTAGCAATTCACAAGCAGCAACAAGGTCTTAGGGACATGTGGAGACTTGTCTAAAGGTGTCAAAGAGAATAAATCCCAGAAGTGTAGGCAGCCAGAGTCAAGGACAAAGGGAGTTTACAACTTCAGCATGTGTGAAGCTTGCTAGGCAAAGTTAATGCTTTCTCCAATTACCTTTTCTCCTATAGATCTCCTGCAAGAAATGGTCACTTCACTCTGGCCTCAAGGATAGTTTCTGAACTTGAGAAAGCCTGTGACAGTCACCCTCACCCAGCCTTGTTGAACATTTAGAGTGCATTTTGTGACCTTGTGATGTATGGAAGACACGTAGAAAGTGTGGTTCAGGTCCAGCCTAAAACATACCTGTGCCTTTAGTGCTGGCTATCAGCTTGTGGAAGTCACAGCAGGGAAATTACAAGCAGAAATGTAACCTTGGCTGATTATCTCATTAATAATAAAAATTTAAAACCATGAAATAATAAATTCTAGTCTTACTGCAATAAAATATTTGCAAAGTAAACAATACACAAAATATAAATATCACTGGATGATTTGGACATAATTTATAATTAACTTCTTGCTGGCAGCACTGCCATATAAAATGATATAACATTCAACACATTCAAGGCAACATCATTGTACACCCTAAAATTAAGCATTATAAAATACTTATCCTCAGAATAATTATATCAAAGTTTCACTGGTACTTTGGCCAAGTCTGTAATAACACTTCAGCTTAATATAATAGTGATGAATTTTAACTAAACATTTGTTTAACATAGTGTTGTGCAATATGGATTTAATAGTAGTTTAGATATGTAATCTTGGTGTTTTTCATTAGTCTTTAACCTTTCATTGTCATTTATCTAAGCTATGCAAGCATAAGTCTGTAGGACTACAACCAGTATACCAAGGTCAAGTCTGTTAGGAAAAAAACCCAGAAGTTTCTTTATTAACAACTTCTTTGAAATGTGCTGTAATTTCTAAACACTCCTCAGGAATGCAACTATTTTTCAGTGCCATGAATTTCAATACAACTACTTGCAAATACTGTATGAGAGCAAAAGTGTTCAAGAATTTCAAGAGTATTCACAGTAATAAACTGAAAAGAGGCCTTTGATTGCAAAATACAGCCAGTTAACCAGTGGAATAGATTGACTAGACAGTGGAAAGCATCTACTGCTGGTAGTCTTTAAGAACAGGTAAAACAGGTTGCAGGACACATGGAGGTGGGGCTGGGTCTCTATTGGCCTTACACTCCAGGATTGTTCTTCCACATTCACTTGCTTCACTACAGTCCATCCTTGGCCTTGCCCCTTATCTGTATTTAGCTTTCAGCTCATTCTAAAACCCTCAGCCACCTTTACTCTCCAGAAACCACACAGAATGACATAATGAACTGGTGTAATACTCCTATTCTGCATGTGCATTATTTTCTTTCACTTGCCTCTTCCTTGTATTTTAGGGAGCATACACTCCCCTGCATGCATGCATGGATGCACAGGCATGTGTGAATTCTAAGCACAAGAAGGCCCCATTCCTGATTAGCCTTAAAATGACCCCAAAATAAATGTCTGGTGACACATGCTCCTTAATCAAGTTGTATGGGTAAATCTCACAATGTCATCTCACAGCTATGACGCAGTGGGCAATAGCTGAGACTGTACAGTACACAGATGTGACACATTTCTTTCCAAAATAAAAGCATGAGTAAATATCTAATAGCAACACTAACTTAATTTATGTCATCAGTTTTGAAGAGGAAATTACCACACAGATTAATGAGGAATTCTACATAGAAGTCAAAGGTATGTAGTCTTAAAGCATTAATCAAGAGCTAAATATGATCTGACCCACTTCCAACAGCCCAGCCTTTAACAGAGAGATGATAAAAAGGCAGAGTATGAGAGTCCATATTTATCTCTGATGTAACACCAACAAAGCCAACAGAATTCCTTGAAGTTCAGTGTGCCTCAGAGCACCACATGGCAAGTGCCACGGGTCATCCTGTAATCTGCAAGGTATGATGGATTGAAAAAGCAATGACATTTTCCGTTCCTATTTAGGAAACATTACTCTAAGAAATAAGAGATCACAAGGACTGCATCTCAGAAAAATATATTCTAATATATTCTAATATAAAAAAATATTTATTACCATGCAAAAATGGATGTATCAATTCACTAAACAATGCCCCAAATTTGAATATGAATACATTCTAGGAAGTTCTCTGGAGTGAACAAATCACAAGGTTTCCTAGAAAAATGGATTTGTTCTGTGTTGTACACAGTAAACATAATTATGTTGCATATAATTCTATTGAAAAGCAGTGAGAAATTAAATAGGTTATATTTTCTCAAAACCCTGAAACTTGGAGATCATTCATCCATCTGATCAAGTCAGACTTACTATACTGATCCCCCAGACATAGTGATTACCTCTTCCCTAGTGCTGATACCAAACATGATAGTGTTCCCAGGCCCCCCTGAAGGTACATTCTAAAGAGAGAGACATTAATAGATAATGATTGAGAAGAGTACACATAAATACCTTTTTAAAAATTAACAAACCTCGATTTCCTTGGACACATGAGCAATACGAAAAAGTCACCCAGTATCTTTTCAGGAAATACCTCTAAAAATTTCTCAGTCATAACTTGTGTCTGGCTTCACACTCCATGACAAAGGCCACTGTTTTCTTGTGATGATGAGGAGTGTCCACTCTGGCCAAAGTCCTAGCTACTGACACAGCCCTTCACATTTAGCATTTTCAATCACTCTGATTGGGATCTCAACCCAAGGGCTGCATTTCCAAAAGAACAAGACCCTTGCCAGCCAACTGGGAATTCAGCAGTTCCATGGAGGGGGGACTAAAGGAGCTGTTACTTTCCCACTATTTCCAGCACAGGTCTGTGTCACACTGTTCACATCATGCATCATTCATCTGCTGTGATGAAATGTAACCCCGTGTTTTAAAAAAAGACCTCTGCAGCAGTGAGGATACTATATCTTTGTGAGAAGCGTTTCACATATTTTCCATGGGCATCAACTGCTCCTGCTTCTATTTAAATCTGTGTGGCCCTCTTCAGAGGGCATTATTCACTTCAGGAAGTCCATTCAGAAGGTGCTGAGCATAAGAAGGGGAGAAGCCAGGATGGCAGCAGACATGGCTCCTGAAGAAAAGCCGAGCACTGCTCCTGTGAAAAGGGCTGTCCACAAGATCCGAATGGCCAGCCAGGTCTTCAGCTTGGCACGAGGCTGGCAGCAGTGGGCATCTGACCACCACGTAAAGCAAGAGCAAGAGCCCTCTGGATGGGTCCCCACTGCAGAAAGCTCATCAGGTCTGCCTGTGCAGGAAAGTTCCTTCGAGAAATGGCAAATTCCATGTGTCAAGAGGGACCAAGAAAAAGATGATGAAAAATCCTTAGCAAAGGGATCGGTGACGATAAGAGATGCTGAAAAACAATCAAGGGAATCAGATGAAGACCCCAAAGTGTTCAGCATTAGAAGCAAAGAGGTGACCAAAACAGTTGTCAGCAAAGCCTACGAACGAGGGGGCGATGTCAGCCTCCTCAGTGAAAGATATGAGAACAACAACAGCAGCTCCGAGATGACCAAACTCAAAGAAGAATCAAGTGCTATTGACAAACTTCTGAGTAATAAATTACCTTCATCCATAAGGAGGAAGTGTTCAAATGTGGTATCAGAGCTGACCAAGGGCTGGGAGAAGATGGAAGAAGAGGACAAAGACGGGGCCAAGGGAGAGCTGCTGCTGAAGTGCCGTGATGATAGCCTGGATGCCCAGGACAGTGGCTACGGGGAAGCAGAGGACAAGCTCGAGCAGGAAGACAGTGACCGGGAGGTGACGGCTGCGAGGATCAAACGGCCTGTCCCATCTCTGTAAGTAAAGCATCTTCATCACATCTACACAAATTGCACAGGGGTACAGCTTTCCATGAGGAATATGGGGGGAGATTAGGAAGTGGTCAAAGATAAACTATTACTCCTGACTTAGAAGAAATTGATCAAAATTCAGGAGACCTTTCATATATCACTCTGTGTTTAAGTAGTTACTCAACAACATTGGACTATGTACCTGCTACAAAAAATCAGGAAGTTATATTCAGGAGATGCTAATTATATTTACTTTTCACACTGGATTTACGGTTCATCAAAGTAGCTACTTACTTCTTAATACTTCAGGTCATACTTCAGAATCACTACTTTTACCTCATTAAGAGCCTTCAAATATTAATTTATTTCAGCAAATGTTGTCTAAATTAATATATTTGACAAATAATATTTCTAAATACTTATTAATTATTTTGCTTAATATAAATTGTAAATATTCTCAGGAGCAGTTTGAAAAGAATATCCCAAATTAATATTGCAGAAATTACTTCCACATACTTCTTACCAAAAGTTGGGTTCACTGCTTCTCTTTGGAAGTTTTCCACGAATTTGAATTCACCAATTCAAAGAAAGGAAAATTCCATAGTATCTTGGACCCCAATTCATACGATATCTCAACTGCATTTTCGTAAATTAGAAACTGGATCATCACTGATGATGAAAAACTGATGAAAATGTCAAAACAGACTTTGTGATCCCTGTGCAGACAGGCAGGCAGGCTCTATCATGGTCACCATTTTGGTTTTACACCTCACTACTGATTAACATTATCGTAAGTGTTAGACTGTGACTAACACAGCTATGGATTTCAGCCATACATACATTTAACCACAGGTATCTGAGCACACACCCCCAGAGTGATTTTAGCTCTTCAGATGGGATTAGAATGATGCTTTGCTGTACAGCTGAGCAGTCAGATCCTGTAAGAAGAAAATGGTTAACAGCCCCAGTGAAAAAAGCTCCCCAGTAACCTAGGGCTTGAAAGGTCATGGTACCTGCTTTTGGCAGGGACTGTGCACCATCCTTTCCCAGAAGTTAGGACCTCAAACCAAAGATTCCAAATACACAGTGGAAAAGGATACATTGACAGCATTTGTAAACAAATTAAAACAATTTTCTCAGTTTCAAATGTTATAGTAGAAACAGACCAACTATGAAGCTTCTGTGAAACTTTTCTTACATTTTTCTTTTATGTCTAATTTTAGTACTGCTACCTTGAAAAAAGATTGATTAGCCATATTTACTGTGGTCCAAATGATTGAAGTAACACCCTCAAATGTTACTTACAGCTCTTACTTCCACTGAAATTTGACACAAAAATAATTATCTGCACTTACAGTGCTGCTACCAGTACTGTACTATCTTTATGAACATTTCAATGTGGTTTAATCTTCTTCAAAAAAGCCATAAGCATGCATTTGTTAAAGCATAGCTCCCATTTTCCTCCACATTGCAGGAAAAAAGCATCAGTGCAAGTATTTTGTTTTCCTCTCATCAGCACCTTCATTATTTCCAGCTTCACTACTTATGGAATAAAGTTGTTTCCTTAGTAGAAGACCTGTTGACTCCTACTGGCTTAAGAAACACTATTCTGCTCCTGATTAGGAGCAAAAGGGATGCAACAAAAGGGATATGAAACCGAAAACATTAAAACAGGATTCATACCTTCCCCCTACAGACAGAACCAGGGCAAATATGCAACATGGGCGTTATTTGCCCAGAAGGTCAGAATGCATTTAGAATGATCATTCTGGTTATCAGGTTAACTTAGTTGATTGTTTCTCAGAGTGGGAAAAAGCTCAAAACCTTCACTTTGTATGCACAATCCTTTGTATAGGTGCAGCAGAAACATGAAAAAATGCTTCCATGTGTACACAATTCATTAATTCATTAAACTTGTCATTAAGCTAAATAATAGCAAAAATAGCACTTCAGCAACTAGAAATGGTTAAATTACAAGCTGCATTTAAAAAGTAAAGTTTTTTCCAAGTCCACATGAGGCATGATAAAAGCAAAAGGATAGATAAGATGGTTTTCTTAACCACTGAGAAGATGATTTGGATGAGGAAGGCACTAGTAATATTCTGCTAGAAAGGAAAACTAGTTTCAGTAGAAAAATGAGGGAATAGATTCTAGAATGTTAAATTAAAGCAAGTAACAAAGACTGCACAGCCTCCTGCTGTCTCATTCCCTCTCTTCTCTCCACTCAACCTGGTGAACTGAAGCTCTAAGAGGTCACAGTCCCTGGAGAGAAGGGGAAGCAGCTAGCTGTGGCTGAGGAGTAAGCCTTCCATGATGATATCTACTCATAAACTCCCCTGAGACTGATGGCATCACTTCTTCAAGTCAATTTTGATTCACTTAGGATTTTTTTTGCCCTGCCTTATCTGCTATCTTCCCACATGAAGAGCTACTGAAGCAATCTGAGCCTCAGTTGGAATTCAGACTGTACTAGCAAAGGTTTCTGTGACCTTTGCATAGTCATAGGCTTCAGGAGACAAATTCCTTTGCATAGCCAAACCCTGTGCCCACAGTTCCTGTGGACAACGAAGGCACAGTTCAGGCGAAGGAACAAAGGATCACAGCTTTCCATTTCTCTGTATGACAATAGCTCATATAGGGGAGCATTTGGTTTATTGTCAGGAAACCAAATTGTCTAGATTTACTCCAATAGTATATTTTAATGGTTTCCTGCCAACACCTACCTGTTAGTCACACAAAATTACAGGTACAGACACACCGCCTACTCTCAGGATGATCTGTACTTACACCACAGAAGAAAGGTGCACTTACTTGGCAACTCAGATGCTCAGTTCTTCTGATGGTTTTTCATCAGATTGATAAGGAAGAGTATTTGGGGGCTTTTTAAACACAGTTCCTCAATACAGCTAAGCCAATCTTAGGGCAACTCCACAGCTAATAAAGCAGTGCAGCTCTCCTAGGTCTTTTTCTACCCCTGGCACTAGGTATTTGAAATTCTTACCCTAGCACAGCCCTGCTCAGCATCTTTCTGGGGCACCAATCTGAACTGGGATGGACATCTGTGTGATTCCTATTCTCTATTTCAACCACCTTAGTAGAAAACAAAGGAACGTCCAAACAGTGGGGCAACAGAATTTTCTGCAACTTTACAGCCCTATATATTGTTTGCTAAGTGCATTTTGATTCTCCAGTGTTAATATTCAGCTGACATTATGGAGGAGGTTTCAGAGCAGTCTTTTGGGGAGTAAAAATATTAGAAAACAAATTACTTTGGCAGAGCCACAGCACAGCATAGTCCCAACTGAGTTCTGTACCTACACATTGACAGGACGTGGACAGCACAAAGACTAGCTCAGACTATCTATAGCTCCCCCACAACATGCGAGATTGGCCACGAGAGGATAGAGCGTCTGCCTGCAGTCATTCAGAACTATTACACACATAAAAATAGAAAAAAAAAAATTTCTGGAGGCCTTTCCTTATCCTTTGTCCTTGAAACTTTCAGGCTTCTAACCCTACCCATGGGAATGTGAATTTTGAACTTCAATATTTGTTCAGAACCACACTCCAAATACAGAAGCATAGACAGAGCTACTGCACTCAATTAGCTTTTTGCTGTTGCTATAATGATTGATACCGGTTACAGAGGACAGATTTTTCCAGGCACTACCCTCTATTTTTCAGCCAGGTCATACACCTACAGCAATCAGCATCTCTAACCTCAGGGCATACACACTTCAGGCATGACCAAGCAGGCAGGAATGGGGAACTGCGTGACTGAGCAAAGGTACAGAAAGTGCAGGTAATCAGAACATACTGTTTTGCTCCCTTACAGAATTAAGTCATTCTGGGGTAAAGTTTGTCAAAACAGGCTCAGAGTGGGGCTGGAAGGTGGTAGCTTTGACAGGATAACACTGTCACCACAGAAGTTGCCTTTGTGTGCAAACTGATCGTGGATGAACAGCCCCCAGAGAACTAATTTAGAAGTGGTGAACTCATGCCACCTGGTGGATTCCAGCTCGTCCCAAAACCACAGTAACCCAGTTACAGCAGAGACCAATGAACAGCATAACAGCATCAGCAACGGAGATGCAAGGCTCAGGTGTGTTTGTGTCTTCCAGCGCCAGCCGGCTGAGCGAGGAGGCGCGGAGCAAGGCGCGCAGGAAATGCAGCGCCGTGCACAGCCTCAAGGACAGGTGGCAGGAATGGGCCGACCAGCACATCATAACGCAGAAGCTGAACCCCTTCAGCGACGAGTTTGACCACGAGCTGGCCATGTCCACGCGCCTGCACAAAGGAGATGAAGGATACGGCCACCCAAAGGAAGGAACCAAAACTGCTGAGAGAGCCAAGAGAGCTGAGGCCCACATCCACCGGGAGATCAGGGACATGTGCTTCATCATTGAATCCATGGCCAAGCCACGGCCCGACGGCAAGATCCAAGTCACTTTTGGGGAACTCTTTGACAGATACGTTCGTATTTCAGATAAAGTTGTTGGCATTCTGATGAGAGCCAGGAAACACGGGCTGGTGGACTTTGAAGGAGAAATGTTATGGCAAGGAAGAGATGATAATGTCATAATTACTTTATTAAAATAAGTTAGGCTATAACCAGAACAGCTTTTAGAAACCTTTTCTCCTCCTTTGCCATTAGCATTTGCACATTTTGAATACAAGATTCCCCTGTTCACAACATACAAAAGAGTATTTTTTGAAATATGTATTTTTTAACTAGTGCACGATAACCCAAACATCCAAATGGACTTCATTTTGTACCAGAAGTGCTTGCAGGACAATTAAGTTAATTACTACGAAAAAAATAAGGAGAAAAATCTATACGGAATGTAAGCAGCTGATGGTAAAAGCCCATGGCAACATAAATAACTACAAACTAATTCCAATTTCTACTTCTTGTTACATTAAGATATTCCTAACCTGTTTAAACTGGAATATCAGGAATATGAAACATGCCAGATGAGAAGTTGAATGACAATATAAAAGTTTTAAGACAAAGTTTTTGATCTGAAAAACGGTCTTGTGCATGCACTTCCTAATAAATTGATTTAAATACAACTAGAATTACCTTATTTTAATACAGATAAAAGATACATTTGTTTTCTTTACAAGCATAGTATGTAACTATTACTGCAGCATTATCTTGTTGATACAACTGTTGACACAGCTTTCTCTTACATATCACATAAAATATCCTTCTTTTTATAAATGGGGTTTTATATATTTATTGTATTTCTATAACTAATTTTTTAGATTGTTTCTTATTTAAACTTACGGAGGTTAGAATGTAATGAATAAAAAAGTTTTGATTAGATAGCTACCTAAAAAATACCTTCTATGCAACATTGTGCAATGTCTCAATGTCTCACATCTGATTATCTATGTAGATACTGTTCTTATAAATACAGGGAAAAATAATATGTAACACATAAAAACTAGCCGGGTACTTGTACTTTTGCATACAGCAAAAAAGTGACTGACATCATCATCTTCCCTTGAAATGTAGCTCTGTGAGAAAAGAGAGAAATGGCATTCATAACTTTGAGGAAAATGTTGTCCCACATTAAACAGAAATACTGACCTAATTTCATAGCATTTGCCATTCTAATGTCACTGAAATAAAGCATTTCAGTCCAGGTGATGCCAAAGAGGACTAAATGCTAATGAATGAATGCTTCTAAGATGTAAAATTGGATTTTCCTGAATCTGAGATCTCTGTAAGGTCTCTGCTACTTACTGGATTTGAGAGATCAGTTTCTCTACTACTGTAAAAATAGCTGTCCTGTTAAAATGAGTGTGCTTCACATGAAAAGCATTTGTTTCAGAGCAGATGCCTGGGCAAGTAATGAAAAATAAGTGGTTTGTTTTTGTTTTTTTTTCCCCTTAGGATTCTTTCAAATGAAAGAACAAGTATCTTCTTACAGAAGTAGAGGTGTATTAACATCTTGTCTCTGATAAAACAAATATTGTTGTCTTATTATGAGTACAGGTATTCCAGTTTGAAGCTTTAAGGTACAAATAAACCAAATATTTTATAACTTCATTATATGAGAACTGACTAGTACCTCTATTCTAAATCCATGTAAATCATTCATACTTTAGGCATGGTTAAATTATGTGACTCTATGGAAGAAAAAATTAATTGTAAGATGGAATCACTTGAGCTTATTAAATGTTTTCTTGGGATCTCAGACTACTGAAGCTGACCTACAAAACTGATGTCTTAGTGCTATACTTATGTACAATAATTTTTACCTGCATATTCTTAACTTATTTCTTTACATCTTTATATAATGACCTTTTATAGCTGTCTAAATTATCTTGACAAAATTTTGCTGTCAAAGGAATATATGAACTATAAATAAACCACTTAATTACTTCTTGGGTTAATCTCCCACACACTAGAAAACAAATATGTGGCATATTCAGTGAAGTAAAATATCAGCAAGTTGCTTCAAAATATAAGCACATTCTCCTTTTCATGGCTGTTAAAGTATTTCCTGTGAAAGTTTCTCCATCCAAAGCACCAGAAAAAGATTTCAGAGCACAAGGCAACAGACCTTATACAAATCACCTGTACAAAGAATACATACTAAAAGCATGTTAGTGTTAAGTGAATTACATATTGCTGCTCCTGCAAATTCTCATCCTGCCCCAGGAAAACACAGCAGCTGTAACAATGTAATCCCTACTATATAGCATCAACCTCACTGACTGACAGCTCACTGCAGGGAACTTCAAGCCTCCCATTCAGTCATCCTGGTGTTAAAATCTATGCAAAATAAGTCAAAACCCCAACTTTTCCCCATTCTTCCCCTCCAACTATTTTATTTCCAATTGGATGAGAAAACCACATGACATAACTAAGTATTGAGTATTTTTGCTCCTACTACCCTCCACTATTTATCTTTGAGTAGGCAGTATCATGCAAAAGCCTTCTAATTTCTGAAAAGAATTTACCATTTTCGTCAAAAAGAAATATTAAATATTGATATAAGTTATGATGTATGGAAGTATTTCATGTAAGTTATATGTTTTATAACATTTTTTTACATTAAGTTGTGTGACAAATTTATCCATGGGGTGGGAGATAATAAATATGATTCATTAAAAAACAACCAAAGTACTGCCTGAGTTACCCACCCGAACTTTCATACTGTGTTACATTCCTCTGAAACTAGCATAACTTCTGCCAAATTTAAATATTCTAAGCAGAAAAACAATAAAGGTCAAAACCTGCTTGATTAAAGCAGTCTCTGTAAATTTTTATAAAAGACCTGTTTTCCTAGCTCTGACTTGCTTTGAAAAGAAAACCCTTCACCTTTGAGACAATAAGCAAATCTCAGCTATTCTCATGGTAGCTTATAGTTGCACATTATTTTTTTTAATATTGTGTTCACTCCCAAATATTTTTTTATTGTTTTAATGTTTCATTGTTTTACTTGAAACAGAGCTCCTGAACTCTCCTGTCTGAAGCTAGTGTTGCTTTTGCACATCCTTGGTAGTGAAAAAATTGTATCTTCTTCTGTAGGAACTTACATACGTCTTTCATATTCAGCTATCAAGCTTAAGTGACAGCATGGAACTTGTATAAGTGAAATGTATTTCTTCTGATACAACTTTGTATTTTTCCAAGTCTTACCAGAGTTGCTGCAGTGGCTTGAAGTGAGTGGAAGGTTCACTGGACACATATTCCACCCAGTAGAAATCAGCTCCCTCTTCCACAGCAATAATTCCTTCTTTACACAGCCAAGGTTCAGTAATACAGATCATTTTTAAAACAGGGGAAGGCAATTGAAATAAAATTAGCTGTAGTGAAGAGGATACTATTCATGGTGAAATGTTCAATCACAGAAGAGGTACTGGCAGGCCCTCCTCTCAGCCATTTCAGCTGCTATGCTCTAACATCTCAACTAAAGCCACTGCTGACACCTCAGCAGCACACGTACCCATGTACTATCAGCAGTGTAATCACCACAAGAGAAAACAAAGTATGATTACATAACTTGTAAGGTAAGCAGGACAGCAGAAAGCAAAGCTGGCACTGGAACTTCTGAAGTGAGAGAGCCAGCAGGACTGGCTTGCACTTGCTTTGCATATACAACAAAAAGTGTACACCACTCCCTCAGCTGGACAATTCCTCTCTCTTCTCCAGAAGCACAGTATAGCTCTCTATCATTGCAGTAGCAATGTAGCACTCTTAAGAGGAGAAAGAGGAGGTTTGTTGCCTTAATTGAGCTCCAAACTGCAATGACCAGTAAAATACTGTGATGACATCTGTTCTTTTATGAAGGGAGAACATAAAATTATATTTAAGATTCAAATACTGAATGAAGTATACAGGATTATTATTTTTTTTATTTGAAGCTGAAGGAATAGTCAACATTCTTACTCATCTTTCAAGAGCTAATTTTATGCCAACATTCTAATTTCTGTACCAAAAAATAACTCTAACGCAATATAAACAGGTGAGCAGGAAGATGCCAGGACAAGCAGTATGTCATGAATCATGACCTTTTTGCAGATTACACAAGAGCAGTAACTAACAGAGACAGGATTTAGAGTCAAAAGACCATACTTGAAGAATCCCTCCCATGTTCGGGGCCCAGATACCCAAATAAAACATCAAGTTACTCAGTGAATCCATCCAAGTATTGTGTGCTGAGACACAGTCTTGCGGCAGCAAACTCCAGATAATGGGTTTCCTAAGCCCTCAGCAAATGTCAAACCCCAACGCTTTACAATCACAGAAACAAACCTTGCTGGGAAGATAGAAAGGAATTCTACTGCAGAAAAAGGATAATGAATTGAAGGCAGAAGAGACATCAAGACAGTGCCTTTTATGTGTGTCATACAGAAATTAACTACACCTCTGGTAATAAAATTCATGGTCTCACTCAAATAGACATGCACTACTTTCTATAGTTCCCTTATACCGCCAGTTGTTTCACCAAGTGTGGCCACAGTCACTTATGCTTTAAATCAAATGTCCTTCTATTCCTTAACTAATTTAGTATTTTACAAGCATGATTGCTACTGTACTGCTTACTAAACAGTATCCTTGATTTCCAGTTTTTGATTCCAAGACTGGTCCAATACTTGGAAACATTCACCTACTGAAGATTTTTGTGCACTTTCATTTAATTCTTCAAACTATAATGCTTTGCAAAATTCTTCACACCACCCTCTAAAAAAACCAAAATGTGATTTATTTGCAACATGAGCTTAGGATAGGGACTATGCAGTTGAATTAATGGTTTTGTCAGCAAGGATGATCTGAGACCTTTACCCTCTCCCTCTTCAAAGTGGTTGAAGGCAACATATTTCATACCCATTGCTTCCTACTGGGCTTTAAAAAGACTCAGAAATGCCAAAAAAGACGAGAAAATGCATCCTATATTCAGTTGTTAAATGAACAGCAAAAAATATTTGTGCTTCTACATGAATTCCACCTTCTAAATAAATTCCAACTCAAGGTTATTTTTACATATATTTAGATTTATTTGCTATACATCACTGTGAGCTTATAGTACTTGAAATCCATTACAGGATTTTTTTGTTGTTGTTGTAATAATCAGTTGTAACTCCACAAAGACAATAATACTGCTGTGGAAGACCAAAGGGGAGAAAAGCCATTTCAATTTATTTACAGTTCCTTATTTTGTAAACATTTACTCTACACATTGTACTAAGTTCTAATAAGGATAAAGAGATATACATAGAGACAGGAAACAAAGCCCTGTTTTTCTATTCATATTGAGCATTAGCATATTATAGATGAAACATCTGCCCTTTCTTGTTACCATAGCAGTAAGCTGTCTTCAAATAAGTTTTTTTTTTTTTTAACTTTCCAGAAATGTAAATATTTTGAAATATACAACTACATCTATGTAAGCCAACCCTTTTGGCTTTTATTCCATTTCTAGAATAATTTAAAGTGCTATAAGCAACCCGTCAATCAACACTTTTCTATAATAACAAAACTACTTTAAACATTAATTTACAAGAAAATATACAATGTTTGTCTGAAATAGCTGAAATTTCAGCACAAAGTCAGTCACTGTCACACTTAACAGCAATTTTTTTGTTCTTTTTTTGTTTTGCTTTGTTTTTTTTGCAGAACATAGAATAAAAGCTTTGAAACAAACAGTTTTGTTGAGCTGTTATTGCCACAATGGCTTATCAAGTTTTCTACAAAAGTGGACAAGAGCTACTGGAACTGTATTCTAGCCTGTCATTTATTTTTTGAGGTCACATGACAGTAAGTTTGCATATTCCACAACTCTACTGAATTACAATATTGTCTACCTATGATACATGATGTCATTTTAATCAGAGCTGGTGCTAATTGTAAATTTACAACATAGACCCACTCAAAAACATCACAAATAATTCTTTTCTTTGGACAGGAATAAGCTATATTCTTGGAGCTGATGTGCTACACGGCTACAACAGTATAACAGTATATATCTGACACTTTATGTTGAAGAAAGATGCATCTGTTTCTGTACTTTTAATGCCCTACTATAGCTACAAATTGTTCACTGAGTTTTGCTTGCTTTAGCCTTTTAAGTTTTTGGAACTATCATATTCTTACATTCACTTGCTATTTTGTAGTCTTTGCCACTTAGCTCAATATTGTCAGTATTTGTCCCAAACCTGCGGATCATTAACAGCATGTGCAAAAACACTCTTTAAATACAATCAGCATGCAGCTACAACACATATTAACTGACTTTTTTCTACACATGAACAAGAAACAAGACAAGTGGCACTGTTGACTTTGAATATCTTCTAACTTCACCATGTGTGTACTGGGATGTGTTAAGAAGGAATGCTCAGTTTCTCACCCATTTGTGGCACCACTGGAATAACCCATCATTGGTCTGGATCTCTGCAGTGCTGCTGCCAAATACCCACACGCAGCTTTCTTAGAGGTTCACAGAGGGCAACTTCATTCATAGACATAATTTGAATACAAAAATAAGAAGCTATATTCAATGAAGCAGCCCCCTAGCAGGATTGCAGGAAAGGTGTGTGTGGGAAACCTGGGAGGCAATCATAATACGGATAAGAAAATTTTGCAGGCCACAAGGCGCAAAGTAACTAATGTTAATTTTTAGTCCACAAGGTCAATATTTTGTAAAAGAGTCTATAGCTTAGAAAAAGTATGACAGTATATTACAGATGCAAGAGCATGAAAAAACTTCTATTTAAAAATAATAACTAATGGCCACACTGAAAAATTAGAAAAAAACCCCAAAAAAACCCAGATAAGTAAAATACATTATATTGCTCCTAGGGATTTTTAAGCTGCACTGATTCATGTCAGGTTTGGGACAATAACCTGTAGAAATAGTGAAATACTTATTCAAAAGCCCATATTTCTATGTCTTGAATAGTGAAGTCTTCTCGCTTAGAAAGTGTGTGATTCCCAAATGTTTTACATGAATGACTTCTTCCATGGTAGAGATCACCATCAAGCCAAAGAGCAAACTCTCCTCTGCAAGACAGACAACGTATTAAAGAAAAAGACTGAGGGAGTAAGCATTGAAAAGGAATCAAAGAATTACTTTTTAACACAGGTACCTCATTGCTGCTAATAAATTTATGCTACAAGTATTTTTTTTTATTACTATTTATTATTGATTTGGGAATATCCCTTTTGCAGATATTCTGAAATAAGCTAACTAGAATTCCTCGGTTTTCAGTCTCTTCCATTTTTATTAAAGAGACAACAAATATATATAACTAAAGAGAATACTGATAAGAAATAAGGAAAACATTCCAGAAGCATATGAACCTGTATAAAAAACCTAAAAAAGATGATACATGATTTCTTGAGACCTTGGCATTTTTTGGGATGATTCACTTTCAATTCAGATATCTTCCAAATATACTTAATTTTCATCTTTCCACAATCATATCTTTTGAATACAGGAAGACACACATGCAAGTCAAACATGGAAGGCATCATAAACTTGCAGGGTTGAAACCTTTTGTCACACTATGGGGAAGACAAACCTCCTGTCTAAGTTTTGTCAGCATTGGAAGCTAAACACCAGACATACTTAAGTTTTTTGGCTGGTAACTGCTGAGTCCTGAACTACCAAACTGAAGTCAACTCCAATTTTTATTTTCAAAGGTATCCGGACAAATATTTTTAACAATTCTAATTGTGACTTACCCTCCTCCACCAAAAGCAAGAGAGTCCATGTCTCCTTTAATGAAGAACATGTTGTCTCCTGTCCATTTAAAAACCTAAGAAAAACAAACAAACAAAGTAGACTAGCAAGTAAAAATATCTGAACTTTTCATTTGGGCAGGAGGGAAACCAACCATCAGTAAAGACAGTCTGTGGGTGGCTAGAGGCCAGTTTAATGAAGTTGACACAGAAAATTCAGGAAACAGATAGCTGCAGACAAAAATTCTCTGAGGTTTTACACTAATTAAAGTAAGACCATTCAAACCAGGTCATCTTTGAGCACCAAAACGCCTACACAATGAAAAATACCAAGAAAATACACTTAGATTAGATGATATGTCCCTAAAAAGGATGTAATTTGTGTATTTTCAGACAGACACTCATAAAAAATCTTCAGTACAGTTAAAGAGTCAGATTGAACGTGTTGTTCAGCATGCAAACACTACTGATTCACCATGCACTTAAAAATTAATGTGATTACTTTCTTTGGGCCAACTTGTAACATTTTTCAGATTTACAGTCAAGTTTATTCCTTAAGTATTTTAAGATCATGCACTTGGGGTGGTGGTGGGGAAGGGAGCAAAAGCACACAAAGTCATTACTACTTACCTCAAAATCTGGAGAAAAAGTGAACATAAAGGTCTCCCCAGTGCCATAGAAGCCATCGCTTACTTTAAATGGTTCAGATGCTAGTGCACCAAAAACCTGTAGCAAAAATACATCAGAGCAAGAAAAACTTCAGAGAAACTACAGAGAATTCAAGGATCTGTAATGACAGTAACCAATAAATCAGGTTGTAAATACTTTCAATTTGAATTTCACTTACCACGGTTCTGAGTGCACTGAGATATGGTATTGTGCTTTGTGGTACAATAGAAAGTAAGAGCACTCTTCCTCAATAATAAGTGAGCACCGTAAGAATAAAGAAAAAACTAATGGATAAAAACTAAACTCAGAAAATTCTCAAAAACAATGTATAGTTCCTATTCCACTTCACTAGGCTATTTTCAGCAAGTTCCTAGCTGAAGCTGAGAAATCTTCCATGCGATGTATTAATTCCAGTCCAGATACCAGGTAAGCACTGGTTACATTGTCTTACAAAAGAAACAGGTTTTAACAGAAGGACAGGACACCATCCAGGCCACAGGACAAACTTGGCATGTGTTAACCTCATGAAGTTCAGCAAATACAAGTGCAAGGTCCTGTACCTGGGTCAGGGAAATCTCCAACTTAAGTACAGACTTTGAGATGAACTCAATGAGAGCAGCCCTGAAGAGAACAGCTTAGGGTTTCTTATGAATGAAAAGCTGGACATGAGCCAGCATGTGCTCACATTTTGTTGAATTCAAGAATTATTCTCTTGCAATAAATTCTTATAAATTTTTTAAAAGTATGGACAACAGCAGACAATTTGATGCAGGGAGTACTGTACGTTTGAGAAGTCATTGCTTTGACTCCACTGTAGAGAGCAGACAAGAAATTGGACTTATATACCAAACTTTCTTTAGTCATAGTACTTACAGAAACTTCCTCATGTTACTACTACTTTATTTCTTTATATTACCTTTCTTAAGAACAGAATGTCACTATACTGACAAGTTACCTTACTCATGCAAAATGGTTCCTCTGCAACAGTGGAAATTACCTTTAAACATATATGTGACCAATGCTTATAATCTAAAATTCTGATTCTCTGGAACAAATTTTAAACTCACTTGACAAGGGGTTGAAATGAAGTTTCTGAGTCAGCTAAAGGTGCTCACTTTTCTGATACCTGTATCAGTTTCAGACAAACTGTTAGAGAGAAAATTCATTCTGAAGACTTGAAAATCCATGAACTCAGATGCATGTTTGTGTACCCTTGTTTTAATGCGAGTTCACAGGAAAACTGACCCAAACTTTTTTTGCAGAGGTATTTATTTCAATCAACATCTAGGATCCAACACCAGGAAGATATTTCTTTATTATTCCACAGTCTCAATCTTAAGACAGAAAGAAACTACTATATATTTGCTATTGGGGAAATCAGGTGAAAATAAATCAATTGTGTTCTCCTGCGTGTTTCCAGAAGATGTTTTTTTTCCTCTCTCTATATTTTTAATTCAAGGCTTGAGATGAGTCCCTAATGTTACCAATACCAACAGGTTTTTACATTTTTCTTTTTTTAGCCCATCACTCATTAGACTGACTCATGAATTTGAACTTTAACACAATATTTAATGTTCAGCTGATCTTTACTTCCTGTAGTTCCACTACATGTTACGGTTAAGGTTAGAATTTAAAGGTGAATCAGAAAGAATTTATAACTGCTGCAGTAATTTATGCCTATTTTATACTGTCTTTGCACATGTAAACTCTAAAAGGATAAATGAGACACTTTTTCCTTTTTGTTATTTCAAGCATCTGGGTCTGTAGACTAGACTTCAGCAAACTGGCTGTTAACTTTTCTCTGTCAAACATTTTGTGACCTTAGACTGTACTTAGCATACGCAGGTAAGTGAACTTAAAAAAAGCATTTTTTAGCATAAAAATTCATACTTAATTCAAATTTAGTTTCATCAATTAATATAACAAAATGGGCTGATGAAATACAAAATATTCCATATATAAATAACTATATGTATATTTTCAAGCAATGGGAACCCTTGTAATTATTCCTTAGTCCTCTAACTACTTGAGTCATTGTATCCTAACTTCTTTTAAGGGCTCAAGTCATTCTTTGAATAACTCTGCAGCAGTTCTGGCGGCTAAGCTACATTTAGGTATCCATGACATGCTTTCAGATAAATATCCTTAGGGCTGACACTACCTCTAGTAAATAAATACAAGTAAAAAAAGATAAAAGTAAATGTAAGATTCCATTAACAACAGACATTCCTTGAGAGGAATTAACCTTCAGTTAAAGTAACAAACAGTTTTGTCAAACTTTAACTATATCAGCTCAGCCTCTACACAGGTGTAAACTTTTCACACAACACTTACTCCAGTGTTTGTCTTGGATCCTCTCAGGGATGTTATCTGTATATCCAGTAAAACACAAAACTAGCACATTCCAACAATGTAGAAAACCTTACATGTTTTACCTTAGAGTCTTTGAAGCTTTATTTCTAATCATGGAATAAATTAAGGTATTGAGAACCTCAGACAATCTCCCATGTAATTCCCTACTCAATGGAGGACTGATTCTGAAGCTATTAGGTTGACTCAGTTTTGTCCAGTCAAGCTTTTGAAAAAAAGTGCAATCTGCTTCCCAACAGCTATTTTAGCTCTCGAGAAGCAATATCCCTAGGATTTTTCCATGAGATCTGACTTTTGTGGCTAGTTGTTAAGGTGAATAACTAAAATTCCTGTGTCCTAGGTTCCATGTCTCACACTTCTGCAGTGCATGCAATTTGAAGAATCACTTTTTATAAAACTAGACAGTCCTTGAGGCGGTTAAGTGCATTAATCACATTTCTAGACCACCACTTATTTAGTGACTCATGTTCAGGAAACAAGTACCAATTTCTTTTTAAACGGTTGTCAGGGTTCACTAACAGAAGCACATACCAGTAGCTAGACAATTCGTAACAAATGTAATGAGGCACCTATAGATTTCATGGACACCTTTATTAAAGGATCTCCTAGAATTGACTGGAGCAGGCAATTTAGGTGGTTTTAGATTTCAGATTCCAACTAGGCAATGCTCAGCTTTTACAAAATTAAAGTTTGCAAAAGTTCAGTGATTTTGCTTGGTTTTTTTGGTTTGTTTTGTTTTTAGGTGTTTTTTTTTCAACAGCCATTTAAATAAAATTATTAATTGATTTGAAAAAGAAAGTGAGATTGGAAAATGTTTTTGAACAAAAATTCAGTAGGGTGAGGCTTAGCAGCCTTTCATGGAACATTATGAAACATTACAAGTACACTTGCTCCTTACTCATCCTATTATCAATGTAATAAAAAAGCAGTCTTCATAAACATGGACAACAAAGAAACATATCTCAGGGGAAGCAGTCCAAGAAAGAAATTATTTTTAGTTTAAAAGAAAAGCCTCAACCAAGGGTATGACAATTCCAGTATATTTCATAAACATTGAAGATACAAAGTGAGCAGAACAATGAATACCAAAGAGGACTGAGAAGGTATGCTCAGCAAAAATCAAGAAACTACCTGGTCATAATTCTGTCATTTTTCAAAATGGCTGAACCCCATTTAGGATCTTCACTGAACTAGAATCTTAGAAAACAAGCAGTGATCTTTGAGCGTAATGTATGAATAACCACCTGGTCTCTTAAAACACATTTTTGGAGGGCATATACAATATTTATCTCAGCATACTGCTAGTGAACTATTCCTGGACACATCATCCTATAAAGTACTTAGAGTCTTTTTCAGTCATGGAAAGCAGTTTTAAAGGACTATCTGCCAAGTAGATACAAGACATTAAAAAAAATTAATCTCTTAAAAAAAAATTAGTAGCTTCACAAATAAATGAATTACCCATACTAATTATCAAAGAGCATAGTTGGTTACCATTGTCTTATTTTTTATGATTGTAGATCCTTGCATGAAGAGGAGAAAGACTCTCCTGAATTTCCATGTGTTTTTGAACAGAGAGAGCAAATTAATTTTCTGCTGTCAAATGCAGACATTTTTCATCAATAACATGAGACAGAGCTACTGAACACACCACTCCCACTACACTGGTGAAAGACTGAGCATATGAAACTCATCTGAACAACTCCTTCCACATACGTTGCTCACTGAATAGACTTCCCCCACTCTTGTATGGAACCTAGGTAAGATTTGGCATATGTTTCAAAACTCAGTTCAGCGACTATTTGACCCAGAATTCCAAGGCACGCTTTCATACATATTTCCAGGTATAAGGCTGTAAGCCGAGATTGACCGAGGTTTGTTTCACAAAAAAATAAAATAAGATCTATGAACTCCATGTTTTGACACGGTAACCATGACACTTTTTGAACATTCAAGCCAAGATGCTCATACACAGAAAGTATATGAATTAATTCCTTCAGCAACAGTCAGTACTTCATAGTGATAGCAAGACAGTCCCATGAGGAAAAGAACATTTTTTTCTGGGACAGATAATCAGGTACTAGAAATCAGGCATATCTTACTAATTTATCTTGAGAAGCTAATAAGCGAATTAGAGAAGTCACCTAAGTACATTTATGAGACTGAGAACTATGCTGAGACATCTCAAGTCTTTTCAATAGTTTTTGTCTTCAATATGAAAAGGTAAATAAAGAAAAAATATTTTTAAAGAACTTCTGGGAAAGAGTGTACTACTAGTGGAGACTTAGAGAGAATTTTTCTTTTTAAGGGACCCCTGGGGTAGGAAATAATGAAAAAATCATGTTGTGACATGAATAAGAAAAGACACCCTTCATTTATTGTTTTCAGACCCCCTGAATGAGACCACACTTCCTGAAAACAAAAACTGTGGTTACCAAACTGGGAGAGGAAGTGACCCGAATGCTACAGTGGTGTTTTTTGTATGGTGGTTCTGGCAATTTTTCATGACAGCAGTAACATTCTTCCACAAGCAAACACAGAAGTTGCAGAAAAATCAAGAATCAAGAAGTTTCACACTGCCTGCAGCGTTCACCTGTTACTAGATTATTCAAGAGAGGATGTTTGCTATTCAAATGGTGAGATGTGAGCCACTTCCTGAAATTCATAACCCAGTCAAAGAAAAACCAAGCACAACTACAGAGGCTCAAAGAACAAGTTAATAATGCAACAAAGGTAGTACAGTTCTTGAAAGATGTTGGCTGCAGCCACAGAATATACCAAGAAGCACTAGCCATAGCTAACAACATTCCAACTCAACAAGACCTTCCAGTATAAATAAGAGACTGTATTTCTCATGCCTTAAGTGTATAAAAAAATTTAAATTAAATTAATTGGGTATTAGCAGACTCTTGCAGTACAACAGCTAACTTGTATCATTAAAATATTTGCTAGACATGTAGTATGTTGGACAACTGCTTAAGAATGAAACACATTTCTAAGGAGAAAATTTGCTTGATATAGAAAATTTTAATTTGCTTGATACATACAATTTTATCTCCATGATAGATTGAAGCATCAGCTATTCCTTTATACTCCTCAAACACTTTTTTATGGGTCCCCTATTGTCACAGAAATATTTTCCTACCTGTCCATCACTGTCTTTGATAACCAAGAGCACAGGTGTGTCTAATCCCATCATTGTCCGATACAAGGTCTTCAAGCTCATGCCATGCTTTGCAGTACTGTAGACAAGAGTCCATGGATAGCCAATAGTCCGTGGTGGAAGAGACTTTGTGAGCTATTAACAAGAAAATTACAACCCTTTATTCAATATATGTTTTACATTTAAGAATGCATTGCATGTAAATGAAAGCAGATTATGTTCTGCTCAACCATTTTTATGTGGCCTTAAAACCTAAGAACTAAACCTGAAGTTTCACACATATATTTTCTACTTTTGGTCACTCAAGCAGATTTCTTTTCCTTCCTCTACTGACCTACAGAAGAATGATTTCTCAAATAAAGAACACGGGTTTGTAAAGGTCTCTAAAAGGTTTATCCATATAATTATTCTTGCATAACAATATTTCATGTCCCATCAATGTCTTAGTATTGAGTAAGTAGATCACACAAGTCAGCAGGTAACAAGCTGAAGGGTAAATGCTGCTTGTAGCCCTATTCTTGTGCTTTTTAATTCAAAACTTCAATTAACACATTTGTAATGAAATCACTTTGGACTGGACAGCAAGAACTGCAGTGTTTTCACTAATGTTTTCAAGAAAGAATGAAAGCAGGGCTAAGACAGACAAGAGTCTGCCTGAATACATAGTGTATTCTATTCAAAATTAGAATTTTAAAAAAGCAGTATTTTATCTACGAATCGCGCTCTGCTTCAACATTGAGACACACATGTATATGGTGTTAGATGGGATCCACCCAAAGAAATAGACAGAGCTGGCAGATATGCTCACTGAGCCACTTCCCATTGTTTACCAGTATTCCATGGCAACCGAGGACATCCTGGTTAGCAAATGTCATGTCCATTTACAAGATGGGCTGTAGGAAGAATCCCAGGAACTACAGACCTGTCAGACCTCAGTGCCTGGGAAAATCATGACACAGGTGACCTTGAGTGCCATCTCATAGAATGTGCAAGAAAACCAGGGCATCAGGCCCATCCAGGGTGGGCTCATGAGAGGCAGGTCCTGCCTGGTAAACTTGATTTTCTCTATGACAAGGTGACCTGCTCAGTGGATGAGGGATAGGCTGTGAATATTGTCCACCTGGACTTCAGTAAAGCCTTTGACACCATTTTCCACAGCACTCTCCTGGAGAAACTGGCTGCTCATGGCTTGGACAGGTGCACTGTTTGCTGGGTAAAAAACTGGCAGGATGATCAAGCCCAGAGAGTGGTGGTGAATGGAGTTAAATCCACTTTGTGGCCAGTCACTTGTGGTCTTCCCCAGGGCTCAGTACTAGGGCCAGTCCTGTTTAATTTCTTTACTAATGAACTGGATGAGGGCATGCAGTGCATTCTCAGTCTGTTTGCAGATTACAACAAGCTGGGCAAAAGTGTTGATCTGCTGCAGGGTATGTAGGCTCTGCAGAGGGATCTGGACAGGCTGGATTGATGGGCCACGGCCAACAGTACAAGGTTCAATAAGGCTAAGTGCCAGGTCCTGCACTTGTGTCACAAAAAGCCCCTGCAGCACTACAGGGAAAACAGCAGCTGGAAAGAGGAAAAGGACCTAAGGGCGCTGCTTGACAGCTGCACATGACATAGCGCATGCCCAGGTGGCCAAGAATGGAATCATGACTTGTTCCCCTGTACTCAGCACTGATGAGGCCACACCTTGAGTTCCGTGTGCTGTTCTGGACCCCTCTCTAAAAGAAAAACATTGAGATGCTGGTGTGTGTCCAAAGAAGGGCAGTGAAGCTCATGAAGGGTCTGGAGAGGACTGAGGGAGCTGGGGTTAAGCCTGGGGAAAATGAGGCTCTGAGGGAACTCATCACTCGACAACTACCTGAAAGTAGGTTGTAACAGTCAGTCTTTTATCCCAAAACAGGACAAGAGAAAATGTCTCCTCAAGTTGAGCCACTGGAGGTCTGGATTGGATCTTAGGAACAATTTCTTCAGTGAAAGAGCTGTCTAGCATTGGAACAGGGTACCCAGGGAAGTGGCTGAGTTACCATCCTTGTTGAAATAGTTAAAGGAGGCGTAAGATGTGGCACTTAGGGAAAGGGTTTAGTGTGGACTTGGCAGTGCTGAGGTAACAGCTGGACTCTGTGGTCTTAATCTTTTCTAATATATGCAGTTTATTTTCTTCTATTTAGTATCACGAAAAGTCTTCTTACTAGTGTGTTTTACACTAGTCATAGCATTTGTGATAAACTAATGTGCAATTATGAAAAATGCTATATCTAAGTCCATACCTTTTCAATTTGTTCTGGTTGTAGTAATTCACTTGGATCACTAAGATTTGGCCGGAATGCTTCAGGCTCCAGGTCTGTTTTGATATTTGTTGCCTGTTTTGAATTGGTATCTTCTCTTGTTGTTATCTACAAAAAGAATAGCAAGAAAATAAGTATATGCCATCCTATTAGCAAACAAGATAAAAATTCACAGGTTTAAAATCATGCCGTTATCAATTACGCAAATCCTCTGGAAGTTTAGAAATCCAACAGATTTGATCTGACCGAGACTTCTGATAGCAAACTGATGCACAACTATGTAACAGTAACTTACAGAGACACCTACTCAGAAGAAAGCTATGGTTTTATAATAAAAAAACAACTGTGTATGCAGTTCTCATACACAGCTGCAGGGCTTCAAATGCTTTTCAGAAGATACCTTTAGAAGTTCTTGCATTTTAATAGTGACAGAATTCTAAGTGTAATTTAAAAAAATTAAAAAGAAAAGGAATTAAAATTTCAAAACTAACATTTCTCAATAGCTTCTGAATCAATACTCTTTTAAAGTACTTAAGAAATTTTTTAGATATACAGTAGACATCTGGGAAGATTGCTGCCATATATTTTGAACAAGCCATTTGAATGGAGCCTTAGGAATAGTGCTTCTCCATAAACTGATCTGCTGGAGTACTCACAGGAATCAAAGAAGAAAGAATTGAGAGGGTAGGGTGGGAAAGCAGCAATAACACTTAATTTGCACAGTGAGCACTGAGGTCTGGCAAAGATGCTCTATGCAGAAGGGTCCTGTAGTAATTTAAAATACCTGACCTACATATCTACCCTCTTGAGTGGAGATGGTAGAAGCCACAAAATTCCTCATCAGATGTAACTCACAACAGCTTCTTACCCCAGTCAACACTCACTGGCACTTCCAAGTTAAAGTGCCATGTCTTGATAACTAGAATAGCTGTGATCCAAACAGATTTCCATCTATAAATCCAGATGCAGGGATATTTAAAACTCACTAGGAACAGTAAAATCTGACAGAGCAGCAGGACAAAGTGAGGAAGTTAGTAAGATAAGCCACTGCAACAAGACTTACTAAAGTGTTGAGAGAAAAAGGAAATCTTAACAAGATTAAGTGCACCTGAAAAATTTATCAGCCTAAACCAAGTTTCACTAAAAGTCAGACTGTCCAAATGAAAATCCGAATCCTGAAAATTTCAAGAAAATACCCACCAAATCCAGTTTGCCACAACCGTCACACTTTAAACATACAGGATACAACTGCAATATTTCACAACATCACCATAATAAACTTCACTAAGCTTTTGTGAACTTCCTTAGTTAATTAAAAAAAAAGCCAAATCAAAGAAAATTCTGAAATACAGACAGGACTATTTAAAAAAATGCAGCCACCTGAGCAAAAAAAAGGATATCTCTTTCATCTCCCTCAAGAACTACAAAAAAAGTTCTTATCACAAACTCTTGTTATTTAAAAATAGGCTTTAAAAGTCAACATATCAAAGTATATTCATACAGCAACTCAATTACAGAATTAATTCCAAACCCAAGAAAAGATGTGCTTAAACTGAATATCAAGCAAGAAAAAAGCTGAAGCTTTTCTTTTTTCGATGGAAGGTAACAAGAACTTCCAACGTAGACTAAGCACTAATTTCCGTATCACAACAAAAAATGCAATTTTCCACATAAATATCTTTTTCATGTACAAAAGAGATGGCCTTCATGTTACTTTACAGAGTGCTATCTCTAAAGTGTTATTTCATAGTCCAAGTATTTTCTGCCTTAAATGCTTTTCTTCCATCATATTACTGCTTCAGATCCAAAGAAGTTCAGCATTGTTCAACTGTAGAGCAGAAAGTTTTTTCCCTTGTTATTCTTTAATTCTGATTAAAGACCACCATGCAAAACATGATGGTCTTGATATATTGATATATATATGGTCTGAATAATTTGGATTCAAGTGGTGTGGGGGAATTGAGTTTCTTGGTTTAGAGGTTTTGGGGATTGGGGTATTTTTTTGGATGGATTTTTTCTTTCTTATTATTATTAATGTAAAGCAGTTTTCTTCTAGGAAGAAAACTGCTTTGTAGAAGCAGTCAAACAGTATCTGTTCAAAGGAATCTGAGAGAAAGCAGTCTAGCTTCAAAATGTTCATATTTATTTCCCACCAAAGTTGGAGAGTGCAGACTGACTGATAAGTCAGATTCCAGGGACTTCCATGATTGGTAAATGTCACACAGTCTACACCACATTTGAGACCCCAACTCTCAAGCGGTCTCAGAGCAGAGTTTATAGGCTGCAGCCTATCACATCAGATTCTTATAGTCAGCCTAAACCTTGAGTTTGAGCATACCAGGTTAAAGGTATTTGGAAAGAGCTCCTACACTTCCAGAATATTAATACATGGATTCTCCACCACCACTTGCCAAAAACAGAATAGTTCTGTTCTCAAGCAGGAATAATTTTTTTGGTTTTTTGAGCAAGATTTCTGACCTTCCTGTAACAGTGCAGCTTTTGAGTTCAAGGTTCATGTTCATCATTGATCTATGTAATTGTACTACTTACAAAACATTTTAAGTGATTAATTACTGATTATTAAACAAACAGAAGTATCAGAGCTAAGAAAATGTTTGCTTAAGTAATTAAGTAATGTATTTAAAAAAGCAAGATCAAATACAAAAAAAAAAATCCAGAAAAAAAATTTTAATTTTCAGCAGCCAAGTACTAGAGAAAAACAAAATACTCAATGCTTCTAAGGAAATCCAAGCTATTTTTTCCACCAGTAAGGCGTGTATTATGTACACAGCAGCTAACAATATAATAACTCTCACAAAACTATGGAACACACCTAAAGAGAATGCAAATATCAGTTTCAATCCATATCCATAGACCTTCAAAAATCCAAACTGATCTCAATGCACTGTTTTGTGTGTATGTGTATGACCTTTGCCATGTTGAACTGCCTCAGTTACCTGCTTTTATAATGGCAAAAATACTTACCTATTTCAAAGAAGTTGTGAAGCATCATACTTGCCAGGTACTGTGAGATTCTCGGTGAAAGATTCCTATATAAAATTAAACACCCATGCAACAAGGTTTTGGATTCTTCACCTGTTTTGCATTCTTTTTAGGGAAGCTTCTAACACAACACACCAGTCTAAAGTAGAAGTTAAAACACAACACTGCAAGTCAAGCAGTACTGAGAACAAATTTTCAAATTCTAACAGAAAATTCCCATGTGAAAAAGGTGGAAGTAGTAATTCCATCATAAAATTACTGATTCCATCATAGAATCGCACAATTAAATACATCCAGAACAAAGGAATTTTCTGCTGGATCCTTGTAGTGCTGTAGACAAGACAAACCCACTGAGTGCAGGACTTGCCCTGATCCAAGACACTACAAAGAAAGATGTTTTAGTATCTGGAGATGGGGTTTAAACTACTGAAGAGGGCACCTGGAGACGTCTGCAGAGTGTGCGCAGTTCTTCGCTATTTAGAGCATCGATCCTGCGGTGATACTCAGCCACTGACACTACCTGAATATGGAGACAGGAAGACAATAATTCCACTGACAGTTGAAGAAAAGTAAAAAAGGTATGAAAGAAAAAACTGGAGGAGAGTGATGAAGGGAAAATGTGCAATGACAAACAAGAAGGGCCAAAAGATATTTTTGTTTCTGCAAAGGACAGTGCACATGTAGGTGATTTTAGACATATGAGTAAACACAGCAAGATTACAAAATAAACACTATGGGCACTAGCAGTCAGATATCTCACTGATCTAGGATGAATAAAGAACTGATATAGGAGTGCATGAAGTTTCCAGTATCAGGATGCTAAATGAAAAGTCAATCTGAGTTACATGCCTTAACCCAAACTCTTCAGCCCAAGGTCCTCTCAAACATTCTTTACACTCAGATTAATGAATCCTGTGAACCTGGTTTGCTTTCCTAGATGAAGACTAGAAGCAAATCTCAGGCTTCTCAGTAAGCTCTAACTCTTGTGTCTGGCAGTGAAGATAAAGACAATCTAAGCAGGACTACAGTTTAATAACATCCCAGTTTAATAACATTCCCCTCCAAAGTTTCTGGAGTTGCTCATCTGTCAACACATTCACTTCAAATGGCATCTCCACTTTGGCAGGAGGTGTACAGCCAGAAAGTCTTTAGTCAGAAAGCTCTAGAACATGCTGCTCTGGTGCAACAAGCTGGCTAAAGGACTACAACAGTCATTTTGATGTAACTAGAGCAAATAATGTGATTTTGAGAACAACTCAAAATCATCATTGGTATGAAAGCATCTTAAAACAGCTGGTGGAGAGATTAAATGGATGTCCCATGTAGTAAGAGCATATTAAAAACTTCTAGAGCCTACCACAGTGCAAAGGAAGACAACCACAAGTCCAGCAGCTCCCCATCTACCTGTCCCTACTACAAGGAGTTTGGCCAGATACTCGCCACTGTCCTGAGTACAGAGCCCACAGTCATGCATGACTGGCTCTTGAGCAGCGATGGTTCACTCTACCCCATGCAACTGCAAGGCAAGGAAAAAGGAATACTTGTGACATCCAGCTTTATTACTGAATAATCTGTAATTACTAGCACTCGATTTATTGCCATTATTTTTCTACTGTTCTCTTAAAACAGATCACAAATATTGTTGTAAATTGTATTACTGGCTTGTGCCAAATAGCTATATATAAAGCTTTAACAGTATTCCACTCAAACATGTGATAGCGCAGTTTTACCCTTCTATTTGCTATGACACTTCAATTGCAAATTTACACTGTTCACAACAGCAACTTATGAACATGATCCTGAAAAGTAGTAATGTGACCCCTAGCCTTATTGTTTCTTTAAGATACACCCTACCACATGTGAGGCAGTAGGTAAACTACAATAGGCCGTAAATGTGTAACTCAAGGAGATTCTAGAGAAAAAAAATCTCAAAATCCCTGACACCATTATATAGTTATTTCACATAGTGGAAATGTAGACAGCTTTATGGGCACTGCAATTTTGTCTTCAACCTCTCAAATGCATACTTATCATCTTGCATCTGTGAATTGCTTATCAGCTTTTTAACTCAGAGATCAACCTTTTCTTAGGCCATGGCAAAGCCTTATTTTTCTTGCTTGAGAGAGACACGAATACCTACCCAAGTGTATACAATGTAATAGCTTCTTGGCATGCTGAACCTGTTGCACACTGTCGCATTCCATTTCTTTTGAGAACAAAAGCCTGCATAATGGCAGACCATTGGTATGCAATGACTAACATCATAAATAGCATGTCATAGAATGTCAAACTAGCCACAGGAAAATGAAAAGAACCCACACTCTCAAACCCAGAGTTTATTTTAAGTACACAGTCCATACTAAATATACAGTTTGTACTAAGCTCTGTGAGTAAACCATGAGACATGGTCTCAAGTTTATCCACTCATCACTGAACTAGACTTCAAATGATTATGGTAAGATACTTCAGCCTTCCAGATGCTGCACCTGGTCCTCTACATAACGTCCGTGGCTTAGGTCAACATGCTTTATTCTTGCTTTGCAGTGGACAAGACTATGTACTCCTCGATTAAATGAGCTATACAATCTTGAAGTCAGATATGTCTAAGCTTATTAGCAACTACCTTCAACTTCATTCAGGAATTGAGATACAACTTGCAAACAAACAGCATTTTGTCACTGCTAGGCTCAAAAGCACTATTTTGAAATGTTAGTAGTAACATTAGAAGTTAATTCTTTGTTATAGGCTGGTTCAATTCATAGTTTGCTTATGTTGTTTCCTCTTCCATCAAGATTTCCTCATGTTCCTTCCTTGCAGCCCTATTAATCTTCTAGTCTACTTCACCAAGTAAAATAAACCAGTGTTTTCTTCCATCTCCTGCCCTACCCCCTTCCCCTATCAGCTGTTTTTCGATCATTCCAGGACCTACTTCTACCACATTCTACATTGAGCTTTGATTCTCAAACATAGAACATAGCCTTCCATAGAGTATGAGAAATACCTAGAAATCAAGACATTTCATTAATAAAAAGTAGATGCAGACTCCTATTCATGATACTGGACTGTAGTTTTCAGTACAAAATGCTTTTTTGTAATAAAATTCTTCCATTAAAGTAATTAGGTGAAGGTCTACCAATATGAGGTTTGCTATGTGCTTTATTTACTATGCTCTCTTCACTATGCCATATTAGCATCCAGTTTCCTGGATAACCAAAGCTAATTTTTTGAGGATCAGGAAATGTTCCTGAATGACACTGTTCTCTCTAGTTGTTTTCTGCTTTAAAAAGAATGTAAGAAAAGATAAAAACAGCTAAACCTCTTAAGGTTAATCTGGGCACTGGTTGGAATAGAGCAAAACAAGTAACGTAGCCTGGATTGTTAGTGTACTTCAGGGCAAAAAGGGTTCTGCTTAGGGACTTGAAACTGTCTACTGCAGATGGTATAGCACTGGGAGAAGCTGCTGAATCTCTTGAAGGCAGGGAGGCCCAGCAGAGTGACCTCAGCAAATCAAAGGACTGGGCAATCACCAACCACATTCAGTTCAACAAAGGACAGAGCTGGATTCTGCTCCTGGGATGCAACAACCCAGGATGTAGGTACAGACTGGGGAATGAGATGCTGGAGAGCAGTGCCATGGAAAGAGCCCTGGGGATCCTGGTCCATGGAAAGCTGGATACAAGTCAGCAGTGCCCTGGCAGCCAGGAGGGCCAGCCCTGTCCTGGGGGCATCAGGCACAGTCAGGCAAGGCAGGGATTGTCCTGCTCTGCTCTGAGCTGGGGTGGACTCATCTCCAGTGCTGGGCGCAGCTTTGGGTGCCACAAGAAAAGACAGAGAAAACTATTAGAGAGTGTCCAAGGGAGAGCAACAAAGATGCTGAAGGGTCTTGAGGGGAAGCAAAGTGAGGAGAGGCTGAGGTCACTTGGTCTGTTCAGCCTGGAGAAAAGGACATTGAGGAGAGACATCACTGCAGTTACAGCTTCCACATGAGGGGAAGAGGAGGGGCAGGCACTGATCCCTGCTCGGTGGTGAGCAGTGACATAACCCAAAGGAATGGCCTGAAGCTGTGTCAGGAGAGGTTTAGGTTGGATATTGGAAAAAGGTGATATGAGAAGGTGTTTGGACACTGCAACAAGCTCCCCAAGGAAGTGGTCACAGGACCAAGCCTGACAGAGTTCAAGAAGTGTTTGGACAATGTTCTCAGGCACATGGTGTGACTTTTAGGGATGATGCTATGCAGGGCTGGGAGCTGGACTCAATGATCCTCATGGGTCCTTTCCAACTCTGCTTATTCTGTGATTCTAAGTTTGAAAAGACACAGAATACATCCTTAGAGATCTAATACTACCCACTCTACTCACATTGGCAGCATTGGTGAAAAAATATGGGATGAATTGTATGACTCATGGTATGACTCTTTAACCTTTGACTCTTCACACCATGTATATGTGAGTTAACCACTTAGCAAAACACCCAACAGTTTGAGTATTTAATAAGTTGAGAGTTTGCATACTAATGATTCAAACAATTGAGAAGCCAGGCATTCTCCTTTTGGAGAAACTCATGCTTCTAAACTCAGTTTTTTTAAAGATATGCCAAAAGTACCTAACTTTTTTAAGCTATGATGGCCACTTGTAATGAATGAAACTGAAGACAAAATTCCAAATATGGAACATTTCTTGTCCTTCAACAACACACATGAAAAAGTAGTTAAATTTTTTTAATGTTTGATCAGCCCTTTCAGCCACTGGTCATATCATCCTGCTATAGGCAGATGCAAAAAGAGGTTTTTACACCAGTGAGGGATTGCTCAGTTAAACAAAGCCACAAGTGTCATTCTCCCCCCTTCTCCTCCCTCCCCGCACTGCCCCCCCATGTCTGTTTGCTAACAGGGAGGAGCTTTCACTGCTGCCTTCAAAACAAACACAGCTAAACGTTCAGAGCTAACAAGCAGCTGAAACTGTCTCCTTTGAGAATGGGACGGTCTTATCAGAGCTGAACAGTGCTTCTGGAAGTTAACAACAGATAAAGTTTAACGGCAGAAACGGCTTTCAAACATAAGTTATCTATAACCCCATTACCAACACAGAATATGAAAGAAAAAACAAGTATTAAGAAAGAACACAAACTGAACAATTTTATTTTGAATCTTAATACATAGGTGAAAACTCAGAAGAACTTCAAACTTCATGAACGTTAATTCTTGAGATTCAAAAATATTTCAGGATATTTAATTGAAGAAAAAAACCCAATGCAGTTTTATTAGGCCACTTACAAAGTTATTTTAGAATATCTTCTAATAAAAAGATACCTATGCAAACTGAATGCTACTATAAATACTTTCAGAGAAAATACTAACTTTATTTTTCAGACAAATTTAGTTTCCTCCCGGAAATATTAGACTGTTGGAGAGAAGACTATATTGAAGAAGCAGCCTGCTCCATCACATCAAATATTATTTGGGACATATTGATTAAATCACAAAAATGCTTTAATTCATGGGGTGAATCACACCAGATAAACAGTTGTAAGGTATCGTTTTAAAAAACCTCAAACCTTAAGAATAATTTAATTTGATTCATTTTCAAAGGATGTGGCTGCAAAGCTGTTAATTTTCTGTTTTGTGTGGTTTTCAGTCAATTCTGCTCCCTGTCACTCTACTGTTGACAAGAATGGGAAGGGATGACAGCTGGTCATTTTATGCAGAGAAGGACCACAGAATGACAGCAGACCCCTGGTTTGGCTGTCACCATGGTTCTTTCTCTCAGTATTTTTAAAGCTGTCCTTCTCCAAACTGTTGTGCACACCAGGGACAGAAACGTTGAGTAGGCCACATGACAGCAGCATTCTCCCTGTGACCAATATTGTCCCCACAGCTTTGCAGAATGAGCTGTTAAATGTCTGCCTCAAAGTGCTCTAAGCCCATAGCAACTGTACCAAGCTGTAATTAACATAAACTGAAGATAAACTGAAGTATCTGCAATAGCCAGAATAAATGAACTTGAAAAGAATGCAATCAAAGCCTGAAGCACACAAAGTGTTACAGTCTGTAGACCTTAATAACAAGCTATTTTTTTCAAGCTATGAGAAAACACTCATATGAGAGATATGATAATGCCAGCAAGATAACTAAACTTAACATGCAAAACATTAAACAGTTTAGGATGTTCGTGCAAAGAATTAAGAATTAGATTTAAGAAAATCACTTTCTTAAAGAGGCAGGCCAGACAACTTTACTCCCTTTGTCCAAATAAAAAAGATCTGTAGCAACATGACCAATAAAACCCAGTTCCCTTGCAAAACTATTTAAATGGAAGTTTCAGCAAGCAGAAAAAACAGAGGTTCAGCTGAAACCACAGCACCTGGTGCTTGAACTCAAGCTACCATTACAGGAGAAGGCAGACTAAGCAAGGTTACATCTCGGCTCTGATACCGCCCTGAAAAGATCCTCTCAGGTGTATGACAAGAAAGCATTAAGCAGGCTTAGAAGTAAATGAGTAACAACCTAGTATGAAAATTTTTGTCTCTTGCTTTAAGCAGAAAAAGAAGCCAATTAAGGATCAACTTCAGATTCCACAGATCATTAAAAACATACAGGAAAAAATATAAGCATTTACTACTAATTTGCTTTTTTAACTTATAATCAACATTTTTGCAAACTCCTCTGCTACTCTGACTTTGTTGAAGTAGATTAACATTTCATAACTATTAAAAATGCAAACAATATAACACCAAGTAATTAAATGGAAGAACTATAATCTTTGAATAGTTCAGGCTGGAACAGACCTTACAGCTCCAACTCCTCCTCCCACCCCCCTCAATCACGGGCAGGGAACCTTCCAGTATACCAAGTTACTCAAAGCCTCATCCAGCCTGGCCTTGAACACTTCCAGGAATGGAAATTCCACAAATTCTCTGAGAAATCTACTCCAGTGCCTCACGACCCTCATAGTGAAGAATTTCTTCATAGTATCTAATCTAGACCTTTTCTCCTACAGATTAAGGCCATTCCCCTTTGTCCTATCACAACATGCCCTTGTGGAAAGTGCCCCTCCAGCTCTCTTACATGAGAGCTGTAGGCTCTGAGAGCTGAGCCCCTGTAGGCTCTTAAGATCGGCCCAGAGCCTTCTCTCCTCCAGGATGAACAGTCCCAATTCTCTTATAGCAGAGGTGTCCAGCTGATACCAAAACATCAATTTACTGTCCCTCCTCTGGACTTGTTCTGGTCATGGTAAAAGCACAAACAGGATGCGTAAACTCACAAATTACCTGGGACAACCAGTATGGCAAATATCTGTCATCACTGAAAGGTTCTAAGCTAAGTTATCTGTATAAGAAAGTACTGGATTTCACTCTGCTTTTTTATTACTGAAAATGTATAATTAGTTCACTTCATTAATCTAAAAATTTAATATGGAAAACTGATTTTAAAAATATTTCAGTAGTATTACTGAATTGATGCAACCTTGCAATTCTGATATCCACAGAGAAGTACTAAATTTTCATCTATCACATGCAAGTCCCTATCATTAGCTTATCACAAAGTTAACCAGTAACTCAAAATGTCAGAAGCTGTGCAAGTCTCAAACAATTCAAACTATTAAAACAAACATTTTAATTCTCTTTGCATGCTAATAACTTGAGAATATAAAAATCAAGATCAGTTTTCATGGGTTTTGTGCCCTTTGGCTATGCTGCCTATCCAAGCTCTGCAAAGTACAGACAGGCATTCCCAAAGAGGGCAATCCACCTTTTGTTCCCTTGCATTGTCTGATGTCTTTTGTCTGAAATGCTTTAATAGGAAGAACCACTGCCTGCATTTTTGACATTCTAGAAACTTACTGGCATCTCTTGTATTGCCATAAAATAGAGACAGTAAATACCAAACATTTACTAAAACGTGGGAGGCTGACATTCCTGGCCTTTTAAAGGGAGAGCATAACACACCAATTAGTCACTAAAGTTTTGATTTCTTACCCTAGGAAAGTATCAAACCCTTTCAAATTAACAGCATCACCAGGAAAGTAACAAAGGCCTTTCATGTAAATAATCTAGGACTACTTAGTTGCTTCAATCTAGCATTTTTGTTTTATTGTATCACTTAATTTAGCCCAGCAATTGTTATTTCATGTCACATGAGTCTTCCTTCATATTGAGAACAAACATTAATAAGATTCAGTCAGAAACCTGTACACTTTATACGCTGGCAGTTTCCTTAATATTCTTTCCACTGCTCTTGCATAATAGAAATAATTATACCAATACTCCTTCCTTTCTGTAAAAAGATTACACTTGCACATTAGGTTTATGAACACTCATTGAAGAAAAAAAAAATCCAACTTCAAGAATAGAGCTTGTCTTACCGACATAGCAACATTTAAAAAATATCCCTATCCGTAGATACTCCTGTACCTTCTTTTTCTAATTTGACTTTTTACATGTTAAAATAATCTTCTCTGCCTTTCTCACAGCAAAGTTGATCCTTATTCTCACGGAGTCTTCTTTAGTTCAAACTGTCCTTAAAAGCTGAGTAAGTATTGTTTTTATAACATAGTTAGACTCCAGCTAAAGCTCAGTATTGGTCTTAAGGGAAAATATTATAACAAAGGATACTGCTACTTTTTTAAATATCTGTGCAAGTTATACCTATTTATCTATCTAAATACATGTTAAAAAATACATTCTTTGTAAACTGAACTTCAGATAGTTTTTACACTGCTACAGGGTATGCTAGAATAACTTTTCAGTTCATTCAGGTATTATGTCTCCATTCTACTCCACTACCACAGAGGAAAGTTAAGACCCTATTACTTCAAAAATGTGTCACTATTTAGGATCACATATTTTATAGAACCATTTGTTGCAACAAGTCAATTTCATATTTTGCAAGTATCCTGGTTAAAAATAAAAAAAGTCCACAATATAAAAAAGATAAAGAATAAAAACCTGCTAATAAACAAAAAATAAAACACCAACTCAACAGCATCTTGAAAGAGGTCTGCTTGAAAACCCAGTAAGATGTAATTAAGAATTAGACTATCCTGTCATAAGGAGAGTCTAAATGAAAACTACCTTCCAAATTTACCAGTGGGTAAAAATACAGTATATTGTCAAGATCATTTCTCCCCTATCCCCAAGATGTTTTGCAAGTCCCACTGAAAACTTTTTCCTTAAGATACTACTGCATATTAAATAGTACAACAAAAAGCCTGTTTGGGGAAAACATCACTGAAAAAAACCCCAGTTCCTTTCATAAATCTAATAAACTGCAAAGCCAGTGCTTTTGCTTTCTCCCCTTCACTATAAACATGAGAATGGGGACTACAGTAAACTCATGTCCACAAATTTAGAAGTATTTTCAACCTTTATACAGCTGACTGACTTCTGAGAATGTAATGGTAGGTCAGGAAATTTACACTTCTCTAATTGTATGCCCAATGCAAATTCGTGTTCTTGGTACTTTGCTATAAAACATAATTTTGTTAAAAAAATGCATTACTCCAAAGAAAAAGAAAGGAAAACAATCCACTTTAAAACTGCTGAACCCCTTAATGCTCAAAGTAGTTTCTCTTATCTAATACCAATGGAATACCAGTAATTAGGTTATGTTCCAAATATAATGAAAATTTGTGACTTAGCATTCTGTTTACACATTCAAAATTTAAACTTCCAGAAACTGTCTCTGCACCACAACATTTAAAGACCGCAATAACAAACATGAACATACTACACTGACAATTACCAGAGTGCATTTACGATTAACTGGCTGGTGCTTTCTTCCCTTCTTCCCATACCAGAGACGAGACATTTCCCTTCTAAAAATAAAATGAGACTAAAAAAAGAAATGAAACAAAAACCAGGGTTGAAGGCTGTTTGAAAGCATTCTCTGTACCTGCTGGCAGTTCCAGGCACAGGCAGAGCCCCACAATGCCGTGACAGGATAGTTTGCTGGACGCTCACATTTGACTGACAAGGCAGGGAGCAAATGAGCGAGTGTTCACCAGGGGGATGTATCGCAAATGATGACGATACAAAGGAGGAAGGCTTCCTGTGCTCAAGGGCGGCTGCAGAGCACTACTTTGTTAAAAAGCGAAAATATTTAAAGATACAGAACTTAATTGTTCATGCACAATGTTGAAGAACACAAAAATAATCCCCAAGAACTGCTTGCAGTATTCTGTTACAAGGTAATTGTTCACAAACAATTTCCAATGGTAAAATGTTTGCATCAATATTGAACTAATAATTTGCTTTCCTTATGCTCCCAACCTTACATAAACCCTGTCAGTCATTTTTTAGAGTCGAGAAACAGAAGAGTGCTCAGTGAAGATTTAAAATATTATTTAAAACAAAGGGGGAGTGGGGGCGGCGGGGTGGTGGTTTAAAGCATTTGGAAACTGTTAGCAGTGAAGCCTTTTCTGTTTGTAAGCTACGAGAAGAAAATTAATCCTTTTGTCTCTAAGCTAAACTTGCTGTATGGGTTAAATGCTAGTCTCAGTAAGAAAGCATTTTTGGAATCATGATTATTTTTCCTTTAAGGAAAGATGTTTATTTAAACAGGAATGTGCAATAGTAAAAAGCATGACAACCCTGTAAGAATCTTCTTGTAGTAGCACTTACAGTCTGTCTTTCTAACGCATACCCAAAATGAAATACCTCCCTTTCTGCCCTCAACATCCCCTAAAACAAAAAACCACCAAAAAAATCTCCACATCACCCATGCTCCAAGTTCTGTGTGAAAGCAGTAAACTCCCACACAGTCTAATGAAAGTGTAAAGGGCGGCACCAGAACATGAAATCATCATTCACTCAGGCTCTCGTGTGATGATCTAAAAGCCAAGACAACCAAGCAGAGAACACCAGGATCAAAACATGTATTTTACTGCAAACTATGCATTAGAACACTTCACCTTCCACTAGTGTCTAACATTCTGATGGATAAAATATTTTTTCTTTTCAGTAAAACCTTTTTGGGAGCTGGCATCTCTGAAAGTAAAAATCTTCTAACTTATCAGAACTATTAAGGCAGCAAGTAAAAACATTTTTATCATTGGAATATTGAAGCTGGGATTTAATTCAAATATGTAACAATGATTTGACTAAATCTATAGTCAAATGGTGTATAATTACAATAATAACCATACATCTATGTGCTTAAGTTTTTTTGTTGGGTTTTATTTTCAAATAATAAGATAACTAATACTGAGGGTTAAAACAAGAACAAAAACAAGACACCCTTAAAACTGTTTCAAAATGACAATTACTACCAATATAAAAATATAATACAAGCTACAGACATCACTCCCTTCTCTGCCAAGTCTGGGGAATCTTACAGGAATGGAGAATATGCAGCAAAAGTATTTCTAACTTTCTCTGGAAACAAAACCTTTAAGGCAGAAAGCAAAAGCTAGTGATCACAGCCTACTTTATCAGCCTACTTATCCTTTCCCTGCCCTTCAGGAAAAAAAAAAAAATTCGTCACTAACAAAAACCAATATGTTGTTTCTCCAAAGCTAGGAAGGAAGAAAAGGATCTGATGAATCCTTTTTTGTCCCGCAACATTTAATCTCAAACAAGTCTAACAATTCACTTAGAAGTTTCAAGTTTCTCTCTGAATAAAAATTACTTCTCACAGAGCTTCTCAAAAGGATTTTGAAAATTTGCTCAAAAGAAAAGAGAGCAATATAAAATTCTGTTCGATCTGACAACTCACTTTCCTCACTTAATTACAGCTGCACAGTTTAATGGGAATGAATGCACAAGTAACATTATGAGATGCCCTGACCGTGTTTTGCTGCTCAGTCCTGCAGCAGCAGCAGCCTCTATGAGCTGGCAGCTGCCTTCAGCTGGGAGCATCTGCTGCAAAGGGAGAGAGGGAGAATCTGAGCAGCACCAACACTCAGCACACTCAGGAAAGTTGCAAAACTTGTCACTCATGACACACCTCTACCCCAGCCACAGAAAGAAGCCCACACGAGAAATGTGACCCCAGTAGCAACACTTAGTTAAAGATTAATAAATTGCTCTTTTATTTTTTCATGCATCTGGGGATTACAGCACTGATCTGTTAACTGGGATCAGAATCTCATATCTTGTTGCCATTAATGTAGGCATTGCCATCAGTGCTCTTAATAAAAGGTTCTAGTGAGGAGCACCAGCTCACACAGGACATCTGTGCAGAGCAGCAGCAAACACTTAAGAGCATCCACCTATTTCTGAAATAGACAATGGAGCAACAGAAAATGTATCTAATTACACTGAATGATAATACTGTTATTGTCACTGTCCATTTACAACCAAGATACAGATCTCTACACAATCGACGTGCATAATCCTTTCAGTAATTTTGCCTCACAATGTTGTTTCTTCTAATAAATTAATCACCTCAAAAAATACTGTAGTAGCAGCAGAGAAAAAGGAGAGCGACAACAAATAAAGGTACAACTTACAGAATGTCTTATTTCCACTCCAAATCAATTACCTGGTTTACACCTTTTGCCATACCAGATTTCAAGCTATCACATGACAGGACTACATAACACTGAAACAAGGCAGTTAGCACAGTAACCCTCACCTTCAGTAGGAAGACTGGACACCAATGTGGGAAAAGGTTTTTGCAGCTGGATACGACAGAACTATTTCATTTCACACAGTCACTAACAATGTCCTGATACAACCACAGCAACAGAAAAGTCGTGACACTGAATTCTACAATCCCTACATTTAATATTCCTGCTTTTTGACTGAGGTTACATCAGTAGACAACATATTTCCTGTGCTCCATCCCTCTTAAGAGACAGAGGTTAGCCTAGAGGGATAACAGGACAGGCAGCAGGGCATAATTACTCAGTTTATTTACAACTTGCTGTTGATTCCACATGAATAAATGTCAAGTTCAGGAGTAATGAAGTTAAAATGAAGTTAAAATAAAAAAAAAATAAAAATCAGGTACTAGCTTCTCAACAAAATTACTATTCTGTCTTCTAGAACAAGTGTGTCTTAGTAAAAATTGTTGCAGGTAAAGCTAACATGGGATTATAGCTAAATAAGGTTTGATCCCTTTTCCCTTTACAGGTACACAAAACACTCCAACACTGCAAAAAGCTATCTCCTGTAGTGACAATACAACATGGACTGGCACAACTTCCTAGTTGGCTGAGAAAGTTTCCATAAGAAAGGAAGTCTAATTTGAGAAATCATCCTTTGTTTCCTGTCAACAACTCAGGGAAAGGGAGGGGGGAAAAAAAGGAAGTATTTTTCCATCACAAAGTTTTCCTGAGGATTTCCAAAGGTATGCTGAAAGCCATTAAGAATCTCAAAAGCACAAGCTTTTTAGCTGAATGGCTGTGCTTTAACTCTTAGCAGAGGGGCAATCCCAGTTTCCTCTATTAGATACATGTAATAGCCATCAATTACAATTGCATGATTCACATTCATGATTCCCACTACAGGACAGATCCAAGTCATCAAAACCTCTGAATTTCCACTTACAAGTTATAAATACATTTGAAATAGATTAAGCAGTGATAATAGATTCAAAATAGATTAAGTAGTACAGCAAAACAAGAAATACCCTAATGCATGAAGTTGAGAGAGTACAATAACTCTCAAGTTAATTGGAAAAGCTAGAATGAAAGTTACAATCTCTGCAAAGAGCACTGGATTATGTAAATAGACATCCAAGTCTTTTTCTCCAACCACAACAAATTAACATAAACATTTCTACTACAGCACGACTGCTAGAGCTGAAGACACTCATCCTCCAGTACAAGAGCAAAGCCTATTAAACATTCTGTGGTAATCCACAGCAACACACGCATAGTGACACATCCAATCTCTTAGCTGACAATACACAATGTGAAAACCAAATAACCATCTAGTTTGTATATCCAATTCATTATCATAGAGACAGCCTTTCCAGAAACATACTGGAAAAAATACTCATTCTGAAGACTGTTAGCATGGTACATCTCTACACATCCTGTGCAATGTTTCATTCAAGAAGCCCACAAGTTTCAGGCTTCCTCCTCTCTCTGCTGAGCCAGTATTATCCAGCTTGTCATACTGCATTATGTTCATATCGCATTTTAAAATGTAAGCCACAACAAGCAGATGTTGCACCAGCATCCAAGCACTGAAGTAGAGAATGGAAGTAAATTTATAGAACCAACATGATTAAGAATACAAAAACTTAAGACAGCAGTGCATTCTAAAACTGCAATATTCACTTTAATACAGAAATGTAGGTTCCAGTCCAGATCCAATAAAGAACTTAACAACTGAAAAAGGTTTCAAGATTGGGATATTTGACATAGGTGCTTATCTAACCAGGAGACAATAACTGTTTGAGACTTCTACATTTCCATAAATACACAGAATTCTGAGACACTCCAGAAGTTACAGCTTCCAGAGAATGTTGGATTGCTGAGTGTCCAAGTCAAATAACATTTCAAGAAGACAGAACTTCAACTGCAATTAATGGTTTTATTTAATAGGCATTTTCAAACCACAGCTTAAGTTCTAACTGAAATTCAGTTGGACAAATGAGTTACTGCTTTTCAGAAGCATTGTATCCGTGTTTTCTATAGATATTCAACATGCAAAACCAAAGGTAATTACTATGAAATGCAAGTCCAGAACATGACCTACCATGTCTAGGAAAAAATATCTGCAATTATCTATCAACACAAGCTTAATTTTGGAAATTAACTTCTAAACAGTTTTAAATCAAACTAATTTTTTATATTTCCTCTACAATGGACAAGTTAATGAAAAAAAATGAAACTGATAAGCTTCCAACTACTTTAAGACCAGTTTGTGGGTCCTAAGACAAGAAATTTCCTGTTTTCAAATATCTTGCGAATGAGTGTTTAGATTTATATGGACATTAAGTATGACTCAATCTTGAATAATGACAATGAGATCAAATGTCAGGGAAGGAAAAGAAAGAATCAAGGCTTTAAACAAGAATTACTCTAATGCTGAGCAATTCATGTGTTTACTTAACAGATTTCAGGTTTAAATAGGAACCTACTATACACACTTGAACTTAAAAAGGAAACAAGATTAGACCATAAGTACCAATGGAAATTGCTTCTGAGACACTGCACAACAGAAGGCTTGCTGTCAAGTTGCCATGTTTAGATGCAAGTATAGACTATGCTTTGGAGAACAAATTTGTTTATTAACACAACAGTATACATCATTTGTGCTAACAGATACAGAAAACCATTAGCACTTGAACTTAGATAGATCAAGTAAAAAATACCTTGATAAATATATCTTGTAGCTCAGTACAGATGGTAAAAAAAAAAAAAACCAGCACCAAAACAACCCCAAAACACAGCCAAAGCAAACCAAAAGCAAACCAACAAAAAATCCCAACAAACCCACACAATTCAAAACACCCTCTTCCTTGGTGTCAACCCATTCACTAAAGTACAATATAAAAGAAATACTTGAGAAAAAAGGGTGGGGATAACAACTGAGAATTTAGCATCACAGTTTCATTTCTTAGATAGCATATTAAATAAAGTTATTGCCTATTCATTTCTAGCAGATACCAGAGACAAGTCTTTAGCATGATCTCAAGTGAAAAAGTATCCTTTTTAGAAAAACTTTGCAAGTGACACAGGCAGGGGCCTCTCTGAAGACTGATACTAAGCAACAACATCAGCAACAGCAGCTACAAGGTGCCGCAGATTGTTTCAAACCCTGTGAATCAGTCACCTTTACTGACAGTATGGTTAGGCAGCAGTAGATTCACAGTTATTTCTAGTAAGTCAGTTATCTATCAAAGGTTCAACACATAAAAAGAGAAAGCTAAAGGATTTGCTGGACTTTTTTCTGACACTATGTACAATGCAGTATTTCATCAAGGCAGAAGCAAGCAGACAAAACCTGAAGATTGAGTAAGAGTTTGGCCCTATTCACTCAAACTTAATAAACCAACACCTACTACTTGTTTCATGTTACTGATCTTTGCCTTTGCATATTACTTCTTCCCATCCTTTCTTTCCCACTAAACAAACTTAGGGTTTCTCTATTGATGTCTATTGATGAAAAGCTACACCTGAATGTATTAACAGAACTAGCAAAGAAATAAAAGCTGTTTCAGAGCACCACACCTGGTTTACCCATCAATCTTCTTCCCTGTTCTTCTAGCTTTAAGATACTGTACAATGACGGCAGGAAGAACATGTTTTGGAAAAGAAAGGTACTCCACTACCTTCATCCTTTGGTAGATCAACAGTACCCTGTCATGCATTTCCACTTCCCTTCCACCCAGAGTTCTCCCACCTTTGTGATCTGAAAAAGGTAGCCTGTTTTTCAGCCAAATACCAAGAAAAAGACTTCAATTACACTGTTCACCTGCTATTTTAGACTGCACCTGGAGCAAAAACTGACAGAAGAAAAGCTTGTTGCATTGAAGGAAGTATATTGCTTGAAAATAATGACTGAAATTCAGTGGAAATAATGAGTACAACAGCGTAACAAGGGCTACAATTCCTGGCATTTACTCATATTTTCTAGCATACATGTTAAAGCTACTAGAATACAGTTTTGTGTAATGACATCTCAAACCATCCAGTACTGTCAAACATTTCTGATTAGAAAGTTTATAAGAGCTTTCAGATTTGTGCTAAAAGTCAGTCATAGGAAGTCACATTACTCAAATAAAATGCACAAAAGACCATATTAGCATATTTCTTGTACTTGCATAACATTTTTTAATAACCTTATCCATCTCACTAATCACATTAACATGTAAATCCAGAAAATTATTATTTGATAATATTAAAAGAACCAAGTTTGACAATTTCACATAACACAAAGAAATAATATTTTCGAAATGTTTCCTATAACTGTTTCCAGAAAAGACCTAAATACAGGCTTAAGGTGTGGCCTCATTCTGTGGTAAATAACTTACAGATTTTAACACTTGCAAAAAATGTACTGCCTCAACTACTTTGAGAAATAGCTTCTAAAATCTACCACATTCCATCATGAGAAAAATAATAATTATATTGTGTGGAAATTATTCCATGGTTATATTAAGGCACTTAATTACTGAAGAGCTCACTAAAAGAGAGCTATACTGTGCTTTAAACCATAATATAGATCACTATCCACTGATCCCCATGTTACAAAAGGCCAAATTTAAAAACTCCAAATACTTATAAAGGCTTTGAGCAAGAGTTAACACCAAAATACACTGCTGGTAAAAACTCAAGCAATACACATGCTGAAAACACAAAAGTTAGAGACATATTTTTATTATGCTAATTTCAATGTCTCAAAGCACAAATCCTTCATACAATATCACTCAGTTGCAGGGAATGTTTTGCAACCATGGCCTAATACTTCAACTGGCTACATTTCAACTCTGAATTCAGAGTTTATGGTTCTACATTTTGGAGCTAAGCAGACAACTACCTGTAGTTCAACTATTGCAGTTCTTTAAAATTTCTTTTATGCTCTACATAAAACAGTGTAGACTTCCTTAATTTCAACATGTTCTACTGCAGGGTAGGGGGAAGAAAAACAAAATAAATCTTACAGTCACAGATTGCAATTGCTCTCCAAAGACTCAATTTAAACAGTGCTGATGGGATACTTCTACAATATATATACGACAAGAATCATCAAACTTGACCAACACTTGAATGTACAAGACTAGAAGTGCTTTAACTGCATGTACACTACAAAACAAAACCACGTAGACGTGTAAAGATGTGTCCATAGAAACACAGTGGACACAGATTCACATGAGAGAGGGGCACTTATTAAAAAAAGAAGAGATAGTTCCAGTTACAATATATTTCTAAGATACACTCAACAGCATTTTAATGCATGAATAAGTTACAACTGAAAAATTAATTACTAAATTATTGAAAAAGACATTTCATTAATAGCTGTTCTTTTCTGCTTTTGTTGTCCCATCCCTTTTTTAGAGTCTTACCAATTAATACTGAATACTCTAGATACAGGAATAATAAATGTAAGATAACTGTTAGTTTATGAGACTGAAACTTAAGTCTGCTTCACCAAAATTCCAACTTTGTTGCTGCACTCACATTCCTTTCCCTAAGAGTTTTAAGTTACAATTTGCTCCACATAAAAATGATTTGAAATTGTGAAATGTTGCCCTGATCTGATGTTAGAGCAAAGCATCAGGATGGCGTAAATTGAACAGCCATGATCATGATAATCAGACTAATAAAGTGCTTTGTTTTTACTCTTGGAAAATATTTAATAACATTTTAATATATTCTTATGAATTATTAAAAAAAAGTCTTTGATACTGTTCTTCCTTACCTCCCATTCTTTAGCAGCATCTTCAGTACTTGATTCTTCACTAGTTTCAGGCTCTTCTTTCTTTTTTACCACTATAAATCCAGGTTCCCGAAGAGACTCCCCAGTATCTTCTGCATATATTTCTGGACTCCACTGGATAAAGAAGATATACAAGTGATCTGTCCTAGAAAAGTCAAGTTATGACAAAGAAAAGAAAAATAAGGTAAGTTTGTGATCTTTATGGTCATGTTTAATAATATTAAGTATTTAAGGTTAAAATAAAAATACAATTTCATATTTTACTAGATATTAGAGACACATTTGAAACAAACTAGCTAGGTTTGGTTTTGGTTTTTTTAAATTTTTAAATACATGAAGGTGACTATGGAAAAAAATAAGGAAACAATTTGGCAGTGGATTAGCTGTGATTTCATATACAAATACAGTCTTTCAACCACTTCTGTCCCATTGGATAGCTCTGTTTAAAACTGAAGTAACTCCCAAAATAAAACACTAAGACTTTATCTTACTTAGAAAGAGTTACATAAAACCAAACAAAGTAAGAATTTAAAAAATGTCTGCATGTCTGTTTTACCCACTCCCGAAGAGCAGCTGAGCACCTCCAAGACATAATCTGAATTATACAAACTGTGGGAAGTACTACAGATGTGAGAAAATATAGTTGAAAGCATGCGCAAATATATATATAAATCATAAAATTATAAACTACAGACTATGCAAAGTCTCTCAAAAGTGTAGTTATATTTTCATGTGCCTCCACCTAAAAGAATGCTGCACACAGGTATGTAGTAACATTCTCTGAACAGGGTCGGTTATCTAAAGTCACCCTTGTTAAGATTGAGGTTTGTGAATAAAAATCATAAAGGGGGGAAAAAATGGAGGGGCAAATCTTTCTCTGGCAATAGGAAAGAATAAAACATTCTGGATGCATAAGGTTAGGTAAATTCTATCACAGAAGTCCAAGCAAGAAAGAAGTAGCAGACTCACCATGCACTGAATGAGGCATCAAATTTTAAGTTCGCACACAAGTATGGAAGTTTGTTTTAAGTCCTGATTTTAACTTTTCAAGAACTTCGAGTTATGTATAATTATAGCAGTTAAAAGAAATACATGAAACTTGATGCTTAAGGAACTCTAAGGCACTCCTTTCCAGACTGGCTCCTTTGAGACTAAGAACATTGAAATAAAGCTGGTTTGTCAGATAGCTACTTTTCTCTCTTTCTTACTACTAGGTGACAAATATCACTGGATACTGGCACTAAGTATTTTCACTCGTGCAGACTAGCACTCAGCAAGGCTAACACCAAAACAAGAAAATGAACACCCCACCATGAGGACATAGCTGTTTCTTTACAAAAGACACAGTACACACATTGAATGAATAAAGAATTGACAGTATACTGCCCCATTCAGTTAGAGAGACCCTTCACAGACAAAATAATTTCCAAGGACATCAGTACAGACTGCAAAATAAGAATCATTTATTCCAAAATAGGTGATCAATTCTGCTTTATGCTGAAGGAAAGTGCTTGCTGCATTAGAAAATGAACCAGAGACAGTAATAATTTTAATCAACTAATCCAGACATCATTGCTATATATGAAACATTTATCTGTTTTCAAATTAAATACAATACTACTTCAACAAGCAGATTTGAGTTGACTGTAACCACAAGAGAACTCCTGGCCCAGACATGATTAACAGCAGCAGAATTAGTGGGACAGACCTTTGACTCAAAACTTTGCGTTCTCACTACCACTTAAGAGGTAGCAGGGGTGATGTTTAAAAGTAGGTTAGTGAAGCACTACCATAGACTCAATTCTACCTCTTGGGTAAGAATAATACTTTGATGCAATTTCAGTCCATCACACATTTCCATCCACAGTGGACATTAAAAAAAAACACAACAAACTATTTCTTGTTGCATCCAGATTTGGTATAAAATAATTTTATGTCCGTAATCAACCTTTTCTCCTTTAAATTAAAGAACCCCACTTACTTCTAATTTTCTTTCTATGTTACACTTTCTAGGCATTAAATACTCTTGGCTGCTTTCCTCTGGACTCTCTCCAATTGATCCATATCTGTCCTCAACTGCAGTGCCCCAACTGGACATTCTAGGCCATTCAGCTCAAAAGAAAAGATGGAAAAGTGACTTGAGCATTGTGGGTAGGTATTTTTACCAGATGATAAGTGATAGTTTTTTGTTTGTTTCTTTTCCCCCAATTCTTTGACAAGGATGTAACACCCCTGAAAACCACTTTTGGGTTGAAAAGAAATCAGTTTTCTAGCAGCAAAGATAATTTCAGAATACAAGGTTGTACCAGTGAGTGAGTATGAACATCTCATGTCTTCAAATGAGTACAACAAATTTAAGTATTTTTCCAGCAGACATGCTTAAGTTGATTGATGGAAAGGTTTTATGTTCCATACACAAAGACGAGACAAAAGAACTCCAGCTAGCTCTTCTGAACTCAGAGAGGAGTTTTAGGAAGTTTCCAAATCATGGGAAGCACAGATAATGACAAAAATTTTGCTGCAGAACTTAACTTCACCAGATAGCACTTGACTCTTTCATTATTTACTTGCTACAAACAAAAGCCTAAATAATATAATGAGAAACTACTTGCCAAACTTACAAGTAACTCAAGTAAAACAGTAAAATGCCAGTAAGGAAATTAGGTACTCCAATGGCAAATACAATACAAGCCAATCAACAACATTCTCAACACTGATCCTTTTTTGTGATTGTTTAGAGAGATACAGTCACCGCAAAATCTTGAATGGTGCAGAAAAAATAAAAAGCTGTCAATTGCTGATTTTTAGAGTTTACCTATTTCTTACCTTTCTTGTGGAACAGCAAACCAGTACTCGTGTTTTTTGTCCCTTTGTGCATACTGTTGCATTGTTGCACTTGCTTGAGAAACAAATGTTTTTCTCATAGGTTTTCCAACCCTGAGACACAGAAACTTGTGAGATCGATGCCGTCTTTTTTCCTTCATAACAGAAGAACCTATTAATAAAGACAAAGTAAGCTGTCCACAATGTACTAGAGAGTGTAACAAAACCATTAACTAAATTAGAAAATTGAGGGACATAGGACTTTTGTATAAGTAATGGGAAATGGGGTAAGATAAGCAGTAATAATAACCTACCCCTTTTGTTATGAAAATCATATCAGCAGAATTAACTTCAGAATACAACATACTAAATAATTCTAACATTCATTTCTGCTTCCAGCTACAGAGCACATTATTACAGCATTTCATCCAGGTTTGGAATTATTCAAAAGGTATTCTTGATGCATACTCTCAACACTGAATCACCAGCCTCCCACCATTGAACAGCTATCCCACATACATGAAAAAGATATTGTGCTAAATACGTACTTCGGCTTGATTCACACGTATCAGAGTTGTCTGTTAGTTGCTTATCATTAACAAGGGAAAACCTTCTGGCCCTATTGATACAGGATTAAGATGAATTCTAACTTGTTAGCTGTTACCTCATTCTGAGGTTTCCCTGCTTCCTGGCAATTCTGTAGCAAGGCAAGCTTGGGATGGATAACCACCAACAGGATAAAAGATACAAAGGGGCTCTTTCTCCCAGGGTTTTCTTTGGTTTATTTCTTCATGGCTTCCAGGGGACAAAGAGGAAGTTTCCCAAAGTCTGGGGTCTTTTCTAGGGTCAGGAAAGGGGAGCGGAAACTTGACTTCCTACCAATAGGATAACAGAGGGGTCAGTCCATAGATTTTACAGGGGTAACAGGAATTAAGGGACATACTATTCTTAATACATCTTGGGTACAGGGTTACAACAGTTAGCTATATCAAACACCTCAGTGATATGAACGTCACCTCAGGATGAAGTACACTGGATGTTGCAGTACAGGACTTTTCTCTCTGGTAGTATATTTAACTGAACTAATAAAATAATAAAATTATATGATTACTCTCAAGGTCTGAATTGTCAAGTCAGCACAAGGTAAAGAAAGAAGCCTTCTAAAAATTGTTTTTTTACTAGATTATTTGCCCAATTCTCCAGCCACAAGAGACTTTTTTAAAGCAAGAAAGGTAAATGTAAATTTAAGAGTTATTATGGTCAGTTATGACACTAAAGGGTTTTTCCTAGATCTGGTATTACATGTACATATAGGTAAGTTTCTGCTTCCCAGGACACACCTTTTCTTCACAGCTGAAGTTCTCCTTCAGTGTTTATGCAGACCAGATCCACTAAGTACAGAAAATACCACCTTCTTGCTCTATAAACATTGCAACTATGTTTTTTTAATGAGATTTTCACCTGAAAGTTTAGAACAGTACTGTTCCACAAAAGACTATTTTTTTCCTAGTAACTATTTAAACATGTGTGTCCTAATTTTCAGTTGTTTTCAGTCAACATTTTAGAATTATACCTGCAGCATACAGTATAGTAAATCAGCCATAACAATATGCATTATTTTGAAGCATTTTATTAATGTGTAAGCTCAAAGGTAAACTGTCAGATTGAAAAAGAAGCATTAAAAAGAAACAAAAAAACCCAAAAAAACCTGTTTCATAGGACTGGCATGCATACTGTGGTAGTATTAGATAAATACTCTGCAAATGATTTGTTATTTGTGATTTTGGTCCTTCGGAGGCAGAAGATTAGGATGTCCCTGAGCTCAGAGAAGTGGGATTAAGGTTCCAGCTATCAGATAAGAAAAAACAATTTAGCCCTGCCCTAAGTTTCAAAAAGACTATTTCAGATGCCTTTTTTTCTGAGTTCTCCAAGATCTTCTTGTATATTTGAAACAGAATTAATGAGAAAAGATTTTAGCAATGGCTACTGTTTCTCATGCCTCTTGTCTTTCAATCTCTGCCAATAATCAACTAAGCAGCAAATATTTTGACATGCTATCATTAATGATATTTTAGCTTGTTTATATACACACAAAATTATAGACGGTTAGAATTTCTCCAAAGTATCAACCACACATCTAGCTTTATTTCAGTCCAGTGGTTAACAAAAGTGCCTACAAAAACAGAAGCTTTGGCAATTAAAAAAAAAAAAAGTAGATACAAGTGAGACCTTTTCAGTTATTCTAGTCTACTCGTAAGTATCTGCATCACCTGTTCAACATTCAGATCATTAACTCCAAACTCAAACATCTGACCTCTGCAAAGTCCAAAAAACAGTAGTTCTCAAAACAGCCCCAAAAGAGAAAAAAATTCAATTAAGTTCCTGCTAAATAAAAGAGACAAAAAGACTGTTTAGGTAAGTTATTGATCCAAAACTCACAGTACAGTTACTTCAGAGTTTTATTTTGAGGAAGCTGAAAATGTTTACTATATTTCAAATTTTAAATGACCTGGTGTTTTTAGTGACCTACTGTTAATAGATGTCATATTCAGTTTGATGGTTTTCAAGAGTTTTATATAACAGATCTTTCACCTTGGTTCTGTTTAATCGTGCCTGTAGAAGCTTCACCAAATCTATCCAGGTTGAGAAATATTACTTCATAGTTTACTCGTTTATTTGCATTCTGCTAATACAACAGGCAAGAATAACAAATGTAATAATTCCTACTGAAGTTGGATTGAACTGGTACAAATCACCAAAAAAGGATCTTGTGCTTCCTGTATTTTTTTTTTCTTTGTACTTTACCCCATCAACCTTAAGTGAGGCAGCAGCACTATGTGCATATAAGGGTTCTAGCCATCATTCTTCTGTAGGATTGTATGCAGACAATTTTTTGGTTATATAAGTAATTTCACAAATACAAACTGCACGGAGTATAAACCGCACTTCCGGTGTGTCAACAACATTGATGTCTTTGTCAATAAAAAAGCCACACCCAAATATTAGCCGCACTTTCGTTCGTAGCGAGGATCCGTGTGCAACTTTCACAAATTTGCCAATTGCGGCATAGCGGGGTTTACTGGCTTAGGGCGGGGCCGAGTGGCCGAGTGGCCCAGCTTGGTGTCAAGGCTCTGCGGGGCCGCTCGGGTGGTGGTGCCGCTGCTGCCGCCAGGCTCGCTCACCCCCCGCCTCCCGTCTGCACCGCCGCCGCCGCATTTGCTCGCCCTGGCCGGCACTGCAGGCCCCTGCGCTGCCAGGCTCCCCCACGCTGCTGGCCCCAGTTCTGCTGGGCTTTCCTGCGCTGCTGGCTCGGGCTCTGTTGCCCCCCCCACCCCACGCTGCTGGCCCGGGCTCTGCCACCCACCCCCTGCACCGCTGGCCCCGCCTCTGCCAGGCTTTCCCACCTCTGCCGGGGCTGGCTGGGCTCCAGCTTGGCTTGGGGCTGCCACGGGCTCTCACTTCCGTGTTGGCAGCTTTTAGAATATTGTTAATATATTAGCCACCCTGGTGTACTAGCCGCACTTCTGGGTTTCCACCAAAATTTTGGTGAAAATGGTGAGGCTTGTATTTGTGAAATTACTGTATATATCTATATGCATTTACTCTGCAAACATACAGATCACATAACACAAAATAACCTGCGGTCATTCAATGATACAGTCTTACAGAAAAACAAAATGAAAGCATTTAATGCAACTTATTTACAAATATTCATTCATAAGAAGAGCAGAAAATGTGCCAAAGAACACTTAGTACCCGAATTTTTTTAAAGTCACAACTGGCAACTACTGATAGCTGACATTTGCCAGAGGACTACTTCTAATATTTAAGGCATAAGAGTCAAACTAAGCACAGAATGATGCAAGTATTGTCCTAGTTGGGAGGACAGGTATCTGCTAAGAAAGGCAGAAGCTTCTCTTTGAAATGAAAAATGTAAACCCCTCCCTCCAAATTATTAGAATTTTGAAATCAAGGGGTTCTCAGGCAAGATATGGGAATTAGGAATAACAGTTCTTTTCTAGGGAGATTAAAATAGAAATATAGTACTACAAAAAAACAAACTCCAAACCCTGACAAAGTCAGAGTACAACCTGACACCCTGTCAAGCAGGGTATTGGTAGCAATCCCATTAAATGGCATCTGCATCCTCCTGCAGTGACAGATGTGGCTCAGTTGAAGCAGTGCTCCTGCAGAAGGTGCAGTTTCCCTCCGGAGGTCCAGTGATGATGTGGAGGACTCCCCTTTCCCTCTGGAGTCCAGTGGAGAAAGGGGCTGCCTTAGTGTCCCAAAACCTCTGTTTTTATCTTGGTAAGAAATGTTGGGCTCTTCCCCCTGGCTGGAGCAACTTCCAATGGGATGAAGTAATTTTATCAGTCACCCAGTAGGACTCAATGGGCCATTAGCAGAAAATGACTCGCTGGAGGAAGGATGGGTTGTGAAAAGATAAAGAACAATGGCCCGTCTGGTTTCAATGGATGGCCCATTAGCAGAATATCTCCCACGGGGATAAGGATAGTTGCCCCCACCCTCAACAGATGGTGATAGAATAGATACCTTTTATCCCATCCTGTACTGTAACCCAAAACAGTATTCATCTGTGGAGACTGCTAGAAGGACTAGGAAAATTCCAGCCAGGATTTTTCCCAGCCTCTGCTTAGCTCTAGCTCAGAACCTTTCCCAGCTGTGAGCATTCTTAGCTCCAGACAGGATTCTTTCCCAGGAAAATCCTTTATCAGAGGTAGGAAAGAATTAATAACATAGATTAGCACTGATGACCGTGGGACAGTACATGACATGGGGTGTTTCTCCTATTGTCCAATAAGCTACTGTCCTGTCTTAGTTTTGCAGACCATCCTATAAATATAGATCAGGTTTTTTAATCAGGTGCTTCTCTTGCCCAAGAAGAAGTGTGTTGCTATTATTCGCCTTTCCTAGCGTGATTGTGACATCTGGAGGTTCCAACGAGATCGTGCTCAAACAGGAGATCGCGCTCAACCAGGACTTCTCCTCAGAAGCCGAGCGGTGAGACATGCAACAGCCGAGTCCTGCAGCACAGAGTGGCGCAGAGCCGTGCAGACTCGCTGTGCCTGGAGCCTAGACAGCTGAGCCACCAAGACCTCGTCTGGGAAGCCACACAACACGTTGGACTGTTTTTCCCCTCATCGCAGAAAAGTAGTTTTCTGTTCCCCTACCCCCTGGCTTAGTGGCTAGATAGGAAACGTTGTAACGATGAGGAGTCCTTTAACCAAGCAAGAGGAATCCATACTCTCAGTTTGGAGGGGTGTTCTGGAAAGCTCGGAAACCCTGGTCCCAGACAGGCATTTAGTCGCCTTGTTAGCTTGGGCCAGAGTGTAGGTTCTCTGATGATCCAGAAGTAGCCTTTTCTCCGACAGCATGGGGGAAACTGGGATGCCCTGCGGGTGGGAGACCTCAGTTTCTCCCCTGATAGTTACCTTGGGAATCATTAATCGAAGCATGACAGAAGACGATGAGGAGGATGAGGCAGGGAGTGAGATTTCTGAGAATCTGCCGAGCTCAAGGACTCCCCGCTCAGATCCTCTGTGGGTGACGTATCCCTTGCCCAAAGACTACGCACTGCCTGTCTATCCTTCTCCAAGGGATTTTGTTAAACTAGCGTATCCCTCACCAGCAGCACTGGAGCGATCGGGCACCACAGAGGAGAGCGGAGCGAGTCACCCTCCTCTGTTCACCCCACAGCCCCCATCTCCCCGGCACTGGGGCCTGGGATTGGGACAGTTGCAGAGAGCCAGCTGCCCGCTGATGTCACCGCACCCTCTACACCCCATCTGCCTGCGCAGGCTGTGCAGTTGTCGTCTCTTCCTGTCAATCTTACTGTGCAGATAGCGGATGCTGTGGCGGGCTGGACCATAGCGGCCACGGACACCGTGCTGGCAGCTTTCACAGCCGCTCATGCAAGGCAACCTATGGTGGCAACACCCTCGCAAGGGGCAGGTGCGCTGTGGCAGCCACCGCACAGGGCCCATGCCGCCTGCGCGTGGCCTGAGCGCACCACTGGCGGGCGAGCTACAGGGGTGGGGGCAGCGCCGCCCTCCCCTCATCACTGATGTCAGAGCCTGACCCACCTCTTGAGGGGAGGTGACGGCATCCCTCCTCGGCTGTGGGGGGAGTGGTGCCACCTGCTATGCTGCCCCCAGCGCCCGCTCACCTGGCAGCGTGGGTTTCCCCCTCTGGTTCACCAGGGATGCCACCTGGTCCCTCGCCGTTTCCAGGGCCATATTCTGCCTCGCCAACAATGGACGGTGCCACCACTCCTGTGCCCATGACTGAACCTTTTTCATCTGTGCCTGGGGCTGCTGTGTCGTCTCCCATTGGGCAGGGGCCAATTCCATCGTTTCAGCCCTGTGCTGCTGGTGTTGATGGACAGAGGCATGGTCTTGCTTCAGAGAGTCATTGACCCTGCAGCAGCTTGCGGACGCTTCCTCTGTGCTCCATGACATTGAGACCAAAGAATCACCACAGCTTCTGGGAAGCTGTAAAGCTTCGAGCATCACAGCAGGGTGATTGGGATCTGCTGGAGCGCATAGGGATGCTGGAAGGAGGTGTCCTTTGGGTGGAAGAGAGTATCCAAGTGAATTCAGCTGAGTTTGGCCACCAACTGGTGGTGCAGATTCTCAGGCCTTTCCCATCTTTAAGGCTGTTCCCAATACAGGGCAGACAGATAGGCATGACCCTATTGCCTGGCATGTCATTCAAGACTTGCAAGACAAGGTTGCACAGTTTGGGCTTGGTTCTACACAAGCTATGCAAATTATTAGGGTGCTGAATACAGATCTGCTGGCAGCTTATGATGTTAGACACATAGCCCAAGTGCTGTTTCAGCCAGTTCAATTTAGTGGACAACTGGAAGCAGATAGATGACAAGGCTGCCACAGAAAATATGATGCGCCCACAGGAAGACCCTATATATGCTGCGGGGAGTGATACTTTGATGGGCCAGCATCACTCCTTTATCGCTGATCTTCAAGATATCTGGGATCCTTTGATCCTTGAACAATGTCAAAAAATAGGGTTTGCAGCAGTTCTAAGGACAATAGAAGCTGCAGCCCCAAAGCCAAAATATGTGAAAATTACACAGTTTGTTGAGAAAGTGGTAGCAGCTTTGGAAAAGCAGGTTGAGGATGATACTCTAAGGCAGCTGTTACATAAACAGCTGGCCAGAAACAATGCTAATATCAATTGTATAACAATTATACAGGCTCTGCCCAGAGACCCCTCGACTGACATGGTGCAGGCATATGCTAATGTAGGAACCGTAGATCATGAGATCTCTACTTTAGCAACTGCCATGTGGCACCATCAGATATCAGGGGGTGGTCAGCAGAAACAGGAACAACAAGGGCAAGAACAAGCAGAAGGCACAGCAGTAGAAGGCTGATATGCCTACCTTTTGGTGTGCTAAGTGCAAAAAACCAGGTCACTATGCAAACAAATGGAAAGAAGCCTGTTGCTGGCCAGGGAAAGGGACAGCCGAGCACTCTGGGGTACAGCAGGCAGATAGAAGCAGTGCCTCAGAATCCAGTGCTGACACAAGTTTCCTCAGCCAGCATGCAGCCAGCACTTGGGGCTCCACCGGGGTGGATATACACACTGCAACCATAGTCATCTTAGACTCTGTTGGTGGGCATAAGGTTCCTTTGGATGCTTTTGGACCATTAGGCCAGGGGCTGAGTGCACTACTTATAGGACCATCTAGTGCCACTCTCCAGGGAATCTATGCTCACCCCGGTGTCACTGATGCTGATTTTACAGGTCACATTTGTGCTATGGTTTCTACTCCTTGTCCCACTCTCCCTATCCCCGCAGGAACACGCATTGCTCAGCAACACGCATTGTCCCTTTTCCTTCCTGTGTTTTCAGGGTTGATCAACAAGATCCTAGAGACAGTGGGTTTGGATTTACAGGACCGCCACAGGTCTTATGGACCATGAATATCTCTGATCAGTGTCCACAGATGATGCACCCTTGGATGGTACCAGGTGCCAACCCACCTCAAACTCAACTCTGAGGTTTGATTGACACCAGGGCAGATGTGACAGTGGGGCCATTGGCCATGCGGGAGGTCAGGCACATTGAAGGATTGGGGGGGTACAGCACGGACCTTTGTAAGTCAAAGGCCTGTGTTGATCAAGAATTTTGAAGGGCAGACAGCTAGCGTCTGACCCTACATCGCTGCAGCCCCTATCAACCTCTGAGGTCGGGATGTTTTGGCTCCCTGGGGAGTGTGCATTCAATCTAATTTATAATTTGGGTCACTGAGGTGAAGGGCGGGAATTATCCTGTGATGTCTTTGCATTGGTTGACTAATACCACTATTTGGTAGAATCAGTGGCCCCTACCAAGATACAAATTACAATAATTTCACAATTACAAGCCACACCAATTATAAGCCACACTTCCAGGGTGTCAGCAACGTTTCGCTTTTCCTCCATATATAAGCCACACCGGATTATAAGCCGCACTTTCATTCACAGCGAGGATCTGCGTGTAACTTTCACAAAGTTGCCAATTAGTAACAGAATTGCGGGATCGCAGAATTTACTGGCTCGGATCGGGGCCATGCAGGCTCGGATTGGCCCCGCTTTTCCCCTGCCAGGGCCCTGCAGGCTCGGATCAGCCCCCTCCCCTCTCCGCTGGGGCTGAGCAGGCTCGGATCGGCCCCTCCGTCCCCCCGCCAGGGCCGTGCAGGCTCGGATCAGCCTCGCTTTTCCCCCGCCGGGGCCGTGCAGGCTCGGATCAGCCTCGCTTTTCCCCCGCCGGGGCCGTGTGGGCTCGGATCGGCTCGGGGCCGTGCAGGCTCGCACTTCCGGGTTAGCAAATTTCTGAACCTCATCAATATATTAGCCACACCTGATTATAAGCCACTTTTCGGATTCGGACCAAAATTTCAGTCAAAATGGTGCAGCTTATAATTGTGAAATTACTGTAATCACCCTTCATCAATTGGTACAGGAACAATTGCAGCAGGGACACACTGAGCCTTCTAATAGTCCCTGGAATACCCCTGTTTTTGTCATAAAGAAAAAAAATCAGGTAAATGGAGGTTGTTACAGGATCTCTGAAAGATTAATGCAGTTATGGAGAGCATGGGGGCATTGCAGCTTGTTATGTCCACCATGCTCCCTGCTGGATGGGACATTTTGGTCACTGATTTGAAGGATTGCTTCTTCACAATCCCCTTGTGTCCTGAAGATAGGCCAAAATTGTTTTTATGGTGCCTGCAGGGAACAATTCTGAGCCAGGACAGAGACATCAATGGAAGGTTTTCCCACAGGGTTGCCATAATAGCCCAAATATTTGTCAGTGGTATGTGGCTCAGGCCTTGTCTGGAGTCTGCGAGCAGTTTCCTGACATGTATTTTTATCATTACATGGATGACATCGTGGTAGTAGCTCCTACTCAGGATGAGTTGCTGAAGATAGAACCTCGGCTGCTTGCTGCTTTATGCTGTTATGGACTGCAAGTGGCTCCAGAGAAGGTCCAGTGGCAACCGCTTTGGAGATATTTAGGGGTCAAGATCCTGGATAAGATGATCCAGCACCAAGAGCTGCAATTCACAGATTCTACTAAAACTGTGAATGATGCTCAGAAATTGCTGGGTATTATTGGTTGGTTGCGTCCTTACTTAGGACTGACCACAGAGCAGCTGATTCCACTTTTCAATATCTTGAAGGGGGACTCTCACTTGGATTCACCTCAGACTTTAACCCCCAAGGCACAATGAGCACTGCAGATGGTGCAGCAACATCTTTCTACTCATCAGGTATAACGAGTAGATCCTCCTGTTGATATCACTGTGTTTCTCATCAATCCAGATTTGCATCCTACAAGTATCATCGGCCAGTGAAATGGTGCCTGGTCCGATCCCTTGCACATTATGGCCATATAACTTTGGCACTCCACATGCTCCAACAGGTCAGGCCATTTTCGAACGCACTCATGGTACTCTGAAGGATGTACCTTTCTTGACAAACAGAAAAGGGGGATGGCTGGGGAAACACCACACAGCCAATTGGAAAAAGCTTTGTACACCATCAATCATCTTACTGTGCCACAAGATTCCAATAATCCTGTTATTGTGAAACACTTCACTTCATTGCAGGCTGCAGACGAGACCTACCTGCCTCGAGCTAAGGTCTTTATATAGGACTTGACCACAAAAAGTGGGAGGGCCCACATGAACTTATCATTTGGGGGTGCGGGTACGCTTGCATCTCAATGGATACCGGGGTTCACTGGCTACCTGCAAGATGTGTCTGCCCTGACCTGTGATATCAGAGACAGAGTAAGGCTGATGCACAACCTTTGAATGCTGACCAACATGTCCACCACCAGCCAGACTGTCCCTCTACAAGCAGAGGATGAACATTCATCTGTTTCCCTTGGAATCATTTTAAGTTACTAGGACATTGTTAGATAGGTTTCCTGGGATGTATTAGAGATAATAAACCTGGTGAATGGTGGCAGGTTTTGTATTAGAGAAATAGAGAAATAGTGGTTTTATAATTATCCTTGTAAGGAAGAAGACACCAGGTTTTAAGATTGCCCTAAGCACTTCAGATATCCCCAGGTCTCTTGAGTTGTGTTTGTTCTGCTTTGCAAAGGGCCCTGTGGGGGATTACAAACACTTCTCTTCCATTTCTTTTTTAAAACTAAAAGGGGGACTTGTGGACGCTGCTAGAAGGACTAGGAAAATTCCAGCCAGGATTCGTCCCAGCCTCTGCTTAGCTCTAACTCAGAATCTTTCTCAGGTTGTGAGCGTTCTCAGCTCCGGGCAGGATTCTTTCCCAGGAAGATAGTTTTATCAGAGGTAGGAAAGAATTAATAACATAGATTAGCACCTGGTGTTGACTGTGGGACAGTACATGATGTGGGGTGTTTCTCCTGTTGGCCAATAAGCTACTGTCCCGTCTTAGTCTCACAGATCATCCTATAAATACAGTTGGGTTTTTAATAAGGTATTTTTTTTGCCCAAGAAGAAGTCTGTTGCTATTATTTGCCTTTCCTAGTGTCATAGTGACATTCATCTGCTTCAAATTTCAAAATTCAGCTACTTCACTAAAAGAATTGAAAAAAAAAAGAACAACCAACAAAAAAAAAAAAAAACAGAAAACCCAACAAGCAAAACTATTATATAATATTTTGAAGTGTAGACAACTTTCTGTTAACCAAAGAATTCTACTCAACACTTCTATTCAGTACTTCAATATAATTTCAACCTTAATAATTAACATAAGTTAACCTTCAAATGCACTTCAATTATCTTTAATGCCTGTCATACACTAATAGATTATTTTCTAGTTCCCCAAGTATTGCATAATGAAAAAATGTACTTATCTCCATTAGTAAGATGGGAAGGTATCAGAAAATAATTTGCAAATTTTTTAGAAAGCAAAATCAAATTCATCCAGAAGCATATTTAAGTTGTTTAAAGACACAGCATATTTCTATACAATAAAAACTTCACCAGACTTTCAGTGTAACTTCCAACTAATAATTCCAGGTTCTGATCTTTGCAGAAGAATCAAGGTACTCAAGAAATAAAACCTAGCTCTTCCCCATATCCACTAGTTTCCTAGCATCTAGCCCTTATTTGTCCTGAACCAAGCTTTTTTGATTCTTAACCTTGTTCTAATCAGCATCAAAGTACAACAAGATGCAAGTGAAAGAACGTTCTGAAAGCATCAAACACAGTGTTAAGACTCCATTGTTTGTTGCTCACACCATAAACTTTAACCACAAAGCAGACATGCTACAAATATCAAATTAATCCCCTAAAATTCATTCACATACATGTACACTGGGGATGAAAATTTAAGCAACAGCTAACTGATTGCTAAAGAACGCTTTTAGCAAATCTCCTACAAAGATACTGTGATTTAATATGATCATAAATATCATTTCAATGAGGAAGAACTACAAAGTTACCTATGTTCTCAGTTTCCTAAACAATATTTTCTCCAATAATTTATGTAAAATTTAACTTTGGAGTATTTTCATTGAAGACTATAAATCAAGGTAATATAAGTAGTACATGGAGAGATATGTTGTATAGCACTAAAAAACCACAAAATTTCCATTAAACTGCACGGTGTTACATTGAAAATCTGAAGGTTAACACTGTATCCATAAATGCCCGTTGACTCACCTTCTAACCGCCCATCTCCTGCAGATACAGCTTTCTGACTGATTTCTTTTTGTGAATCCTGGTGCATGTTTTCTCTTTGTTGTTTTGTTTGTTGCATAGTGTGAGTCTTCCAGAGCTTGCGGAGTTCTTCAACTTCTGCCTCTGAAGTTGAGTCTTGACTTTGCTCTCTCACTACTTTTCTTTTGCTAGGTGTCTCTTGCTTTTGAGAGTCTGTGGTATCTTCACAACCCGGACATTCCTCCTGCATCTCATTATCTGCTTTTTTTCCTGTTGAGGAACCCTGATCCTTGCCCACTTCTGTCTCCTTGCTGTGCCCCTCACTACCCTGTGATTTTTGTAAAGATTGCTGGAGGACATCTGCAGTATTTTCACCAGGTTCTTGTCCCCCTTTTACAGACCTTTTAGCATGTTCTGAACTTAAGTGGGTACCAAACTGTTTAACATCAACTACTTCGGCACTGGGCTTTAAGTCACTGGCAGCTTCATTTGAGTCTGAAATGACTGTTAAACATTCAGCACTAGTCTGGTTTATTGTTTGGACAGATTCTGATGATGCTCCAGAAGATTTATCTTGTCGAAGCTCATCTGAGGAAACAAGTTCCTCACGTATTGGAGAGAGTTCTGATTCTGTGAATACATCTTCTGAAAGAGACTCCTCTGTGCTTCTTGGTGCAGTACTAGCACTGTCATTGCCCGTGTCCCGAACCCTGGAATCCGCGTCATCTGTATTGCTCTTTCCAGCCTTCTTGGAATGGCCAAGTTCCCTTACTGACAGTTGTTCTACATCTCTGTTGAGCAAAATAAGAATGTTGTTATAACAGGTACCTCTGAAATATCAAACTCTTTTCTTCACCATGCTTAAGCACCCTAAAAACCAACTTAATCCAGAGCATTAGTACTAATTGCTAATAACAAGCATAAAACGTGATGCCATAATGGTAAACATGGCTGATCTTTTGCCACCATAACTTAGTTAGCACTTCCCAAGCTCATGACATGACTTTCACAATAAACTCTCCTATGAAACTATGAGACTGTGAGGGGCACTTAAAGTATAAAAATAAAATAAAAATCAAAATAAAACCAACAAAAAGCTACACACAACCATAATCTCTAAAGGTAAAAATGATCTACAGTCTTTCAAGTTTTGTTTCCCCAAGAGGTCAGTACAATTGTACAGACATGTCCCACCCTACAAGGAAGCTAACACCTAGCTCACAGGTAAGAAGTGAATGGCAGAAATCATCTGGTCTAATCTCAGATATCAAAGCCAGTAAATGCAGAACAGTAGGAACCATCAATATATGTCTCACTATTCTGCCCATAGAAAATACCTGAAACAGTGTTTAGTTGTCTTTGTCAGGTACCTAAATTAGAAGATATCACTATTTGGCAAAATGAATCCCAAATTATTTCATACTACTAAAGATGATGATAAATAGTGTAAAAAAAAGCAAGCATAAAAATATATTTTACCCAGAGGAAATAATCTTGCTTAAACCTGCCTTTCAAAATAAACTAACTAGAAATTCTATGACTTTTAGAAGAGGAAGACTAGAAAGGTACTATGGACATGCTCAAGTAGACCTACAGAACTCAAGCTTTTCCCTGTTGTCAAAAAAACCTGGGCAGTACACAGCCATCACAAAAAATTCTCATACTGAAACATACTCTTGACTAGAATTCTCAATGTCAACTCCTTTGCTATCAGAAGCACACCAACTCTTCCATTACCTAGTACTAAATGCTTTTTAATAGCTTGTACATTAATCTGTTTTGAAGGACAAATTCATTCCACAGTCTCACAAAACTTTATATTCAGTTACATCATATTACTGACAAGTTGCTAAAATTCAGCAAAGTGTTTGCAAAGCATATACACCCTCTAATCTAAGCATTAACATAAAACTTGCAATAAGCTTTAGCTGACAGACTAATTTTGCTTACAAAGCACACGGGTTCAGCTTTAGAATTCATTATCTAGTAGGCTAGGCCATTTCTTTAAATTTTCAGGATTATGCTCATTTATAGGTGCTATCTTACACAAGCACAATGTAAGGGTCATGAAATCTGTAAAACATCTCTATGCAGTCAGACATTTTTTGTCCAGTTTCATCATAGATTGTGGCTTATATAAAGAAAACATACAGCACAAAATTTCAGTTTTAAGAACCAAAGCATCCGTTGGACTTATGACCATTTTCCATATCAACAGTTTGAATACTGAAAATAAGATTGCTTTCCCAACTTTAAGCGTGTTTGACAGTTGGCAAAATTGGGAGAGTGGAAGAAGGTTAACTGCAACAGTGGAGTATGTAGGGGGGAAAAAAACAGTGAGAAAATATGATTTAAGTATCAAATACCACAAGACACTTGGGTCTTGTCAGATCTAGCAGAAGCTGTTAGGATTTTTGCTAACAGACTTAAAATATTTAATTTTTGCTTTCCCCCAAATGTACAAATATGCCTCACACTTTTCTAAGGCACATTAGTGCAGGGACTGAGGAAAACACTAGCAGCTAGTGTTCCATCCACTAGTTTATAAAGCTGACAACATAAAATAAATTGTACATACACGCCTCTGAATGCAGAGTGTGACCTTTTGTAAGCAGACCCATTTTCATTTCATATGCATTCATATTATAAACAAAACAGAAAATGCATGTGCTAAAGGATCACAAAAATCAACAGCATTATAAAGTCATTAACAAACTAAACATTTTAGAAAATACTTGTTTTGCAACTGCTATACCATGATCCAAGCATAGAGTAATCTAGTTATTTCCACTGTGTATCAACTGAAATAGGAACTGTGAGCAACTTTTTAAAACTCAATCTGGAAAATAAACTTTCAGAAAGAAATCATGCTGAAGGCATCATCATTCTACATCAAAAGCCCCAACAGTAGCACTATAACAAAATGTACTTCAGCTGCCCTTTCAATAGACATGTGACATCAGGCAGCAAACAAGACCATATCAAGATACCAATCCACTCTTAGGTTTATACCAAAACTGAGCTTAAAAATGGTATGAGGAAAGTTTAGTACTTCTGAGTGTCCATATAGTTAAGATTATCAAGAAAGAGGTGCTCAGGGTATTACCTATATGAACTGTAAGACTGTCTTTTTAAGAGTTATTGAGTATCTTTAAAAATGCAACTATTTAAAGTAGGGAAGAGCATTACATATCAAGCAAACAGCTTGACACTCTCTTGGTTAAAGAAGCCCACTTCCCGCAGCTAGATAATCGAGGCAGTCTGCAAATGTTTGTGCTTTATGGGCTGTGATAGGTAAATGGTGGCACGATTTTTTTTAAATCTTTTTTTGGCTTTCAAGACAGAATTTCTTTTTCTGATGACAATATAAAAGCTCAGCACAAAAACCAGAATGGAACAAAGATTTCTCAGAAAGCTCTTCAAAGTTGATTATAAATGCCTGCTGCAATAAAACCAGTGCTTAGAGCTCACCAATCCAAATTCACTGTTTACTTCAGAAAAAAGACTACACCTAAAGGTGACTATGCAGTCCCTCCCCTAGTCATAAAAGGAGAAAAATATACTCCTAGACCCATGATAATATATATGAATCTTAGAAAATGAATTTAAACCATTTGTCAGAGCAACAAGACCAAGATGCAAGTGAAAAATGCTAAACAATAAAAATTTATACCTAAAATTGTCAAAGCTGCACTTTATTATTGTGAACAGCAGTTTTTAAATCACTGAAGAATCAAACAACACCTATTACTGTTTACATAATAGTGGGGAACGGGCAGAGAAAATGATGTGGCATCACAGATCTTTATAAGAGACAATTGGAGGAAATTAGAATCCATGTATATAGAAGACATATCCTGTCTTATATATAGGATGTGAGAACTGAAGGTAAAGCAAACTTTCCACAGGATCTTTCCAAGCCAATCTTTGATATCCTTTCCTAACAAGAAAAAGAAAAATGCTGGCTTGCTAGTTTTGTGTGGTCAACAACATGGCTACGGTTCAGATTTACTCAAAGGTTTACAAACACTGTTCTATCTTACATGCTTAATGACTCCTTAATTTTGCTGTCCACAATTTCCTTATACAGAGCAGCTGACATCACTTCTTCCATTGGACACATGATGCCATATTCTTCACAGCCATTCTCTTGGACCAGAGGATCCATTTTATGAGGATCAAACATTATATTATTTGGCGTCACTAGCAGCACACCATTGACCGTACCCTAAAATGAGAGGGAAAAGAAGTGGTAATTTTTCTACTTCAAATTCCAGCTTATTCTTCATTTTTCAGTAGGAAAAAGGTATTTTCGATTTTTTTTAAAATAAAGTCATTTTTAATTTATATTTAAGCAACCTGTTATGTTATTAAGTCACTATTAAACACAAGAAACCGCAGCTTTTTCTGGGGAAGCAAATTTACACCATCCACTTTTCTCAGAGAAACAGTTTTATTCCTCACAACTAATCAATAACTGGTATTACTGAAGTAAGAGAAACCCTAACACACTGAAGAATACACTAAACAGTTCCTCTGAGATAAGGAGACGTCCTTCCCAGATAACCACAGGGTTTAACTGGCAGTTTTGAAAGCCATTTTTGTCCAAAACTAGACTCTTCACTCTTCTCTCTCACTTTCTAGTATTTTAGAGATATCTTCAAAACCTGTCATTTATTTTAATTTGCTTTACACAGAAGTTAGAGGCTGATACAAGTCCTTCTAACTTACTGGACATGTTGACTGATTGGACAAACTTGCACAGAATGAAACTAGAATAAAAAATACTCAAGATTATCAAAGATGAAACTTTGGATGGTTTTAATCACAATGATACTGCTGCAGTACATGAAAGCAAGTAGAGTTTAAACTTCACCTATGAAAAACTTTGAGGTTGATATTCATACCATGAATTGTAGGATTCCTATACAACACAAGCACAAAAACAAAGTAAATTTACAATATGCTGAACTTTCATTGAACAAAGAAGTTAGAAACACATGCAAACAGCAATTGCCTGCTATAAAAACTCATTTAATTGTTGAAACAGAGTTCAGGCTAAAGAATACTTCAGTTACAGATCTTGACTCCTAAAGACTTTTTAAATCTGGACAGAGATTCAAAACTTCCATGCAAGAACTCACTTCACGTGCTGTTGAAGGAATTAAATATTTAATCTTACTGACAAAACATTCAGAACTACTATAAACTGTATGTATTGGAGGAGATTGTTTTCAATTTTGTTTGAAGAAGATATTAGCACAGCATAAACACAGATACAGTTCTTCCTAACTCAAGAAATTTTGTTCCCAGGTGATGGTTGATAACCTTCACAGTGGAAAAAGAAAGATCCCAAGTAGTACAAATAAAAGTGCAAGTTATAAAAAAAATCCAAACCAAACCAAAAATATTATTAAAGTCTACAATAATGACCAATGCTATTTCTAGTACAGAAAAATGAAGACATGTCTCAAAAGCATCCCAAGAATCTGTATTTGAGTCTCTCAGTTGTTCAGTGCTTAATCAGATTTTACATACATCTTTTAGAGTGCAACACATGTGCTGAAGACTTCAAAGTCAGCAAAAGACATTTACATTAATTCCAAAGTGTTTAAAGTACTGAAACAAGACTGTTATGGGAATTTCGTTTCTAGCACTGTATCATGGAAATAGACTTTCAAAGTTGCCATCCAAGATGATAGCTGTCAAGAAGTCAACTTTATTTTTATCTATGTAGTCTAGAAAACAAATTTAACATGACTGCAGAAGTCAATGAGTCCACTAGAAGAATGACTGCTTCTCTTTAAACATAATTTCTGTAAATTGAGTGAATAATTAAAACAAAAAAGCAACAGTTTTTCTACATCTGAGCTCTTTTATTAACAGTCATGAAAATGGAATTATATTAATAGTCTTTAGATCTGACCCAGTCATAGTCCTGATAGCAGTTGGATGAGATGATCATTGTAGATCCCTTCCAATGAAATATCTTGTTCTATTCTTTCACTGTCCATATACTGAATGCAGATCTTCAAAACAGCCAGGCTGAAGAGAAAAGGTAAGCTGTATGACTGCTCTATCTGAGGGATTTAAGTGTTTCAACTTCCACAATTATGCATTACTCAGTAAAAAAAACCAGCAATTGAGTTCATTAGAGCTCTTAATTTCTAGAATAACATTGTCTTCATTTGTTCCCTATCTCATGGACATTCCTTGATAAATTAAGTACACAGGAAGTGTTAAAGCTTTTGAGGCAATAAAGAGATTACAGTAATTTCACGACTATAAGGTGCACCAGATTATAAGGCACACTTCTGGATGTCGGCAAAATTCCGAACTTTTGCTGATATATAAGGCGCACTGGACTATAAGGCGCACTTCCGGGTTCAGGGTAAAACTTTAGTCAAAAGGGAGCGGCTCATAATAATGAAATTACTGCAATTTCATTACTACAAGTCGCACCCTTTTGACTAAAATTTTGGTCTGAACCCAAAGTGTGGCTTATAATCAGGTGCGGCTTATATATGGACAAAGAATGAAAACTTGCTGTTTTAGTTTGGAGGACAGGTGTCTGCTGAGAAAGGCAGGAGCTTCTCTTTGAAATGGAGAATGTAAACCCCCTCCCTCCAAATTATTAGAATTTTGAAATCAAGGGGCTTTCAGGCAAAAATATGGGAATTAGGAATAACAGTTCTTTTCTAGGGAAATTAAAATAGAAATACAGTACTAAAAAGAAACAAACTCCAAACCTTGACAAAGTCAGAGTACAGCCTGACACCCCGTCAGGCAGGGTGTTGGTAGCAGTCCCATTCAATGGTGGCTGCATCCTCCTGCAGTGACAGATGTGATTCAGTTGAAGCAGTGCTCCTGCAGAAGGTGCAGTTTCCCTCCGGAGGTCCAGTGGTGATGTGGAAAAATCTGGTTTTCCTCTGGAGTCCAGTGGAGAAAGGGGCTCCCTTAGTGTCCCAAAACCTCTGTTTTTATCTTGGTAAGAAATGTTGGGCTCTTCCCCCTGGCTGGAGCAACTTCCAATGGGATGAAGCAATTTTATCAGTCACACAGTGGGACTCAATGGGCCATTAGCAGAAAATGACTCGCTGGAGGAAGGATGGGGTGTGAAAAGATAAAGAACAATGCCCCACCTGGTTTCAATGGATGGCCCATTAGCAGAATATCTGCCATGGAGATAAGGATCACTGCCCCCACCCTCAACAGATGGTGATAGAATAGATACCTTTTATCACACTCTGTATTGTTATGTGCAGCTTATAATCAGGTGTGGTTTATGTATAGACAAAGAACGAAAAGTTGCTGGTACTCGGACGTGAGGCTTATACTCGGTGCGTCTTATAATCGTGAAATTACTGTACTGTATATTTTTCTGTCAAAGGCTGTGCTGTCAAAACTGAGATCATTCATTCAACAAGCTCCAACGCTTTATAACTTGCTTTCAAGAGCACAGATAAGACTGCTTCACCTGACAGCACAGGCAAAAAACTGATTAAAGCATAAAAAGCTTTGTATGTTTGACATTGCTTATCTGAATCTAGCAAGTCACATCACCATAATAACACGTATGAAGAACTATCAACCACTCATTTCAGTTGTCTTGCTTCAAACTCAGTTTTAGCAGTTCAGAAAATACCTACTTACCCCTCCCAAATCCCACAAGTCAGGCTTGTTAGTATCTTAAGGAAACATCATATTAAGGACAAAATCCGTGCATGTGCAAGACTACTCGCTACATAAAAACAAGCTTAAGAGACCTCCTACTGTAAACAGAAGCTTCCTAGAAAAGACTGTCAACCTTCCATCTAACGGCAAAGAATCCCAAACCAGCACAATGACATAACCTTAGCATACATGGAACATCCTAAAGCCTACCTCTGCAGCCTCAAAGACACAGCTAGAAATAATAAAAGCTTACCTTGACCTTAGAAGAAACCCTTCTGGCTCAAGTTACCAGACATGGTCCACAGTCACATACTTTACTAGAGAAGAATCGCTGCTCCAAATTAATAAAAATTAAATTCCTAATAATACACTAATTAGCATTAGGATTTCTGTCACTTTTCATTATTACCTCCAAGAATCACCAACTATAAACCAACTATAAACCTAGGCAGCTAAGCAATGCTCAGGTAAGAGCCAGATAAAGAAACATTGTGCCTGGCTGCAGATTTTCCTTACAATAGTTTCACAAGTATAAGGGGCACCAGAGTATAAGGTGTACTTGCAGGTGTTGGCAAATTTCCAATCTTTGTTGATATATAAGGTGCACCATCATATAAGGCACACTTTTTTTTTCGCGGCGAGGATCCACACACAACAAAGTAACAAATTAGTAACAGAATCGTATGATTGTGGGGTTTACTGGCTCGGCTCGGAGCCAGGCCGGTTCAGCTCGGGGCTGCTGCAGGCTCGCAATTCCGGGTTGGCAAATTTCCGAACTTTGTCCTGACTATAAGTCACACTTCCAGGTTCACACCAAAATTTTAGTCAAAAGGGTGTGCCTTACTAGCGTGAAATTACTCTTTTTCAGACAAGCCAACATTTCTGACACTTTCTCTTACAATTTCTGTGACTGTTACAGGACATATACCTTCTATCTTTACTACCTTCTAACTTGTTTGGAGGAGTAAAAGCTTCCTTAAAACCTATTACTCAATAGATGTTGTTTCTAGTGTGGACAGAAACCAAGTGTTATTGATTCTGGGAGGTAAAAAAGGATAACATCAGAACACAACATTCAAGTGGGAGCACACAAGCCTTTGGCCAACTGGTTAAGAGCTGCTCATTGCATTATGCTAGTCTTCCCAGAGAGATGGAAACTGCAGCAACTCCAGCCTTTGAGAGCTACCACCACAGCTTTGCATAAGTCCAGAAAAAAATTGCTTCTTCATATACCTGAAACTTCACTTCCTTGTTGGCTTGCCATTAAGGATCAGACAGATTTCTATGTTAGCATTCCTAAAATATATATGCAATTGTTTTATCAGAGTACATTATTATGAACTCCAGAGCATTTTAGTACCATGCACTCATTTAAGGTTCTAAAACAACTTTTCTGGCTACTCATACACAGTTATGCACTATGGCAGCAGATGTCACAGTTGTCTCATAAAATACCCAGGAATTGGTAATAACAGTGACACCACAAAAAAACCTAGAGCATCTCTATCAATAGTGTGGCTGGCAGGACCAGGCAGTGACTGCCACTGTATTCAGCACTGGTCAGGCCACATGTCAAATACTGTGCTCAGTTCTGGGTCCCTCAATTCAGGAGGCACATCAAGGTGCTGGAGCAAGTCCATAAAAACCAAATCAAACTGGTGAACAGTCTTGAGAATAAGTCCTGTGAGCAGCAGCAGAGGGATCTGGGTTTGTTCAGCCTGGAGAAGAGGAAGCTCAGGAGGGACCTTGTTATTCTCTACAACCACATCAGGAAAGGTTGTAGCCAGGTGGGGACTGGTCTCTTCTCCCAGGCAACCAGGGACAGGCGAAAAAGAAATGGCCTTAAGGTGTGCCAGAAGAATTTGAAGTTGGGCCTCAGGAGGAATTTCCTCACAAAAAGGATTATCAAGCATTGGGATGGGCTGTACAGGGAGGTGATAAAGTAACAATCCCCAGAGATCAAATAAATGATTGGATACAACACTTAGTGCCACGGTCTAATAGACAACATGGTGATCAGGCAAAGATTGGACTCAACCTTAGAGGTGTTTTCCAAACTAAATGATCCTGTCATGCTGTTCTTGGTAAGTTACTTCCAACAAGCTAATTGCCCCTACTATCTCATAAGCACCAAAGATGACTGAGAGCCTAGTCTGCTCCCCATATAATTGCCTTGGTTCCTTGCTTTTGGAGCAGAGAGAACACTCCCAAGCTCCTTCTCTGACCTGGCAGAGCTACTGAAAAAAACTTCAGTGTGAATATATTCTTCAAAGTGAAGAATATCATGGGGCTTATTTATGAAAAACAAGGTCCTTCTCCTTTGTGGACTATTACACTGGGTCTTCAGCCCAGATCCATTTAAAATAAATCAAATACTCACTTAACATTTCAGAAACAGCTCTTTGACTTTATTTTTTACAAATTAAGTTTTTCAAAATAGCCACAAGAATTATTTGTACTAACACTGTTGTTAGAGAGTGAGGTCTTCAAATCAGAGTACAAATTCAAGCAAAAACACTGGACAATGGCATGCACACTACCAACTGCTACATGACTCCAGTATACTGATGTTTAATCTCCTGATTTTCTAGTCCTTGAGGAAAAAATTTAAAATAACAGCTATAAACAGCTCAGTTGCTGCTACAGAATCTTGGTAAACAGCTTTTTAGGGCATCCTCCACAAAATAACTATTGACTTGTTTCTCTTGGACCGTAGCTACTAAGTAGATGTTAAAAGAAAAAAAATACTGAAAATACTGTCTATGAAAATGAAATACAAATTAGACTCTGCATGTAGCTACTAAATAGTTCAAGATACTGCTACAGGAAGTTCTGGTTCTGGAACAAAGCTCCCCAAAACAGCACTTGTAGAAGTCAAGTTTCCTGTATACGATTTTAAAGACATGAAGTAAAATTCTGTTCAAGTGAATTTTAGATCCATGAAGAGAAATGCTAAGCCACTATTACGAGAAACCACGTGGACACCCCAGGTTATTAAAAAAATAGATTCTTTGAGTCTTAAAGCTATAAAAGTCCAGAAAATATTAAACCATATATATAAAAACATACATATTGAAAGTAGACTAAACCGCACATGCAGATATTCAGTTCTGAATCAGTTTTGTCTTCTTCCCATTAAAACTCCTTACACCTTAGGCAATGGAAGCTACAGCTCCCATGCAATACCTGAGATGGAAATCTGAACAACCCTTATAAAGGGAGGTTTACAGCTAAACTACCACACTGGTGAGCCCACACATTAAGATGAGGTTGTTCAGTGAAACACTTCTAAGAAAGTTTGAAAGGACTCCTAACAAGAAGTTTTCAAAGATAAGTACCCTTACATTCTTGAACACACAAAGCTGAATAAAAACTTTAATTTATGATTTAATAAGCTTTTATCATGAAAATAGATTTATTTTCTGTTTTGTTTCTTGTAGAAGTTTTGAACCTCATCAGCGTCCTTTTCACTTAATGAATAATAAATGTGTGCTTTCCGTGCTTTCATTTCCAGGTCAGTGGTTTGGGTTTTTTCATGCCTCAGTATTAGTAACTTTCCTTTACCTACTACATTTCAGAACAGTTAAGTAAGTTAGTAAAAATAACAAAAGTCCAAACCACCCCTACTAGTTTCAGTTACAATCAATCAGGGTACTTTTTAAAGTACCTTTTTCTTGCCTCAAGAAACAGTGCAACAAATGATAAAATACCAGAGTAGCACACTTTCCTACAAGCCAACAGTGCAGCTGTAAGACAGGGCACACCTACATTTGCAGGAAGCAGTGAGTCAAGATGTGACCGCAGCATACTGGTTACACTGATTTATTGTCTGTACTGAATGTGGCATATTCACATGACCCTGTCCCTTATTGTCCCCAATAGGCCTCTACCAGTAGCTGTAACCAGTCAACAGAGCAAGTACAATGAACAGAGCAAGCATTCCAGGTTCCAGGCACTGCTCCTCAGAATTCCTCTGTGCTTGTCCAGAAAGTCACAAGTGTGATTAAACCCACCTCCAATCGTATACAGAAAAAGCAGTGTCAAAAAATGAGAAATGAGACAATCTTATCCTAATGAAAGCCTTTTTGCATAGACACACTGAAAAATAGGCTTTCATTAGATTTCAGTTTACAAGCAGCAGTCACAGTGATGACAGACGTCACAGCTGAAGCCCTAAAGAATGGCTAAGTATGAGCTTCAAAAATCACTTTCAAAAGCAGAGGATGAATTTAAGCTTTCTCCAGAAACCTTTTGGAAGTTTATCATCCTGCATTGTGAGAAAATGTATCAAGAAAAGGCAAGGCAACAGTCAAGAGGACATTCTTACCGTATGCGGCACAAAGTCTAAACTACATGCTAAACTTACAAGATCTGGCATTCAGATCTGAGCAAGTCAGAGCTCATTTTTCTCCCACCCACCTCCCCAAATATGGATAGACACGGCAACGGGTTATACAACTTTTTAGAAATAGAATTCTCCCTGAAGCTCAGAAAATAGGCTGTAACGCTGCAAGTCAAAGACAGATGTTGTTAATAATTCCTGTAATATTCTAAGCAGAAATTACAGCACATAAACATGCTGTAAATTTTAACCCCAGATTTTTTGTAGTACCTCCAATTTCTAACAAAGGCTCACAGCCCTCAATTGTGCTGCATAACAGCACTTAAAACTGATAAGTATGTGCCCAAAAAACTTCACCTACAGACAGAATGCAATGAGTGAAGAAAATTACCTGCAAAGTAGAACAAAGTAACAAACAAAACTGTTCCAGTATTTGTCTCACCAACTTCTAAGTAGCTTTGTCAATATACATATTGTCAAAAGGCTTCAAGCCTAGACACACATAGATTTGCAATCCTTTCCCTAGCAGCCAAAAACTCAAAAATTGCAGTTTTCAGACATTCTTATTAATCTGTTTATCATTAGTATACCTTATCTGCAAATCTACTGCTGAACAACATAGAAACAGTGGTAGTTCCATATACATACCTGAACTTCAGGCAAAGGAGGAAGTATTACAAGTACAGTAATTTCACGACCATAAGGCGCACCGGACTATAAGGCGCACCCGCCGGGAGTTGGCAAAATTCGCAACTTTGTAGATCAGATAAGGCGCACCGGACTATAGGGCGCACTTTTTTTTTGCAGCGAGGCTCCGCCCCCAGCTCCCTCCGTGCGGTTGCTGGCCGAGGCCCCGCCTCAACCCGGCAGTCATTGGCCCCCGGGCCCGCCTGTACCTGGCAGGGGCGGTGCCGTGGGGCCTCAGGCCCGCCTGCATCCGGCGGGGCCCGGGCATGGCCGCCGCCCCTCCGTGCTGCCTCTCCGGGGCCGGGCTATGGCCGCCGCCCCTCCGTGCTGCCTGCACGGGGCCGGTGGGTGCCTGTGGAGGGGCGGCTCCGCCTCCACGAGGCCGGTGGGTGCCTGTGGAGGGGCGGCTCCGCCTCCACGGGGCCGGTGGGTGCCTGTGGAGGGGCGGCTCTGCCTCCACGGGGCCAGTGGGTGCCTGTGGAGGGGCGGCTCCGCCTCCACGGGGCCGGAGGGTGCCTGTGGAGGGGCGGCTCTGCCTCCACGGGGCCCGGGCGTGCCTCTGTAGGGGCCGTGCCGCCTCCACGGGGCCAGGGGGTGCCTGTGGAGGGGCGGCTCCGCCTCCACAGGGCCGGGGCGTGCCCGCCCCTGCTCCGCCCCACCTCCACCTGGCAGCCATGGCCCTGCCGGTTCCCCCCGTGGCTCACAGCTCGCACTTCTGGGTAGGCAATTTTTTTGAACTTTGTCCATCAGATAAGGCGCACCGGACTATAAGGCGCACTTCCGGGTTCCAGGGAAAATTTTAGTCAAAAGGGTGCGCCTTATAGTCGTGAAATTACTGTACTTTATATTCAATTGCATTCATTGAGTGAAGGCATTTTTCATAGCTAAAATGTCTAATAGTATTTTTTCTGTGGGGCTGAGGAGCAATAAATTTTGATTTTTGGTAAATTGTTCTGAGATAATGTCAAAATACTTTACCTCAGTGCCTAGAAGTCTGTGCAAGACTTGAGCACTTACGAGCTGAACAGAGGTTAATTAAGTGTCACTAACTTGGAGGCATTTTGTGTAATGATGCTATTGAGAAAACTGCAACTGCTTCAAAGAAAACAACAAAATCAAGGTTTCTACCATACCACATCAAGCCAAATGGCAAACAATACAGAACTCGTTTACAGAATCAGGTTTATTCTGCTCGCCCTGTTCTGCTTTAAAAAGCTTTTAACAAGGAAGCAAAGCTACACAACTGTATTTCCTATACAGTTTAAGGCATGTTTTTTCTCCACTGTAAGTAAAGAAAATTACTTACAAGAGATACTAACATAAGGAACAAACAGACCTCATGCCCTCAACATACAAGAACTATGTACAGTACAGCATCAGGGATTCTGTCATGTATCAACTGCTTGTACCATGTCCTGAACAAGAGGCCTGGAGAATCCAAAGGAAACAGTGAGTAGGAAAATTAGTATATTTATACAAATATATGCATGTGAGTTGATTCATCTATTCATCCCTGAATAAAATCTACTCTATATTTATACTTTAAACATGCTTTATTATGACAGTAACAGTAAAACCTGAATGTTTCAGTACCTTGCCATTAGTGATGTACTTGCAATTAATTTTTAGAAATTTCTCTGTAAATGCTTCCTCCTCTTCGGAGGTAGATGATACCACTCTTGAAGGACGAACACATGCATGTGCTGGTGAAACAGCTGACTCCTTCTGTTGGACTCCATCTGAATCCTGAAAGGAAACAATGAAGCAAAGATGAACTTAGCAACCTGCTTTTTTTGATATCAATTTCTGGAGATTTTCTGCTGCGTAATTTGACCAAAATCTGATGGGCAGATTATAAAAGAACTGCCTCAATAGTGGCTCTCAAGGGTTTGAGCACCACCAGCACAGCAAACAGTGCTCAAGGCCAGGCTGGATGGGGCTCTGAGTAACCTGGTCGAGTAGAAGGCATCCCTGCCTACAGCAGAGGGGCTGGAAGGATATCTTTAAGGTCCCTCCCAACCCAATCTATTCTAAGATTCCACAAAAGATTTTTTTCTAAAATCACAAACAATTGTTGAGTACGTTTGAACACAATGAACCTGGCAATTTTTCTGGCCTATGTTCTACTCTACCCATTCAGCTCACATTTTTCTAGTATTTTAACAAGGAACAGTGTCAAGGGCCTGGCTCCAGTCAGGGTAAGAAATATGCATTGCTCTTCCTTCATCTGCTGAGCCTGTCATTTCCTCACAGAAAGCAATCAACTTTGTCAGGTATGATGTAGCCTTGATAAACTCTCTCTGGTTGTTTTCAACCATCTTTGTCATTCACATGCCTGGATTTAACTTTCAGAGGATTTCCTTCAAGACTTCCCACAGGAAAATAATAGAAGAGTTACCTATCTCACTGTCTAATATATCCAACTAAGAAGTGAATATGGAACTCTACCAGGGACAGGACAGACAACAAAAAAACATTTGCTTTCAAACTAAAGAAACAGACAGACTTCACCAAAGCCTATTTTAGGGGCACAGAAATCTTGTTTTGGAACTTCACCCACATCTAAAGACTTCCATTTAATAAATAATTACTATTTTTTGTTACTAATAAAATATTTTCTAGAACACACGAATTCCCATGTTCCCTTCTGTTTTGTACTTTTTCTGTTCAGTTCTGTTCACTAGTAGAGATAGCAGATAAGCGTCTTTAAGCATATCTAGGAACATTAGGCTCAACCGTTTTCAGCTCATTGTCTCAATGGCACTAGTTTAGTCTTTGCCAGCATCTTTCAACCTTCATTACAGATCAACCAAAAATCCAAAACACTAAACTGAATTCTGTTGAAAAAGCTAATCAAAGTGTAATTAGGAAACAAACCTTCTGGAGATTAATTCTCCTTCTATATATGCCATCCTAGTGAAAACTACAGGGTCACTCTTGTGACACAACTCAGCAAGTGGCTCTGAAAGTGCTCAGTCATATCCAAGCCAGCTATTTCTCATCATACTGCCACATGACAATCTCAGATCCCAGTATGGCTTAGGAAAGGGAGGGACAGCGGGGGATGCACTACCACAGTGGGAGACTTTCCAATTTAATGATGATGCCCTTGTCACTACATATCATTTTGAAGTGGAATTTAAGCTTTATAGGTAGCAAAGCATATAAGATCTTCTCAAATATATGCCTAAGACTGTTGAATGAAGAAATCTTTCAAAAACCCTGTAGCAACAGAAAAGCTTCAAAATCTAAGCTAGTTCTTACATGCACACTGACAGCAATGAAATTATTGAAATTCAAAATTATTTAAAACACTGAAATCTTAAGTGTAGCAAAATTAAAAAACAAAACAATAAAAAAGCCAAAAAACAACCAAGCACAAATCTACCAAAACCTCCCCAACTTTAACAAAGTTATGCAGATTTTATATAAGCAACATGTTGGTTTGTATCTAGCCACGTGGCTATGGTAAGCTGCTCCAATGTTCAATAAAACAGAAGAATAAGAATAGAACATGGCAGGTTATTTTTGAACAGGCATTCAGACATTTTTTAGCCTCCTTATTAAATTGTAACAAGAAATCACTAATTTTATTGACCAGCTCAGAGCGAAGACTCCTTTATATTATATACACAGAGGAACACATCTTTACCTTGAAACATGTTCAAATTTAAACTGTAAATGTGGAGATAAAAATGGAGGAGAGTCAAAGAAGACAGACATCAAGAGAACATTAGAGAATGTATACCAGTACTTCTTCCCTTCATAACAATAGCAATCAGCAAAAAGAAAAAAGCAAAACATGAAAGACAGGTGCTATGATGAGGAACAAAACCCTCCAGCCTTAACTGCTCACATAGAAGTTGAGTGCCTTATGTGTTGCTGGAGAGACTGAAAACAAAACCAAATGCACACAGTCCACACTGATTTCTATTCTTTGATTTTTTGACAAATATTTTTTCTTTCCTTAGATGCACTTTGAAAAGCCTCAGAAACAAAAACACTATTATATATTGCCTCATTGTTAATCTGTCTTTCCCTGAACCATTTAAGAGCTGCTTGTAATGATCCACGACATGTAACAAGATGCACAAAAGCAAAAAATCCTACGCACAAAATAAGGTTAAATGAAATTTAACATTCCAATTTTTGCTAGCACAGGACTGACTACACCTCTCTTGCAGAAGAGGCTTTTAACTTTAAGAACTTTGATTTACTTTCTTCTACACCTTCAAGTTTTTAATCTCTGATATAAGCATACAGTGAAAAAGTCTTCAAACAAATTACAGACATCTCATTATCTACTACATGCTAAAAGAGACAAAAATAATTGACAAAAGAAATAAGGTATTTTTCTCACTGGAATCTGTAGGAAAAGTAAATTTTCAATAGCAAAATTGATAATATTTCCCTGGAGTAACTTCTCAATGTATGTTACATGGGTAGATCTTTCTGAGACTGATATAGATCCAATGATATGATACAAGAATGTATTCTTGCAGGCGAGTCTGTTTACTGTGCTGCACCACTCTCAGTTTGCCATCAAACATAAACGAAATTATTCAGCACAATTGACAGCAGACATAAGAACTAGCATATGAAGACAGAAAAGGTATCATAGCAAAACCAAATGGTAATGTCCAGCAGAAGGGCCATCAGACTTTGTAATGCAGTCTGGGAATCTGTTCAGCAACAAATTAAAACCTTTATATTTAAACCCATCTGGACCAAGTCATATAAGCAAATAAGTAAATGCTTTAAGTCTCAAACCTTCCTAAACTTTGAGCACACAGAACTCTGGAATAGATGTTTTGACAGCTTGACTAAGTACTGTCAAAACATGATACCAAGAAAATTTCTTATTTGAGAGGAAAAGACAGTAACTGGGAAAAGAATAGTGGTGATGCATGAAGAAACATCCAAATAAGATCACAGTTGCAAAAATTGCAGAGAAGCTCAATCTTCCTGGTTGGACTGGTCTCCATGGAAAGCTGCTGACAGTAAACCAGTGTTCCTGGAAAAACATGCTTCTACAAAGCCAACTCCTACCCAAAAATCTACATTTGAGTTGAATTACAGTACAACGTGGATGGCTAAACATTTTTAGCATTTTGAAAGTCTACAAAGTAGAAGTACTGAGCAGAAGTCAGCTACAATTACTTCTGAATTAGTCCTTCAGCAAAACCCCCCTTTTTTTAAACTTCATTTTGTGAAATCAAACTAGAGAACCCTCTCCCACACTCTAGAGCAAGCAGGGGGAACCTGAACATTCCTGCCAATACATCTTTTCTACAAAAACTATCAGTAAGATTACAGACAAATGTTTAACAAGCTCTGAAATGTAATAAATACAGCAATGTAACAGTAACTAATTAAGATTTCAGAGTGCAATGACAGTAGTTAGCTACAAGTAATTTGCCTTCAAATCAAGTTTTCACATTGAGAACTATAATTCACAAAGATTAAAATCTTGTATTTATAAATCTTTACTTTAAAAAAGGAACTATTTTACTTTCAACTCTAAGTGTTGTCTAATACTTTCTCCCCAGAACAAAAGGATAGTTTAAGAAGAAAGCATAGCATCTGTAACATTTATCTTGTCAGGGAAAATTACTTTTAAGGACAATAGGTATACCTACATTTACTGTAGCCTTGTCAAGCTCTGCTTCGGAAGATGTAGGTGATAGGGGACTTACAGGACTTAGAGAGGGGGAGCTGTCCACACTAGAAATGTAGTCTGGGTCAGGAACATACAAAATCTACAAAGAAGATATAGTGTAGTTAGAAGTTAGTTATGCTTTCAGATTTACTTTAGATTACCCACCAGTTAAGGTATATTTACTACACTTTCTCTAAATAAGCTACACAAAACCATTCCTGCTCCCATTGCTTTTAAAAGAATTATGAGTTGAGGGGAAAAAACAATACTACACAAAGTACTTGAAATTTTAGCATTTCAAGCTTTTAAAAGCTATACTGATATATTTTTGATTTTCAGTCATAATAACCAAGGAAGATATTCAGATAGAAAGCATAAAAGTATAAAGTATAAAAATAAAAGTATACAGCATGCCAGAAATAAGTGTCCAAAGAAGATGTGTCCAATTATTTCTCTTGCTGTGACTACTACTTGAACAATGAAGAAACACTCACTGAATATATTTTTAAAAAATTTCAACTGAAGGTATTCATACCTTTAATACATTATTTCAGCCATGGTAGGCATTCAATCTACAGAAAGTTCTGCATCAAATACAAACACAGAACTTCATCAAACAAAGAGCAAATACCAAATGGCCAATGGTTGATAACAGTTTTGTTTCCAGGCCTGGCTTTGAGAGAAGTGAAAATTGAAGGCAGAAATAGATGGGGTCAAAAAAAAGCAACAGTGACCTATATTAAGTGAATGGTAATTCATATACTGCTGGTAAAAACATCAAGTTTCCAGAGCAGAACAGAAACATTATTCAATTTATTAAAATAGAATTGCAGGCAGTAATACACAGCCACAGAATGTTGTTTATAATGTAATAATGCATGGAATGCTGTATCCTTGAATGTGTCTGCTGAGCTAGAGTTGGTAAATAGCCTGCAATATTTGCAAAGTGTTATTATTGTACCATTAAGTACATCAAGTTTTAAAAGCCCTCAGACCTTAAATAAGGAACACAGGTAGCTTCCTTATATGTTTCCTTTTAGGTAGTTATTTAATAAGCACAAGGAATAGACTACAGAAAAAGGAAAACTCTTTTACAAAGTCAGTAAGAAAATCAGTAAGAGAAGTACTTTAGCACTCTGGCGGGAATGGGAAATACAGCAAAAGAGGACTTTGTTGTATAAGTAACACATATAGCGTAATAGTACCTGTCCAGGAACAACTGCTCTGGAGAAAAGCTTATTTAATTGAACCAGTTCATTGGGTGTTGTATCAAATTTCAAGGCAATACTGTTTAAAGTATCTCTTGATTCCACCTGTATCAAATGGGAAAAAAAAAACAAAAACAAACAAAACAAACCTGTAAGCAGTTAGTTCAAATAGTAGCTTACATATTTTAGCATGTGTAGATTTACCAAGATTCTGATGAACTTTAATATCTTAATTTCTGATAACTGCCTACCCTCCCCAAAAAAAAATAAACAAAACAAAGTCACAACAAAAAACATACCTACCCCCTAAATACTAGTCTATTGCAAACCCATGTAAAAGTGCATGCCTTCCCACTATGTTTCCAGGTGGCCAAAAGTGTTAATCACACAATTTGAGCTGTAGGCTCAGCTATTGCATCAGAACTTCTGGTCTACAGATTCACTGCTGGTCACTCCTGCGCAACACACCACTGACTGGGGTTCACAGAATAATTCATTCCCCTGTTCAACTGCTTTTCTCCACCCCCACTGGCAAAAAAGCTGAAGACTTCTCTCTATAAATATAAACATAAACACACCCTGTTACTATTGAAATAAGCTTCTGCTAAACTCTGGCTTTCAAGTAAAATCCATCACTGAGAAAACACAAAAATGCTGAAGCAAAGCAGGTTGACTACTATGACAGCAGATGGAGCATAAGCATTTTGAGAAAGTGATTCCCAGCTAAGGAAAGGATTTTTTTCAAGCTCAGATTCTTGGGAGACCTTCTCCCAAAGCATATTCAAAATGAGCTACGAGAAGAAAGTGATAGGAAAATACATTTTATACAGAAAGATTATTTCAGAATAAAGAATTCATAGCCTTAGGAAAAATAGTGATACAAGGAAACAACCAATCAAACAATTTACTGCATAATGGTACAAGGCTTCATAAACACTGTACCAGGAAAAAACAGATTTTATCAGTTAAGACAAGATGAAGTTATATAAGCTAAGATACATTTGAAGCTAAATGTAAGCAGAGTTAGAGAATTCTTTTCCATATAATCTTGTAAAGGTGCATTTGTCAACCCACATTCACTAACAAAAATATATAAGCACTGCCAAAGAAAAGGCAATCAGCTATTTTAAGATAGGATTAGAAGCCTATTACGAGAATAATACAGGAAGCCAAAAAACTAAACAAAGCAGCAAACATCTCTCTACACTAGTATTTCCAGTATGGAAAACTATTGTAGTATCTCAGTTATTCAGTACTGTATGATCACAGATATACAAAAACATAAGACTATTTTCATATGCCGTGTTTAACTGGTACTAAAGCAGAAATCAAAACAGGACTGCAATGAGACCAGATATGTACTATGTGCTTAACAGACCACACCAACACTAATCACCAAAACACTGAACAGTAAGGTTCCCATCAGAGGCTCTACATAATACAGAAAGTTCGCTAAAACAAACTGCAAAGTGAAAACCGTAAGTTTTGCTTAAGTATGCTCTCACTTAAATGTTGAGGGACCACAGTTAGCTGCTGGGTAAACACTTCTTATGCAGCACTTAATGATCGAAGCAATTGAGATTTTAGACTAACTTACAACATAAAACAAATAAAAGCATTCAAACCACAAAGCTTACGCCCTTCTGAGAGTGCATTCACACTCTACAGCCTTCTAAAATAAAAATGTCTTGTGAGATAGCTTGGCAACAAAAGGCTTTATCTCACGATAAACAATGGCAAGTATAAGCTGCTTTTTTGTTTGGGCCGTGAAGTTTGCACAGGCAAATTTGCACACTTCATGGGATACACTACACACTGCAGGGACCAGCAGAGATACTGTCTCAAAACAAATACACTGCTCATGAAATAAACTTCCTGAAGTATCTTCCAAGATTCAAAGGCCTGTTTTCCAGTTCTCCGGCCCTCTACAGTTCTAAAAAGTAGAATCTGAACAGCCAAAATCTCAAAGAATTAACTTTGTAGAAAAGCACAAAACTAACAAGATTTGTATAGTGTTACCACACAGTGTGGATTCCCCAGCTTTTCCCCTATCATTCCACTACTGTAAGAGAAGACAAGAACTGTTCCTTCTCTTTCAGAAAATAAACTTCCTGTACATTGAGGTAGCTACCTAAAAGCCATTCTAAATGTTAAAAATATTATACAAATATTTGAATATTAAATCTTCATCGAGAATACAGCCATGTTTCCCAGGTGTGCTTATGTATACAGCAAACAGAGAACTTCAGCCACCACTATCTCTGGCTCAAACTACCTTCATCTCCCTCAGATCAACAGCTAGCAAAGTTACTTAAAATCTTTATTTTAAACCAAATTCTCTACTGGTATTTTAATGAACTTAACTGTAATTGCATCTCAATTGTCAGAATTCATTCATTCCTCCATTAAAAATTAAACATCAAATCCATATGAATCAGAGTGCAGAAATAATTATTTTTTATTTCAGCACTAGATATCCAAGAGCCAGAAAACAAACTTAAGGGTATTACAATAAACTAACAAATTAAACAGATAGGAAGACTAAAAAAAAAGTGTGACAACAAAAGGGAGCAAGTAACACAACTTTGGCACTGTTCCCAAGCCTTTAGAAGTATCAGTTATGACTACATTAACTAATTGTTAACAGGCCTAATTTATATAATATGCAACATCAGTAAAACAAACCTTGTAAATATCATAAAGCCAACTTCAAAAATAATTAGTAAAAGACAAGATGAGGTAACATCACTATTACGATCTACATTTCCAATATTCCCTAAAACAACTTAAAAAATTATGACACTGGCATGCTCAAAGGAAAGTGGCACTCAAAATAGAACACATTCCTTTGAAATGGTTTGAAATGGAAGAGCCAAGAAATTTAAAAAAATAAATAAAAATAAATTCCTAAATGTATAGCTTTCTAAATAGCATTAAGGGCTCACAATGGCAATAGAACTAGTGGCACCAGAAGAGAACCCTTCGAACTCTTCATATACAGGCTAAAAACTCAGTCTCGATGCTATGGTCTACTAAAGGCTTCTGTGACCCTTGGGAATAGATACTGGGCTCTTTCCGTAACCTAAACAACATAATCTGTGTATTAAGTACTTATCCACTACTTCAGGAGATTACAGCCTTCAATCCCCAGAGAGATAAAGGGAAGTCTTACATTAGAGCATCCAATACTGATAAACCAGATCATCCATTTCAACTGCTCACTTATAAATACATTTTTAAACAAAAACCAAACCTATCTGTAAATAACTGCAGTTAATTCTATCTTCTCCTCAAAAGAGCAGTAAGAAGGCTTTCACTGAAGTCACAAGACTGCTAGCATGCTACAATCACTGGTGATCAGCAGGCAATACTCTGCTCATGTTCCATAATTTGCCCATAGTTGGCTCTTCTGACACCTACAGGAAAGCACCAGTTGTGTTCCTACAACATGGAATACACAAGGCTGAAGGGGAGAACATGGCTTGAGCAGCAAATGAATTCTTAAGTAACAGGCAATACCAACTTGCATCTAATATGCTGACTGACATTGGGAAAAAGATAAACTCTTAAAAGATATCTGTTCATTGTCTAAGCAGTATCAGCAAAAATGAACCTTTTTTTTCTGTATCATTTAGAAGCAGTCTAGGACTTACTTCCATTAATTAGTACCAAATATGTTGACATCTGCTGCTCCTACATGCAGAACAACAGGTTCAAGTTTTCACGCCTTGGGAATTTTACATTAAAATCTTAAACATGAACTGCATTCTGTCTTTAGTTTTAAAGAGAAAATTAATTTTATTGTTTATTTGTCCCACAGTAACTTTTTTCCCTAAAAAATCCTGGTGTGAAGTCTACTTCATATTAAAATCCCATAGTTTGCACAAGTGAGACGTCAACTCAGACCAAACTTCACAAATATGACCTTCCCTCCTAAAACTATGTAGTCACTGGAAAAACTAACATATTAAATTTTTATATTAAAAAAGGCAAAGATCCCCACTAATTGCAACAATGCTAGAAGGTCAGGGGGAGTCTGGTTCCGGCCTTTATTCTCTACTACTTCTCAAGGAAGCAACACATGCAGGTATATAAATATGCGTGTGTACATGTGAGTCATCATTGCGACAGGAATTAGGATTAAGTCAGAAACCAGACACAAGTGTACCTCTTCACATTTAATAAAGTACAAAATAACAGTAGCAAATTGCCACAACAGCTACCAGACCCCTCTTACAGCGAGCATAAGCTCAGTTCCCAAAGGTTATAACCATGTATTTTATTAAAATATATACACGAAATATTAACCAATCATGCATGATGCTACTCAAGTGCTTCAAGAGTGAAATGTACAGCAAGACCTAACAGGATCAGCATTTGTAAAGCCAAAATGGACCATGTTCCATGCAACAGGCTCCTCTAGAAGGTGGACTAAGTTTAATGACAAAAAGCCTTTGATTCCTGTGAATCATCTTTTTGACTCACAAGGAAGTGATGCATACTTCAGTACGTATTAAGAAAGCTATTTTTGGATCTAAGACTCCACCTACTGGAACACAAAAACCTGCAAAAGTACATGGCAACCTGACAAACACACAAGTTAAAAAATGAAAGCTCATTTCTTTTACTTTGCCTGGAATGCTACGTACCAAAGTAAAAGCACTCACATGGTGGCAAGAGTCAATTTACAGAATTTACTGAGTATGGATGCCAGCAATACAGAGCTACACCTGACTGTTTGTTCCACGTATTTCAAGACCAAATGGGGGTTAGCATAACATCAACAACAGTCACATTTACATTAACATCCTTCAACTGCTAGAACCTAAGCAGCAATAATTTGTTTTGAATTTCAACTTCAAGGAAGTCTTTAGAACAGGCTGGAATTATATTCAAATTCCACTAAAAGCCACGCTAATGAAATGCTTCTTGCTCCACTACACACATACTCCGTCTCTCTCCAAAAGACTATCACAGCCTTCTCAGTACTTAAGCAATTATCACAGTTTAGCTTAATGTAACAGAGTTAAGTCTTCCCCGTATCTTATTCCTGGAGTAAGGCAGCACCAAGAGGTCAAGTGAAGACTTTTCATAAAGAAGTTCTCATTTTTATTTATCATGTCCGGCTTCACAAGCATTCCAAGATAACTATGGTAGACTTCCCTATTTTAACATCAACTCTATAAGCATTATTTATAGGCTTAACTATATTTCCAGTACATAACACAAGACAGATACTTCTCACTTCTGTTTCCCTTAGTAACCACAAACGTGAAAGCTGACTGCAGCACAGTTTGAGGGTCATTTCAAGAACAGAACAGGGAGAGAAAGGCTCCATTTTCCAATACCAAAGCAGAAACAGAGTAATACAGTAAAAGGCACAGATCTACAGCAATTATTAGAAGAATACCAGAAAGCCAGTATCAGGATACAGCTTCCTTTCCCAACTTTATTCTGTTACATCTCCTGACAGCAACAGTTTATTAATAATGCTGAAAGCAAAGAGCATGCACATTATATAACTACTGTTATTTGCTTCTAACTAGTTACCTAAAAGTGAACCAGTCAACAGTTTGATTAGCCTGGGATTTCTAAGAGAAGAAAATACAAAAGCACTTAAAGAGAAAAAACAGTACTAATACTACCACCTAATTCCCTGATTTAATTTCTGTCAAACTAAACTAATAGATACACACAATTCTAACATTAAAGGCAATACACATTACAGTTTTGCTTACATTTTGCAACACAACTTTTTAGCCTGCACCTGTTTTGCAGTAACATTCTAACAATAACGCAGTAACTTACAGAATATTCAAGAGTCCCTCTAGGTTTCTGAAAAGACATTCGTCGCCCATCTTTCTTGTCTGGGGTCTTCTTCTGGCCAGCATCTGAAAAAAATTGAGGCAATGCGTGTGTTAAATTCATTTTCCTCTCTCAATACTGTCACAGGCTGCTGACTACAGCCCCGTGGGCAGACATCTAATCCACCAGTTACACAGCTTACTCCCTGCTGCTTCCAACAGACACCAGCTGCTAAAATAGGGACTTCATGCCTCTGCAATGCTTTAAGAATTTGACCAATACAAATAACTGATAACTGGAAACCAACTAACTGCAAAAGTACCTGCTGCCATCCAGGATGCAATTAATGAAGACTAAATAGGACATTGACTCCATTAGGCAAGCAACATTTCTAAAACTGCTGTGTTTAATTGATTTTGTATCATACCCAGTCTGCTTTCATCTGAGGAGAGATGATCTAGAGTTTTATCTAATCACTGGAGATTTTTTTGTTGCTGTGTGGTAAGTATAGAGTACTTAAAGCTTCTTTTATAAAATAAAGAGCATTACTATTGAATTCTTAATTATCCTGTCTGTTGCAAACACCTAGAGTTAGTAAACAAACACTAAAGATTCCACATAAATAATACAAATAAGAATGTTCATTCTATTGGGGCACTGTATTTTGATGACTTGTTTTACAGGCCAAGGAAACAACCATTTGTAACTAAAGCATACTCTATTATTTTATACTAACTGGCTTGATATTTATGATAATCACAATGCACCAGTGTAGTTAAACAGTTCAACACAAAGCACACACATCTCTAGAAATTGTTTTCATATCTACATGTATACACACACATGGATTTTTTAGATGAATCTCCCTCACCACACAACCTCCACCTTCAGCAGTTAAATATCTGCTATTAAGGAGCCAAAAATACTTATGTGAATGAGACTTTAAGTTTTCATGCTACAATGGGATTAGTTATACACCCAATTTTGATATTCAAATTCATTATCACAATTTGCTAAAATATTTCAAGCCAAATTGAACAGAAGCAAGACACTAAAATGCTTTAAATATTATAAAATGTATTCTTAAAAAATATTTTAGCATGGTTACACTGAGAATAGAAAATATAGTGGAATCGATTTAGGCCTCACCGAAAGTACTAAGGAAACACGCTATAAACCAACAGTATCTTTAGTGCTCTACTAAATTTAATTAGAATCATGATTCCAACAATGGAAGAGACTAGACAAGTATCAGTACAACTTTCTTTCATACACCCACTCCCAAATTTCTATACAGATAGCCAAAACTATAGATATAGAGAGCAAGAAATCAATGCACAGTAATTTCACGATTATAAGCCGCACTGAGTATAAGCCACATATCCGGGTGTCAGCAACTTTTCATTCTTTGTCCATACATAAGCCGCACCCGATTATAAGCCGCACATTACAATACAGAGTGTGATAAAAGGTATCTATTCTATCACCATCTGTTGAGGGTGTGGCCAGTGATCCTTATCTCAACGGGAGATATTCTGCTAATGGGCCATCCATTGAAACCAGGCAGGGCACTGTTCTTTATCTTTTCACAACCCATCCTCCCTCCAGGGAGTCATTTTCTGCTAATGGCCATTGAGTCCCACTGGGTGACTGATAAAATTACTGCATCCCATTGGAAGTTGCTCCAGCCAGGGGGAAGAGCCCAACATTTCTTACCAAGATAAAAACAGAGGTTTTGGGACACTAAGGGAGCCCCTTTCTCCACTGGACTCCAGAGGAAAACTGGATTTCTCCACATCACCACTGGAGCTCCAGAGGGAAACTGCACCTTCTACAGGAGCACTGCTCCAACTGAATCACATCTGTCACTGCAGGAGGATGCAGCCACCATTGAATGGGACTGCTACCAACACCCTGCCTGACGGGGTGTCAGGTTGTACTCTGACTTTGTCAGGGTTTGGAGTTTGTTTCTTTGTAGTACTGTATTTCTATTTTAATTTCCCTAGAAAAGAACTGTTATTCCTAATTCCCATATCTTTACCTAAAAGCCCCTTGATTTCAAAATTATAATAATTTGGAGGGAGGGAGTTTACATTCTCCATTTCAAAGAGAAGCTCCTGCCATTCTTAGCAGACACCTGTCCTCCAAACTAAAACAGCAACTTTTCGTTCTTTGTCCGTATATAAGCCGCACTTGGGGTTCGGACCAAAATTTTAGTCAAAATGGTGCAGCTTATAATCGTGAAATTACTGTAAACTACACAGCAAGTTCTGCCAAAAAAAGAAGAAACAAAATGAAATCTCAAAAAAAACAAAACAAAAAAAAAAACAGGAAAAAGCCCCAAGAAACCTAGCTCAGAAATCTCTTACATTTGCTAAATCTGACAAACCACTCAGGACAGCAAAGTAGCTATTTCTAGCAGATCCAACATAAATAATCTGTTGTGGTACTCTATTTAGATTTAAAAAATATAAACTTTGGTCTAATTCATCCTTTTTAATATATTGAAGAAAGCCTGAGGAAAAATACACCCATACCTAAAATCGATGTATAGATGGTAATAATTACAGTAAGTTTGTATAGCTATGAATGACATTCAAGACTAAACTTACTTTTTAAAAGTTTCTAGCAATTCCAAAAACGTATACACGAATACTGCACACTACTATCTTGAATACATTAGAAGGTCTTATTTACTAATAACAGCTTTTTAAAACTTAGCTGGAAGAAGCATTCATTTCTGATTATATTCTTAGAGATTAAACATGGGACAAATGTCTTGAGGGAAATTAAGCCAACTCAGTAACAATAAAATACATTAGAAGTTTGTGCATAGGCTTAGCAGTAGCCATGTTCTCCTTGTCTAGGTGAAATATTTTGTTACCAAAGTTTTTATCTGACCTTGCAGCGCAACAGGTGCCAGTTCAGCAAGCTACAGAAAACCTAACAGTTGCTTGACTGTAGCTGTTCCAAATTCTTCAGCCCTTATCAAAACTTTGCCAATAGCCTAATCATTTTCTTTCAAGAGCAGTCGGGATCAAATAATCCTAAGAAAAAGTCCAAGGATGCAACTGAAAACAGACTGATCTCATCCAGGATCCCATACATGCTTCAATCTATAAATGGAGAACCATTATTTCAGAGCAAGATGTCTTCTTCCCCTCCTCCCCCCATTAGATGGAAGTAAAGAAGCCCCATACTACAAATATACACATACAAACTTCAGTTGTATATAGTCCAATGTAGTTTGTTGGGCATTTTTTTCAATCCAAATTTAACTTTTTTTTTCTTACTGGTTCAAGTGTCTGAAGAGCATGCAGACAGGTGCCACTCAAGAGGTCAAGATAAATTATCTTCTCCCTCTCCAGCAACTGAGCAGCAGAATGATATCTTGCACAAATACCCACTTCTATTCCTTATGCCAAAAATACAAATGGGAAATTATTTGTTCTTCACCGCAAAAGAACATGCTGCTTTACACTTAGAATCACAAAATCATCATAACCTATCCTGAGTTGGAAGGGACCCACAAGGATCACTTCATCGAACTCCTGGCCATGCCCAGGACACCCCAGAATCACATGTGCCTGAGAGCATTGCCCAAACTCTGGCAGTCTTGGGGCTGCACCCACTCCCCTGGAGTGACTGTCCCAGTGCCCAGTCTCTGGTTGAGGAAGCTTTTCTTAATACCCAGCCTAAATCTCCCTTGACATGGCCTCATGCTGTTCCCTTGGGCATGTCACTGGTCAGAGAGACCAGTGCCAGTCCCTCCCACTGTCCTTCTTCAGGAAGCTGTAGACTGTTATGAGATCTCTTCTGCAAGCTGCACAGACCAAGTGACCTCAGCCACCTCTCATATGGTTTCCATTCTACACCCTTCATCTTCAGAGATTTGAGAGAACTCTGGTAAATTCAAGAAAGTAAGATCAAACAGAGGGTAAGGGTGGGGAAGGCAGGTCCCTGTCGAATGCACTTTGTAGGAAAGCCAGGAAAACTCCTAACACAAGTTTTCCAGGAGTTTATAGTCTGCAGTTAGGGTTTTTTGATGTCCTCTCCTCCCATACCTAAGGCAGTAGATGCTACCCTTCCTATCAGTGCCCACTTCCATTCCTTCAGTCTGTGAAAGCACTACCTCCCCCTCACTATAAAGTGTTTCAAGTGTTTCATAACCTGACACGATGCAAGTCTCCTGAGTCAACAAGAGATTGAGACAGGCAACACTGAGCTCCATGTGTGCTGACTACCCAGCTGGTCAAGCCATCAAAATCCACACCTCTGCCCACAGCCCAAGTGCTCGAGCTGTCTGTTCGTACCAAACATATCAGTTTTGACCTAACCTCTCAGAAACAAAACTAGAATGTATTTCAGCTGTGAAAATAGGTCAGTAGTAGAAACACGAATTCAGCCTCCCTGATGACACACTACAAAGCCTCTATCTCTTTCTAAATAAGCAGGCTATTCATTTTTGAGGGCAAAGTAAATACATCTTTCAGCCATTCCAGCACCCCTGATACTCTAAGAAGCACATGCAAGCAGAAACAGCTGCCAGCATAGATTGCAGTTTTAAAAAGTCCTCTCACCCAACAGGAGTCAGTTTGACACTTTCATTTTATTTACAGTAATTTCACAACCATAAGGCGCACCAGACTATAAGGCACACCTCCGAGAGTTGGCAAATTTTGCAACTCTGTATATTATATAAGGCGCAACAGACTACAAGATGCACTTTTTTTTGTCGCAAAGATCCGTGCCACGCGCAATAAAGTAACAAATTAGTAACGGAATCCCACAATCGTGGAGTTTACTAGCAGGTGCTCAATTTGCAAACATTTTTCACAGATTTGCGTAGCCTTTAAACACAGCCCTAAGCGCTCTCCCCATGTACGGGCCCCGGCACTCCCGTCCTCCCAGCGCCGGTTGGCGAGGTGGGGGTTTGGGGCTGCCACGGCTCACGGCTTCTGCAGCAGCCCGCTCCCTCCCTCCCCGCGCTGCCCCAGCGCTCTGGCAGCCCCGTGCTCCCCCAGCACTCCAGGAGCCGCATGCCGCTCTGGGAGGCCCGCACCCCCCTCCCCGGGCTTTTCCCTTGCACCACCGCTGCCCCGATGCCGGTAGCTTTCTCCTCGCCGCTCGGGCCACGCCGATGCCGGCGGGCCTGGGTCGTGCCACCGTTGCCCCAATGCCGGCAGGCAAGGGTGCGCCTTATAGTAATGAAATTACTGTATTTTCCAGGTAGCTGTTGCACAGGAGCTAATTTTGTTAAGTTACACACAACCATTACTTCATCTGCCAGCAGAAAGCCAGTGAGAATAACAAAGGCTGGTGCTCTCAAGCCACACCAAGAAAAAACATGACACCACAGACCACACTAAACACAACTTAAGAGTCAAGTAACTTGTTTAACATGGGATCTGAGGTGCTGTGTTATCAGAATTCTTAGCTGTGCTGTTTAAGACAGAAAGAAGACAAGATTTTTTGCAACATCAGTATTCATGCTTTAATTCTCAACTACTTTTTCACAGTACTGGATGAGCCTCCACAACAGCTTGAAACACTGAGGTGAGAAAGTGCATGCCAGATCCACAAATTACAAGAAAATATTTCAGCTAGGATTTAAAAGACTAGAACTAGAAAGCTGCAGAAAACAGTGTTCAACATTACACCAGACCAATATTTAATATGAATGCACAGGCTCAGAATCTTGCAGTTAAATGACTGTAGCATAAGAACAATTATATATGATCATCCAATACAGAGAGAATTTACTGCTCCAATATACTTATACAGGATAGGAAAAGGTGTTTTATGAACATTATGTTTAAGGAGGATGCAGTTTTCAATAAGGTAGCTTTGACATTAAAATATGAATTAATCAATGGCATTCAGTGGAAAACAACAAAAGTCAAATTCCAACATTTATAGCAGGGATTCTATAAACTGCCTCTATATGACCATGTGCCACTGAATTTTGGTTGACTAAAAATATTCTTGTGGCATGGTTAGCTCAAACTATTCTGACAGGAGTGGCATTTCTCATTTCTTAGTACACCATCTGAGCTTAATTGTAGATCTTCAATTTGCTGTTTATTGATGGTTTTAGTACATTATTTGGACTTCTGGCAATAAGAGCTAGTAAAGATAAGGATACAAGGTAAGACAGGCTACAAGGATACAGAGTTCTCCAAGCTCTGCATAGAGCAAAACATATGAACTTTCCTTTACCCTTCTTGTCTGCACAGTAAGATTAAATCTCAACTTGCAATTCTTCTCAGCTGCCATTCTATTCATTCCAATATAACGAAAATCACTCTTTCCAGAGAAATAAATTAATAAAGCAAACAAGTATCTCTGAGAAAAAGTAAAGAAGCTGGACAAGTGCATGATTATCGCAAATTGTTTTAATAAATGAACTTATTATGATCAAGAAGTTAAGAAAAAGATTATTCATCCACCTTCCCACCCCCCAACACACATTTGCACATCAGATTTACAGGTGTTTAAAACAAAAAAGGAGAAGGCACCGACTTCGTCAAATTCTTTTCTAGGACAGTTTTTTCACAGGATCGTAAACATGCAGTACGTATAGAGCAATTAATCAAAGTAAGAAAAGTAGTCTGAAACATTTTCAAATACATTTTTATTTAGTAGTACATGGAAACAAGTCAGCAATTGATAAAACAGGAAGTCCAGATATTACATCTTTATTAGATTAGTTCTGCTCAATAACAATTAGATCATTATAATCTATTCATAAGTCAATGAAAGATTAAAGCAGGAAATCTTTCTATTCCATAAGACCCAGTGACCTGACTCTTCCAACAGCAGGGACTCCATTTCAGTCAGCAACTGTCTCATTAACCCTTCTCCCCCTCCTGCAGTTAGATATGCTTACAATAATTACACGAATATCACCTTCAGTTATCTTCCAATGTCTTAGGAACCAGAAACAGAGGCTCTAACAGCAGCCTACAAGATACTTGTAGCCTGCAGTTTTTTTGGCTAAAATGGTAGGTTTTCAGATCAAGGCAATGCCATAATGCCTCCTTCAGTCTCTTCTTGCTAAGCAACTGCTGCCTTATTCTGTGATTCAGTCTTTCCAAGTCATGCTCTCAAAACTCTTGATCCTTATCACTGCTCTTCACATGATGTTTTTGTTAATTTTTCCTTAAGCAAACCCCCAAGTTCAATGAATGAGACCTTGCTAACGTTGCATTAGCAGTTTGAACACATCAAAATAGTTTTTTCCTGCAACATAGTACAACAGCATCAATCCAAGTTCATTCCGTGATCCCCCTAGCACACAACACTCTGCTACTTAGTCAGATGCATAGCATGTAGGCAGAAATAATAAAATTTATGATTTTAGGAATATAAACAATTGAAGAGAAACTCAAGACAGGACACTTCTCCAAATGGCTAGGAGATTAAGTCAGCTGTCTGTGCATGACACTCCTGGTATGTGCATCACATGGGCTTTCTTCTAAAATAAGATTTCACATTCAAAGTAAACAGAAGTGCTTTACCAAATTTTCAGATTATGTCACAGTATGTGTTAACCAGCAGTAAACTTCCTTTCCTGTTCCATTTGCAATATACATATATACACTGTAATATATTAGAAACTACCCAACTCCAATTTCTACCTTCTGTACAATCTCTCTTCCAGTCCAAATGCACCTTTCAATGGAAACTTGCAAAAATCTTGTCTGCACTGTTGATGCAGCAAGTCAGTTTCTCCAATAGCTCTCCACCTCTTTCATATATTTAAGCCCAATTAGTCATACTTACTCAAGCCTACACAATACTACACCAGTATTCTGGCCACCAAGGAGCAATATCAAGTTATAACCTTAGATATCGTCAAGAATTTTCACTTTGCTTTATCACACTTAAGCTCATGATACCTATTATTTCCAAGAGTTCAAAATCAGTTTATCCTGCTGACTTGTGCACTACATCTGCTCTGCCCACATGCAAAGGGATCTGCTGTGGATGTGGAGTCATTTGCAGAGCCTCAGTAAACATCTTACTGTACAAGTTTATTGCATTAGGTTTGCAGATAAACTGGGGGGACCGGTCAACATAGATGGCAGGGCTGCTGTTCAGTGGGACCTGGACAGGTTGGGGAGCAAGCTGAAAGGAACATTAAGGAATTCAGCAGGACAACAGCTTTCTGCACAGGAAGGAAGAGCCCTTAGTGTTGTACAGCTGGCACTGCTCAGCTAAGGAGCAGCTCTGCTGAAAAAAACACCCCAAGGGTCTTGGTAGGCAGGAGTCAGAAGCATAACCTGGAAACAAGGAGGCCAACAGCATCCTCAGCTGAATTACTATGAGCAGAGGTCAGTAGACTGAGAGCACATCTATTATCCTTGCACTCTAATTGCTTTTGGAACACTGGCTCCAGTGCCCCTCTCCCTGCCCCCATTCAAAAAAAGGAAGGTACAAATAAATAAAACTACTTCGGTGAAGGGACACCAAGGTAGTTGGGGGCTGTGAGAAGGGGTCAGGAAAACAGAGCCTCTCCAGTCTAAAGCAGAAGTGGTTTTGAAGGACTGTAACAGTAGCCATACTGCACCTTCTAGACAGCTCTCCTAGAGGTGTCAAGGTGACAGAACCAGTCTCTTCAGTGACCTATAGTAGGAGAAAAAAAGGTAACAAAGAAACAAACACGCTTCTGAGTAGACAGAAGGCAAAAAACCCTAAGTGACCAGTCCAGTTGGGCAGTTTCCATCTGTGGTCATTTCCAAAGTGGAATAAAGCACCGAGAAGCCTAACTTGAAGGCATCATCTTCCCTGCTTTAGCAGGGTTAAACAATCTTAATTGCAATTTGAGTTCTGTAACTATGAATGCTTCCATTTTTCTGGCAGGCAATACAGATACATAAGGCCAGCCCACCAACCGAAGCCAGAGGGAGATTTACATATATAAGGCATGTTGCTTACTGATGAACAGAAATTTATTATTCACACATGTAGTGACCTGAAATGTTGCCATGAGTACACAAGTTCTCAATAAAACATCACCTTCTAAACTGTTTGAATGTTAGAAATGGAAATTAACCAGAAGAATTAAGATAAAAATACAACTAACATGACACATTAAAATAAAAATGCAATACAGTCAAAGGATACCAGAATACCAGAGAAAAATATGTTTCGGTCATCTGCTAGATTAGGTTATAAACTAAACTTCAGTTAAACATTTGATACATCAGAATCCTGATGAACACCAAAAACTGGATAAAGAAATGTGAAATATGTAAAAAAAGTCAGTAAAGAGGAGAGAGAAACAGAAATCAAGAGAATGGAGTGGTATATTAATGAGATCCCAATGGAGTAGTTTTTAACACAGTTCAGTTGCACATCAGCAGACAAATCCAGAAGGAAAATCAACAGCAAAGGCTGGGCAAAAGAATACACAATGAATTCTGAAGTTACAAAGCTTGGAGGAATAAAAACAGGGAAAGATGCAATAGCAAAGCAGAACATGAAGTAAAAGACCATTTAACATCACATGTACCAAGGGAATACTCAAGAAATCCTGTACATTTGTAGCGCAGAAGCCTGAAGAAGAGCTTGTGCATACATTAACATATCACAAGATGACTGAGTCACCAGCCTGATACATTCCAAGATCACATTTGCTTCTTATGCTGGTACCAACTGAATTATTTTCAGACATGAAAGCGAAGCATTAGCGTCTTTGTAAAGGATGTTGGTACATTTCATATGTGCTTCATCCAGAACAGTGTGTACAAGAAAACTCACAGAAGTGTGTCTCCCCAGTCTGAATCCTCTTTCCTACTTTATCATACACCTGGTAATTTCTTAAAAATGAGGCACTGAATAAGGATGGGAAGAGAAAATAACCTGCCTTATTCTTATATTTTTTTTATTCTGAGACAGGGTTTTAGAAAGAAAGACACTCACTTTTACAGCAAGACTTGAGAAATGTATTACAAGTTGGCACCGCACATTTATCTTTCTAATGTACTGCTGCTACCATGACCATAGTAGAGGACTGACAAGCCACACAGCTTACTGGATATACTGTGCATGGTAACCTTACCAATCAAGACTCCAAAGCTGGTATGAAAGAAATGTAAATAAGCCCACAGGCCACAGGGTTCAGAACTGAACAATCAAGTTGAACCTGAGGGAGAAAAACAATAACAACAAAAGTTTCAATAGAAAGCAGCTAGAAGAACTTCCCTGACAGACTGGTTGAGAGGAATCTCTGAATCACTGACTTTTATTTAACTTCTGTACTTAATGAGAGACACACAGCAGGAAGTCAGCACTCCCTGTGCAGCATATCTTATCCCTCCATGAAGTGACCACAGAGAGAAGTGAGGTGAAAATATGTAGGAGGGAAGAAGCATAAGACTCCAGGTATGAAAATATAACCTAACAGAATCAAAGGGTTATCCAGAAGAGAAGCCTCTTGAATACATTTACTCCAGCCTCCAGTCTGAAGTAGAATTACTGTCAACATCAAATCAGGTCAGCTTAAAGCTGTTCTAATGATGGACCACTTAGTGTGAAGTTTTTTTTCTATTGTCCAATTTGTGTGTCCTAAGCTAAAACTCATGGCTGTTGCTCCTTCTTGATCTCTTAGCACTGAGAAGAGTGTGTCTCTCTAGGTAGATGCAGACTGTAATTGGATTGTCTCAGTCTCCCTCTGCATCACTAAGGCCCAGCTCCCTCACCCCCTCCTCACAGGTCATGTCCTATGCCCCTAAATACACTGGCTGGACCCTCTGTTCATTCCTCAGCAGCTCCCCTTAACAGTGGTATGCAAACCAAAGAGCACATTCAATGTACAGCTTCAGCAGTATCATGGAAAAGATGCAAAACCATGTCATTCACCGCTGGTCACACTCCTCACACAGCAGTGCAAATAGACTCAACTATGTGATGTGCTGTTGACTCATTTAAGTAAAATGTTTGTATACACAAGATCCAAATTAAACTGAGCATTCAAGTTAATTCTGCAGAAAAGAAAATTCTTAATCACACATTCCCTAAAGCCTTGAGTTGCATCTTAAAGCAACTAAAACAACATGCAACTTCAGCATGCTAACACCTACAGTACATAGCAATAAACAAGAAAATTGTTCTAGCTAAAGTTTCTAGGTAAATCAGGCTTGAATACATACATATTAGCTCTTTCTATATATTATCAATAGATTGTATTAGAAGTTATATTTCAAAGCTTACAGACATTTTTAGAAAAGACTAACTTTATACGCTGACATTGAGAGTCTTTACTAAAGCCAGGTGCTTTATCTTGATTTTCTGATTATATTTGCATTTTTATCCTTCATCACAACCATTAAAAGACAGAAAATCTTTATGAAGCTTTTTCACTGACTAGGCTGCTGACACAGGTAGTGTAAACTGGATAAACAGGTTTATAGCCTCCTATGGCACTACTCAGTCTTCCAGTGCATCCTTCCTCCATACTAAGAAATACTTTAGATTGTTCTGCATGTATCCAAAGAAATTAGTTAAAGCACAGCATTCAAACAGACTTGCCTCCCTGAACTTAGAAACCTGATAGAGGAGCTATTCAACTGTTCAAAAAGACAAGCATGAAAACAGTAAAGGTAAAATTATTATTACATTAATTACATTGAGATACTTCATTGTACAAGCTAAAGAAGGTTGGTTTTTGTTCCAGAGAAGTTGAAACATGATTTTAAGGCATTTGTGAAGAATCAGTCTCTTAAGTAATGGAGTCACAACTGAACCACGCAAAAACAAAAACCAAAATCAACAACGAACAAAAACACGCACACAAAGAAACCAAACCACCAGTGAAAGTTTAAAATGGGGAAGAAAAACTACAGTAATAGGTAGGCCTGAATCCAGAACATGACAGAGACTAAGTATTTGGAGCATTTAGAATCTCCATTAAATCTTAAGCTAATGCTAGAGGACCTATCTCTAATTAAAACAGGGGTTTGATTTCAAATGAAGCATTGTAATCATTGTTACAGCTTCCACAGCACCCATTAGCAGAGCATAGGTAGTTTGTGAAAGCCAGCAAAATGCTTGACAGAAGAATTCTACAGTCACAAGAATCTGTTTCTGCCCATAACTGATAGAAACTCTTGAAAGGGAAGGCAGCATGGGAGGGCCAAGGTCACTTTGCCTAGTGAGGAAAAAGGCACATCAAAGTCCACATACATAGAACCTCACCCTGCATTCTAGGACTTGTCATTAACACAAATTTTAAGCATTCCATTATGAAAGCATCTGTGAAAATACATTTACTGCTCAAAGCTAGAGGAAAAAAACCCAGAACATCACAATGCAGTCTAAGTTAATCCCTTCTCCCAGAAGAAGGGGGGGAAGAATAGAGACTTTCCCTCCAAGAAATTCCATGTATCATAGGAGATGCTTTATACTAGGTCTTGCAAGAAATTAAAACACCAGAAGACGCTACAGCATTTTACTGCCATTTTGGTTCCACAAAATAGTGCAAGTAATGCTTGTCAAAAGGTCTTTAATTGTTTTGCAGAGTCCTTATGCAAGGTACTTCCATTGCCACTGCTGAAAAACAAGTTACTGCCACTTTCTCTCCCTGTGTGTGCAGCAAGGAGAGACATGAAATAAGTAAAGAGTGGCACTGTAAATATAGCCAGTTACCAATTATCCTTTCCATGCAAGAAGTGTGACCCAATGCATACAAGGAAACACCATCTAAATCTGACTGGCAGCATGGGCATTCCTATTACCTTGCCTGCCACACTGAGTAGAAGACCTAGATCCCCATCTTTCTGCAAATGACCTTCGAGGAAAGCTACTATTTTACTCTTCCAAAATAACCTATAGTAACAAGCAAACATAAGGTATTTAAATAGTTAATTTCAGAAGAGACTTGGCTTCAACCTCATCTAAAGATGAAAACAAGCATTTATTCATACACTTGACACAGCGCTTCTCAAAACAGGGAAAAAAGGAAAACATTTACTATTCATTGTATACACCTCTTTATTTATTACAAAAGACTTCCACAAACTTAACTCCATATGTCTTTTTCCTTCTAAGCACATTAGATCATACTGCTCTTACTTGTTGTGTCAGGACTTGTTTTAAACTCCCAATCAATAGCGTTATCTCTCTATAGCTCTCACTGCGTGTTCCTCTTCTGCATAAACAAGTGTGTGTGTGCATTCACTAACCACCCCTCCAGTTTTCATGGTATTTCTTGCATATAAATGCCCACATCAGATACTTAAAATACCTATACCGACACTCCCAACAGCATTACCAAGAGAAGGGGTGACAATAGCAGCCCTCTTCTCCCAGGCACAGGACAAGGAGCCTCCTTCTGTCCCTGGCTGACCTGTTTGGCCACTGAGCGGCAGAGGTGCTGCCTCTGTCCTCAGCATCCCCAAGCCTACTTCCCAGAAATGCTGCCTGCTCCTCAGCAGCACCCGAGAGCCAGAAACATCCTCGTACACAAAGCACATCTCCAGTCGAGGAGCTGGTGCTCCAGGTGCTTTGCTATACGCTGCTCTGCAAAAGTACCAGGAGAGGGAAGTTCGCAAAGGAAGCGCAGGAGTTGTGCCACAGAAATTAGGAAGAGGCTCAGTCGGTTTCCTGCTGCTAGACGCAGCCCCGGCAGCGCCCAGCCCGTGTGCCGGCGCTCCCCCGCCCGCCCAGCGCCTCCTTCCCGCCGCCCCCTCCCGCCCGGAGCCGCCGGGCGCGGGGCACAGCCGCTCTCGGTGCCCCGGCGGCTCGGCTGCGAGCCCGGGACACGGCGGGGCCGCTCCCGGCTGAGAACGGACCCTCTCCCCTGGCTGCTCCCGCTCGCCCTCGCTTCCTCCCGAAGCTCGCGTACTCCGGGAAGGCTCGGAGGGGCGAGGGGCCCGAGCCCGCTGCCCGGGAGGCCCAGGCCGCCCGTTGCCCGCCGTTGTCCCCCGGCCACCCCGCGCCCTCAGCCCCTTGCCCAGCCGTACCTGGCGTCGGCTTGGCAGGGCCCGGCTCCCCGCGGCTCCGGCCATCCTGGCAGCGGCCGTGGCGGAGGCCGCCGGGCACGGCGCCCCAGAGGCGGCTGGCGGTGCCGCGGAGCAGGCGGCTGCCCTTGCCCGTGAGGGCGGTCAGCGAGTCCATGGCGGCGCTACCGGCCGGGGGGCGCCATGGCCGGGCCGGACCCGCGCGCCGCCGGCCCGCGCCGCAACTTCGGCAAACTTTGCCGCGGCCCCGCCCCCTTTTAAAGGGGCCGCACCGCCGCCGCAGGGCGGGGCCGCGACCGGCCGGGACACCGAGACACCCGAGACACCGGGGACACCGTGACACCGGCACACCCGGGACACCGGGACAGCCGGGACACCCGAGACACCGTGACACTGGGACACAGGGGACAGCCAGGACAGCCGGGACAGCGGGACACCCGGGACACCAGGACACCGGGACACCCGGGACACCGGAACACCGTGACAGCCGGGACAGCCAGGACAGCAGGAACACCCGGGACACCGGGACAGCCAGAACACCGCTTCCTCCCGGCCTCGGGCAGCCTCAGGGCCACCCGGACGCCGTACGGACTCACGCACGGTTCGGGGAGTTGGTTGTGTTTCGTGGAAGCTGAGTGCTTTGCAACCACGTGCTGCAACGCTTTCTATAAACTTCCAGCTTTCCTGTCTCAGCATTCCCAAGAGTGAAAATCAAGGCAACCTCTTACTTTTAAATCTTTTCACGGTCGGGGGTACGGAGATGTTTTCGCACTGTAAGTGTAGAACAGGACCACTCGTGGCACTGTGTGTTTTGCTCTCTGTGCTTGACCCCTGCCGTGGGATGCCATCATCCTTCCTTGTGCCAGCCACCACGTCCCGGTGCCCTCCTGTGGGTGTTTGCCAACATCCATACCCTACTCACCTTTGAACCCAGTAGGTCACCTTAGCCTTCTAGCAAAACTTACTGAGTATGCACTTATTCTTTCCTTTTGAAAAAGACGTTTGATTTGTGGTACTCATCTGTACCTTTGCATTCTTCCTCCCCATAATTCTTGAAACTTTTTAAGTTTTGAAAAAATAAAACGAATTGAAACATGATACAACAGTTTCGCAGAAAATGAAATACCTAAGGCACTGAATCTCATTATTAAGATCTGCCTTATGATGTGTTCTGCGTGTATTGAGGCTGAAAGAACAGCCATATAATGATATTTGTACCTGTGCCACAGACCTTGAGATCACAGAACTGTAAGCTAATGTGCTTATATTCTAATATGAGTATGATACAATTATATGCTGCATCTAGCTGCAAATGAAGGCATTGTTTAATAAAAAATGCTCTTGTTGAACCGAATCTATTGTGTACATGCAGAACAGTCGAACAAAGTGCTGAGCTATTTCAACTCCTATTCACTTGTAGCAGCTGCTCAATTAAATCAGAGTTTAATGTCAGCATTTTAGAGTGCTGATTTCTGAGGGTTACTTGATTTAAACAGTACATTCAAATCAACCTTTCTAGTACTCAAATCAGTTCTTGCTCAGGAGATAATGATGTTCAAGACTTTTTCAAATAAAACCTTTCACTGAAAGAGAACAAGAAAATTTTGACAGAATTAGCTCCTCCTTCCTTTCCCCAAGATCTGCGAGTAGAAATGGATGAGTAATCTGTCTGTTCCAAGATTAGTGAATAAATCTGGAACTGTAGAATCACTGCATGGTCTAAGTACCACTAAATGTTTAGAATATAAACAGTTCTGCCAACCAGATATGTTTTGCCCTAAGCAGTGTAATTAGTTTTCATTTTATGTGACAGGGTTTCTGCCGTGAAAAAGTTATGATTGGTCTTTTGCTCTGCTGATTCTATTTTAGACAAAATCTATTACATCTTTGCATGAGAAATGAGTTTACAAATGTGAGGATCAGCAAATTTGAAACTTCCAGATCAGTTGCTCACCAGTTTTCCAGTCACATACAAACCTCTGCTATTGTACTGATTGCATGTATTTCTTCTGTGGTTTGGAATAGTCCTTTTTTTCCTCTCTCTTTCAGGTTTATATACCTAGAACCATAAAACTGCTGAGGTTAGAAAAGATGCTTTAGATCAAGTCCAACTGTTAACCCAGCACTGCTAGGTCCACCACTAAACCATGTCCCTAAATGTCTCACCCTCCAGGATAACTCTACCACTTCCATAAGCAGCCCGTTCCAAGGCTTTTGATGACGAAATTTTCCCTAATATCCAGTCTAAATCTGGATTCTAAATTCTATTTTGTTTTTACATTTACATTGATCTTGAACAACTTTACATATCATTCTGCCATTCTGCCCTCAAAATGTCTGGAAACAGCCAGAATTTTGCTGAGGAGGACTAATAAATCTGTATTCGATCTCTGAATATGCAACAGGGATCTTTTCTGGGTTTATCTTGTGGCCTGTTGTATTAGTGGAGAAAAGAGCATCTCTGTAACTCAGCCACTTAAAACTGTCCCTCCAAAAAAAGGAACTAGTCCTGCTGGCTTTTAATTGCTTGTTTCTGTTCCCATGCTACAAGTGTAAGCACAAGGATTCATTTGGCAGGTGAATGAACTGTGTTGTAAAGCTGATAAAAGTACCTTTTAGTTTAGTAAAAACTAACTAAAGTTTTTTTTGTTAATTTTTTATTATTTTGCTTTGAGGTTACAATTATCCCCATTTTGATCTCCAGATCAGTTTGAGTTGTGTGTAAACACCTGTAGAAGTACAAGTTGCAAAACAACAGATGAGTTTAAGTGGCTAGGGAGAGCAGAAAGGGAGGGAGGGAGTTTCATGCCAGCCTCTGTGTCTTCAGTGCCAGTGGACATTAGCTCAAAATGAGAATTCAGACTATGGCACAAATAGAGATGCCTTCATATTGGTATTATACACCAACCCACGTTCAGTAGTGGCAGAAGTGCCTGACAGAATATGTCTGCTTTTATGATGTAATATTTCATAACACATTATGCTAATCTATTGCACAACCTGGTCTTATAGCTAGATCTCCAAATCCTAAACCAGAGCAGGTAGAGAATTGATTGAGCTGCATCCTGAAAGATAGCAAACAGACCAAGGATCCATTTTGGTCAGATAGAAAAGGACACAATGGGATAAGAGTATTTCCAAAGTCTGGACATTTATATAAAAATATTTCATTGGAGAATAAAAAGATAAAAACATAGCAAGTGGTAGCGATATCGCTTCAGGGACAGATTTGTTGCTTCTGAAAATAAGTGCAAATTGTAGCTACTAAACCAGCAAAATGCCAACAGATGCTGTTCAACTTCCTTAGGGCTGGGCCAGTTCACGTGCCTGGTGTACAGGATATGGGCCTCTTGCAGTAAATATGTCTTGCCAAATTTGCAGTGGGACCAAGCTGCAGGCAGAAGTGCACCAGGCATTAACACAAACCCCTCATTCTATTTTGTGAGAAAGGAGGTTTGCACATGCTTTCCGAGGTGACAGTCTTGGTGTCAGTCATTTGGCAATTAGTCAGCATTCATTTGTATATAAACAACCTCTAGGCAAGTATGTAATTCTGGCAGCTTGAACCAAATGCTCCATTTAAGCTTCCTTAGTCATTCTGGAGGCACTGACTGCCATATAACACCATGAGGATACGGCATGCCTTTGTTAAGTATTCCAAACTACCACCTCTGGTCAGGGCACTACCATTTCTGTGTTGCAAAACCCATAATTGGAAAAATATGAATTTGAATTAGAGCTTCTTAAAAGCTTAATCTCTTCCTTAATTTTTAATGAAACCTATTTTTAGTAAGGTAAAATGATTCAGGATTTGTTTGGCTTTTTGTTTCCTCTCGAAAAAGGTAAACTCTTAAGACACAGAAAAACATACTGCACTCTGTTTCCAATGCTGTTTCAGTAAAAATTGAACAGAATGCAGAAATGCACGTGCAGTCCCTGAAGGAGGGACCAGAGCTCAGGCATGCAGAACTCCCACATTCTCAGGCCTATTTCCCTAGGAACAAACTAGTTTGAATGACGAAGTATGGAAGTACGCAGTTCTAGAAGCAAAAAACATTTGTACAGATCTATTTTTGTGATTAAGAATGTTCAAATTATTCCACAGGGAAATTCAGTGTCAATATAAATTTGGGAGAAGTCAAAAAGAGATAACCAGTAGGTGACACCAAGTAAATGGGTGTGTTTAGAACAGGTTATCCACAGAGAACTGTGTGCTAGGTGTGGCTGTTCACAAGGTTTCACAGTACCACATTCTCTTTTCAGATTAGGCACTCAACAAGAAAGAAACTCCCATCTGTATACTAGTTTCAGAAATGGCAAACCTGGAATTTCAGCATTCAGCAGGTAGGGATATAATTCTGATTTTACTAACCAGCTCCCTGTAAAATTGAAATTACATTCTCTATCTTGACCACTGATGCTGTTCACTGTTCAGCAGAAAATGTCACTCTGAAGGGACCAGACAGAATAAACATGGGCAACAAGGGCATTTGGCAGTCCCTGATTCTGGACTGGGATACATCAAGTATAGGTTATTTTTTATATACAATTACTCTTGAAATAACCCTGAAAAAGACAGGAAGCTGTAAGAGCATCTGTTCTAGGAGAGTTGTTTTCTTAGTAGAAAACTGAATCAAATGCCTGCTATGTTAGTATTTTAAATATGACTCAATAAATCTTTAATTTCTTAAGAAGCTGTGTAAAATAAAGGTACCACACCTTGATGGGAAGTTTCTCCAGGACGAAAAGAACATTTGGGCCTTGGGCATCTCAGCTACCCTTACAATATATTTTGGCATCAAAAGATGCATTGTTCCTTATTTTTAATTTCATAATAACTAAGTACTGTAACATTCACTGTGTGATTTTGTCTTCTTACCAGTAAGTTGAATACATAAATATTATGGTTTTGTTTGTTTATTTGGTATCTAATCTACTCCAAGAGAGACTATTTATAATTAGGACAGCCCAAGTCCATTTTGCCTTTAAGGACAAATCAATTTTTTGCTTTTCTAGCCAGATTTCAAAAATCTTCATACAATAATTTAAATTTAGATAGTAAAGAGAAACACCATGCAAATAAAACATACAATAAAATCTGAGGCATTACTACAACACATATATATGAAAAATGTTAATCAATTCACAAGTGTCCTGTACTGGCATACACAGCATAGTTACAGGAATGCATACTAAGCATATGAAATCCAGCAGAAGTGAGTATAAATTAAAGGTATTTCACTCCACTTAACCTCATCTTGAAAAATAATTTTATCAGATTTCAAAAACATGCCACGATTTTTTGACACTTTTGGATGTCCCCAATTTCAGCTGCATATGGCCTGAATGTTCAGAGATTCAGGTAACTAACAAGCTTTGTTGCCTGCAGTTACGCAGCTTCTCTCCAAAATTATAGAATCACAGTCACCATCAAATTTGTATTTATGCTTTTTTTCATAAAACAGTGAAAGAATTAGCATTACAAAAAATGAATATTCTAAGACTAAATATGTATTTTTCTTATTTTCCCAAAGTATACTTATGTTTGGATGTTGAAATGATTCATTCTACAATAACATATCAACATTTGTTAGAATATCAGTGATATCAACATGGAAGTTTTCAAACATGGCTTGAGAACAAAAGCATATTATATGGGGACTTCTCCATGTTTACAGCAGAACTTTAGTTTCAGCTGCAATTACACAGCTCTTTCTATAGACTACCTTATCAAATAAACATGAAATGACCTCCACGTCTTCAGTTCATATTTATCTGGTCAGCAGTGGCTTATTAGAAACAGAACATTCTGTTCTTTCAGGGAGTTGTATGAAACTGAATTTGAATCCAAGGTGGTATGAATGCATGTTCATAGACATCCATGCAATTTAAGGATGTTCACTAGTTATGGCACTTGCTGAACAGAGTCAGTTTTCAGTAGACCTGTCTTCTGTCTTTGTGTCATCAACTCACTGACTTTTTTTTTTCTTTCAGCATATGTTTTGCTACTGGATGTGGAAAACACTGACAGTATAATTGATGACTCTGTAGTATTTACTAGCTAATCTCATCCTCCACAGAGGCATAAATTATGCAAATGATAAATAATTGCTTATGAAAGGTGTTCAGAAAATTGATCATTCATCAGATATTTGCATCATAAGCAAACAGTATTAACTTAATCCTTTTTTTCCCCTTTTTGCCATATAAATGTAACTATTTTTACCTTAACACTCACTAAATGCTTATCAAGTTGTTAATGCACTCTATTCCTGTAAGGAGGTTGCTTGTACTTGCTCAGAAACAATAGAGCCAGATTCCAATTCACTTTTTACATTGACTGACTGGTTCATGATAAAATAGAATGTCCCACTGCTAGGATACAGTTGTTAAAGTTCAGTCTGGTTCTATACCATTTCTGAAGACTAAGCAATCATAGTGCAACTCAATTTCAAACAAAAGCCTTGATTCAGAACATTAACATGAAAAATGTTTTGTGATCAATATCTCACCACCTCATGACCAGCTGTATTCCTCATGTTTATAGGAAAAGCCACATACTTTAGAAATCCCAAAGTCCTTCTTGGGGTTATAACACTAATAATCTTCAAATTAATAATGTCTTTAAAGTGATATAATGAACTGGTTCTGTCTGTTTGAAGAAGTAATCAACTGCTTGTCACATATTCTCATTATGTTTGGTTGGCATCAAATGAGTTTCCAATTCAGAAAGCATTATGGCTTTTAGTAATAGGTTATGTGTTTTCATTGCAACCTTTAGACCCTGAAGATATTTAAGACACAAGATCCTTTCAATTCACTAGCACAAAATTATTCTTCTCAGACACCTGGAAAACACAGGCATAAGAACAGTGATGAGCAGTCAGTTCTGTGTAGAAATAGCAAAATAGCTAAAGTACAGAGATATTTACTAGAAAAATGGGTCCAAAATATCATCCGAATTTATCTTAAACCAGAATAAGGGTAATGGAAACAGCTGATCCTTCTGAATGAAAATTTTAAAATTCTAATAAGAATTACTGATTTTCTGTTTTACTTGCTCCTGCTTAGGCAGTGCATTCTAGGATTAAGGATTAGTTAAAAAAAGACTGAATTCTGTTCCAGTCTTTGCTACCTGTTTTTGTTGTGGTTGTTTCCCTACAGTAAAGTAAGCATAGGAAAGCCTTTGGTACATACCTTTTCCTGAGCCACCTAAATTTATGCAGGACATTCTTGAAATTTTCTTTTGAATGAAAACCCAGAAGACAAATGTTGATCTTACTAGGAGGAAGTTCTGCTTTTTCTTTCTTGTTAAATCTTGCTTCTCAAGGAACATCTGGTGTCTCTCCCCTCCCCCACTGGCACCACATCACAAGCATATGCCTGATTCATTTGCTCCCATAATATCATGTAGAAAACTTGTGGATGGTTATTCATTCTGTCCTTTTGGAGATAATTACTACAATTTATCCTCAAAAATCAAATCCATTGCTTCTAGCTAGCTAAATCATTTGAAGGCTGTCCATTACTGCATTATCTCTGAATTAAGAAACTTTATCCTTTATTCAGTAGTTTTTTCCCCTGAGATTTCCCATCTTAACTCCTGCGTCTCTCCCACATTTTATTATCTTAGCTTTGATTACTGTCACAGTTTCCCCTGAAATGATTTGCAGTATGCTGTCTCTCTGGTGTTAAGCTGCATTTAGCTGCACACACCACTGAGAACCTATGCACATACACAGCTTTACAGTTCCTACTTGCCTACTTGCCTCTTACTAATTTCCTTCTATTTGTTTAGATGGGATCTTCTGTGGGCTTCATTAAAAATTACTAAAGGTATGTTTTGCCTTGTATTTCCTTGTATTTCATATAAGGATGGAATATTGTGAACGTATATTTTGTACAAAATCTAAAAAAACCAGTTCTTTTCATAGGTAATTACAGTAATTTCACGACCATAAGGTGCACTGGACTATCAGGTGCAGCCCCTGGGAGTCGGCAAAATTCGCAACTTTGTAGATCATATAAGGCGCACTTTTTCTTTGCACTGAGGCTCCGCCCCCAGCTCCCCCCGCGCGGTTGCTGGCCGAGGCCCTGCCTCAACCCGGCAGCCATTGGCCCCTGGGCCCGCCTGTACCCGGCAGGGCCGGGGCATGCCCGCCGCCCCTTTGTGCCGCCTCTCCGGGGCTGATCTGTGCCCGCCGCCCCTCCGTGACACCTCCCCGGGGCCGGGCTATGCCTGCCGCTCCTCCGTGTCCCCTCCACGGGGCCGGGACAAGCCTACCGGGGCTCCTCTCCACTTCCACGGGGCTGGGGCATGCCTGCCAGGGCTCCTCCCTGCCTCCATGATGCCCGGGCAAGCCTTCCGGGGCTCCTCCGTGCCTGCACGGGGCCGGGCTATGCCTGCCAGGGCACAGCCCCGCCTCCACCTGGCAGCCATGGCCCTGTCGGCTCCCCCCACGGCTCACAGCTCTCACTTCTGGGTTCACAAATTTCTGAACTTTGTCCATCAGATAAGGTGCACCAGACTATAAGGCGCACTTCTGGGTTCAGAGGAAAATTTTAGTCAGAAGGGTGCACCTTATAGTCGTGAAATTACTGAAATAATTATCTGTCAAGGTTTTTCACACCAGTGCTTCAGGATCAAGACTTGGAATTTGTAAGTGATTTCACTGACAGAGGTTGAGGGGGAAGCACTAGTGACATGCTTTTTGTCAAGGAACCAGGCTGCTGTATTTCTCAGAAGTCAAAAGCTTATTTCTTCCAACTATAGGTCCTAATATTAATAAACTAGGCTATGTTGGAAATACATACATCATACTAGTTTAGTCATGAATATTAGCAAGGTCAGCAAACCTCAGTGAGAAGGGGAAAATAACTATTTTCTAGTCTTGCTCTATTTTTGTATTAAATACAAAGGAAAAATTCAATTATTTGAAGTGGAGTTTGAGTTCCTACTAATCTGTTATTCAAGTTCTGCCTTGGGTGTGGCTGATATCTCAGTGTCATTGAAGAAGCCTCCAAGGCTGCTCCAGCAGATGTGCTCTGGAGCCAACACAAATGGAGCTGCCATGAAAATGTCCAGGTGTGAGGCTGCAGAGTGTGCCAGAGCCTGGCACTGGCACAGGAGGGCAGGAGACATGGATTATCTCATGGATTGAGATGAGAACAGTTTAGTGACTAAAACAAAGTAAAAGATAAAAATAATGAGCTACTACTAATAATAATTGTAATAAAAAGGAGAAGGAGGGGGAAATGTGAAACCCAGGAAAGACAAGGGGTGCACAATACAATTGCTCACTACCTGCTGACTGATGCCCAGCCCATTCCTGAGCACTGATCAGCTCCCTCCCAGGTAGCTCCCCCAGTTCATACACTTGGCATGACATTCTGTGGTATGGAATATCCCTCTGGGCAGTTTAGGTCAGCTGCCCTGGCTGTGGTTCCTTCCAGTTTTTCTGCACCTCCTCACTGGCAGAGCATGAGATAGTGAAAAGTCCTTGACTCAGAGTAAGCACTGTTCAGTGGGCTATCAACATTATTCTCATACTGAATTCAAAACACAGCACTGTACCAGCTACTCACAAGAAAATGAGCTCAGTCCTATTGAAGCCAGGATGGGATTACTAAGGCAATTCTGAAAAAACCCAGAACCACAACCTTTTAAGAATTTAGGCTTGTTTTATATCCTCAGTAACTTTCCTTTTGTTTTGTTGTTTAGGTTTTTTTTTTTTTGCACAGAAAGCTTTGACGGGCTCTGTAGTATTAAAGGACCTCTGGTGCTACTCAAGACTTCATGAAGAAATTGAATTGTAATAGTAAAGTTAGATGACATCTGGAATAAATAAAACAGCAAAAATCAACAACTGTTTGCATTGTGGTTGGCAAATCTATAGTTTTCTATAGGAGCCAATAAATCATGTGGATAAGAACAATCTATTGATAGCAGTGTACTTGTATTTTGAGGAAGTTTTTTACAAAGTCCTGCAGCAAGGAAATGAAGTTGTTGTAAGATGAGATGGCTCATCATTTAATATCCTTTAAAGTACAGTAAGCAAGAGCCCAGACTTCATAGCAGAGGAAGAAAGGTTCTCAATGCAGCCCAACAGAGATGCATGCTTTTGAATTTACTGCATTATTAGGCTAAGGAAAGAATAAGAACATGATGGAGTTTGCTGATGATACAAAATTATGTGGAAAAGTAAAATATGCCGAAAAGAGTTAAAAAATTGTTTCATAATATAAAACATAAAGCAGCAAGGTAAATTCACTGTTGATAAATGCAGAGTAAAGGTAAGTTTTCCTCTAAGTGCCTAACCATGTTTATACATAGTGATGAGCTTTACATGAGCAATCCAGTAGAGATATATGAAAATGTCAGTCAGTAGACATCAAAAGGGCAAAATAAATACAAATTATTAGGAAAAAAACATAGATACGCTATTCTACAAATTCTTCAAATGAATATAGATTGTACTGGTCACAGTGTCTCAAAAAAAAAGATGCAATGTACTCAGAAAACCTACTGAGAAAAGCAACAAAGGTGTTGAGCTCCTGCTTTCTAGGAAAAGAGAGAAAATAATAGAATATAGGTAAGCAGAAAATACATCAGAGAAAAACTATTCACATTTCTCATTGAAAGAGAAGTAGGGGCACGTAATGAAATTACTATGAAGATTTTAAAAAGGGAACATTTTGTTACACAACATAACTGAATCACAGAATTCATTACCACAGTATGACAAAACTATGAATGGTATAAAAAATAATTAGAAAAATTCATAGTAAGACCATCAAGCCCCAATAAGCCAAAGGATGCAAATGCAAACTCTAGTTTCTGGTAATCCCTAGGCCACAGACTGCCTAAAGTTCAGAAGAAATATCAGCAAAATGTCCTTTCATATTTGACTTCTATATTCTTTCCCTAATTACCAGCTGCTGCTGGTCACTGAGGAAATAGGACACCAAGCTGGACATGAGTAAAACATTGCCTTCACCTCACCCTGCCCAGCCAGTCTGATGTAAGGATTGCCCTGTGTCCCTGCTCTGGAACCAGGAGAAGCTCTTGGCAAGTGCTTTCCTTGGGTCACTTGCAGTCTGAAGGGAATGACTTCTGCAGATGGAGGAAGCTCAGGAGAGCAGGTCTGGGGTCCCAGGGAGACACATAACACCTCCATTGCTATGGATGTTGAAGCAGAGAGAGAAAGCTATTATTTTGCTTTAATTTTTCTCTCTTTTTAATCTCCTGAAGTGAATACAAGATGGTGTGACTTTTCCACCTCAGTTGACTTATCCAGAAAATTAGAAATCTCACCAAGTACCAGTGTTGATAAATTACTTTAAAGAAGAGTAATGAACATAAAGTGCTTCTGGAAAAGAATCCAAATAGACTATCAGAACACTCTCAGATGTCTAAGTCTTAAGGGCTCTGAAGTTGTACTCTACACAGGGAAACAAATGTGAAAAAAAGAAAGCATTGGGGGACAACCAGGAGATTTTGCCAAACATCTTGGGTATATTATATTATAGTGGTTGTATACAGACCTGAGAAGCCAACTGTGATGCTGGAAGGGCAGGGAATGAATCCTACAGCAGGTTTAGATTTAGCACACAAATATCCCTCTGTGCTGGTGCAGCTGCACTGCCAAGCTTGCTGGCAGGCAGGGAGAGGAGCCTGCTCATGCCCTGACTCCACAGATGCTGCTTTGCACTCAGTAATACAAATAGTTGGCACAGGAGTTTCATAGCACTGTTCCTCAATGTGCAGACATAGGATAAGGGATTCTTTGTTTTTCAAAAATTAAAGCTAATCTTCAGAATTCAAGGCCTTTAGGAAAAGAGATTATATTTTATGGGTTTTTTTAAAATCCAAAATAATATTTGTTGTCATGCAAAATTATTGTCAGTAATGGAAAATCTGTTGCAATTAAGAGATGAAGTGCCTACAGAAGGAAGGGGTACTGAAAAAAGCTTGTAACCCACTATGCATATTTAATTTTTTTAAATCAACCTGGAAACAGTTTATCATCAAGTATAATGGTGTGTGCAGGTATGACTTACCAAACAGAATGATACTTTATCAAACAGAATGATACTTTACCAAAATGAAGCAGCAATACCCAAGGTTTGTTTGTCAAAGCCTTACAATGTGTCAGAATCATTCCTCTAATAAGGTACAAAATTCCCATTTGAAAAGGTGCAAGATTGAGCTAAAATAATTTTAAAATATAGTCAGAGGGATGGTTTTCTTACTATTGATGCACAGCACAAAGCACTGTGAGCTGTTACTTTGCTTTCTTTAGCAAAGCACAGAGACTTTGAGCATGACCATAATTTTTTCCCCAAAAGTTTTGTTCTGTGCCCAATGAAGAGGAATTTGAGGACTGTACCATGGAGTCATGATCACTTGTGATTTAAACCTTCAACACTCAGGTGTTCTGGCTGCTCAAGCACTTTGATAAATTACAGTAATTTCACGAATACAAGCCGCACCAATTTGACCAAAATTTTGGTGGAAACCCGGAAGTGCGGCCAATATTCCGGGGCGGCTAATACATTAACAAAATTCTAAAAGCTGCCAACACGGAAGTGAGAGCCCGCGGCAGCCCCAAGCCAAGCTGGAGCCCGGCCGGCCCCGGCAGAGGTGGGAAAGCCTGGCAGAGGCGGGGCCAGCAGTGTGGGGGGCGGGCGGCAGAGCCTGAGCCAGCAGGGCGGGGCAGGGGGGGCGGCAGAGCCCGGGCCAGCAGGGTGGGGGAGCCCGGGAGAACTGGGGCTAGCAGTGCAGGGGAGCATGGCAGAAGCAGGAAGGCCGACGGGTGGGGCTGCCTGGCAGCGGGGGAAGCCCAGCAGAATCGGGGCCAGCAGCGTGGGGGAGCCCGGCGGTGCGGGGGCCTGCAGTGCCGGCCAGGGCGAGGAAACGCGGCGGCGGTGCAGACGGGAGGGGGCGGCCGGCGAGCCTGGCAGCGGCGGCAGCAGCCCTGCCGGCCGGGCGAGCGAACGCGGTGCGGGGCGGTGCTGACGGGAGAGGGGGGCCAGCGAGCCCGGCGGCGGCGGCAGCACCACCCGGCCAGCCCCGCCGAGCCGTGGTGCTGAGCTGGGCCACTCGGCCCCGTCGGCAACCATGAGCGGGCCGAGCCTTCCTGGCCCCGCCCCGAGCCAGTAAAGCCCGCTATGCCGCGATCCTGTTACTAATTGGCCAATTTGTGAAAGCTGCGCACGGATTCTCGCTACGAACGAAAGTGCGGCTAATATTCGGGGTGCGGCTTATCTATTGACAAAGACAGCAACATTGTCGAGGCACTGGGGGTGCGGCTTATAATCCGTGCGGCTTGTATTCGTGAAACTACTGTACCTAAATTATAATTTATTTCCTACCACTTTGAAGCAACTACCAGCTGCTATCACCTGGTAGAAGGTTATCTTTTACCTTACCTCTCTTGATGCTACCACATTTCTCCCTTGTTACTGATGGGACACTATGGGATAACATGGGGAGTGCTGGCTGCTTTTTTAGAGCACCTTTCTGATAGTTCAATTGTGCAGTCAGAGTACAGAGCACAGAAATAGTTCTTCATCCTACCAGAGACCACAGGAATCAGATACTGAATTATCAGAATTAGTAAAGCACTTTTATAAATACCATCATTATTATGACTGTCAACACTTTTAGGAAAAGTGAAGGGTGGCAGACAATTTGGTTTTGTTTGGCATTGAGATTGTTTTCAGCTGAATGAAATACATGTATTTAAAACAAGCCAGTAGCCCAAACAATTCATCATTTAAACAGATTTCTGCAAACTAAAGTCATGGCTTCCTGATGCTGAAATCCTTTTTAATTAAATGATTTTGCTTCAAAGGTGAATGTAGGCATCACAGGTGTGAATTAGTAGGTGCATAATGTCTACCCACCTACAAATATTTTACATTCTTCGTATCCTCCATGCTTCTCATGTCCTCTGGATTAAGAGTATTCTACCTGATTATTCTATTTTGTATATAATTCTTTATTTGGCTGTTGGACTTTGTTTGGACTATTAAAAAGTAATTTTATTTTATCGGTTTTTATGAAACTCAATTGTCATATGCCTTAATAAGTAAATATGTACCGCTTGTTTTCATATGATGCTCATTTTCAAGTTACGTGAAATGAGCAATTTTTAAATTTAGATATTCTACTCTGAAAATTATTTTAGCCTCAGTACCATAAGGTTTCTAAGTTTTTTACTTTTTAATTTGTGTTCAGCATTCTCTGCATAAGGACATCAAACTAAACACCATTTCTGGCATTAAAGATTTTATTTCAAGCAATAGTTCTTCCAGAAGCAGATATTAATTTTGTTTTGTAATTCACAGAAAAACAGTAATCTTTCGAATGAGATGTAAGTTTTAAACTGAATCATATTGGCCTTTCTGTAACTTCTGTGAAGACTAAAGTTTTGCCTTTACATTTTGAAGCTGGCAGGTAGAAAACAAGATAAAGTCTCATTTTATATGTTTTCTTACGCATGCAGTGTTTACTTACAGGATCAAACATCATGAGGTCACTTAGAACTTTGAGACAGCACATTAAAGTTCACTATTTCTCAATAGTCTTAACATGTAATATTACTTTTAAGAGGCATGATGGCATGCCTCTTAAAAGGAACATGAGCTAGCTATAGCATTCACTTTCCAAAGTTACTCACACTGGATGACACAAGGACTTGCTTGTACCAAAAACATTCTCCACCCCTCTTACATGGACTGCAGTAAGCCTGCAAAACAAGCTTCAAAGTGCTGCAGGGCCTTGGAGGGGTGGTTTGGCAGCACGAATAGCATGCTACATGAATAGCAAAGGGGAGTAAGCCTCTAGTGCTCATATAAATAGGGATTTCAGGAGCACTGTGTTGGTGTGTAAAGTGCTACCTGTGACCAAATGGTCTGGATGTAGAAGCTGTGTTTTCATTTTGCAAATTGGTCTGAATCAGGACAATGGTGTCTCAGTCAACAAACCAGCATCATTGGGTGGTTGGCCTAGGCAATATCTGTCCTGGGAAACAGGTTGTATCACAAATGTTTGAGATCCACAGCAGTGTTTTGACTGTTCAAATGCTTTTCCTTTTGATTTTATAACAAGAACCTCCTTCAAGTATCAGCATTATCACCCTGAAGAAAAAAGAATTAGAAATAAATTGTGTGCAGCTTGCACAATCACACAAGCCTTTTGAAAGAGGCAATTAGAGTTTTGAGGGCAGATTGCCATAGCATATTGCAGATAGGAAAATCTTGCTAAATGTTGTGGTCTGCCATGCCTCTTGCATTTTACAAAGGCATCTTGCATCATTTGAGGGTAAAACATTCTCATAAATATTAAAAAGCAGAGGAGCTATGGTTTATTTTATTGTCAAGCAATATTGTCCTTTCCTCCCCCAAAATTATTTTTTTCCTTTTCTTAGTAAAAACTTTCATACAGTCAGATGTTAGTACCACTAAATTCTGACACTCCCATTTAAATGAACTGCTCTTCTAACACTTTTTCAGACTTGGTGTCAAACAGAATTTTGTGGAAGTTATGAGCCAATGAAAGCATAACCATGCTGACCAGTCAGCCCTGCTGAGACACCCAAAACATGTCATAAAAAATATTTTATTGCCATCTATGTATGTAATGCAGAGTTGTATTTCTTTGGTAACAGGTTCTTCAGACAGTTCTCCAGTGTCTGGAAGTCCTTTGTTTGTAAGGACTTCTGTTTTCCAGAACTCATGCTTCAAGAAGAAAATACAAATATTAGTCTCTAAGTGCAAATAGACCCATAGGGATGATTTCCAAGTCATTTTTAGATGACAGTCTTCTTAATTTCTTTCATACTTAAAGATGTGCAATCTCACCCAAACATACTTGAGATACTTCACATTTCCTCCCTGTTACAGATCCTAAAAATGTTTTTAGGAGGGAAAAAAAAGCCCTGAATTTCAGTGAACAGTTATTAGTAAGTGCAATAGATTCTCCTTCCATTAGTAAAAAGGTGAAGGACCCTTTGAGCCACTTCATTACTTACAGCAGAGTAAAAAGCCATTAATTCTGTCGTATGTCAGTAACTTACATTCCTCTGATGTCCGTTATTCTTTTTCCTCTTTCATGGTTTTACTTATATAAAACACAGGAAATGTTTCAACTAAAGATATTGTACATCTCTAAATTAAGTTTTTAGGTGCTAAGTGGGCTGATTCTGTAATAAAAGTATGGTGCACTCAGTGAAAAGAGGGCATTGCACAAGTTGAGACTGAGTCCTTGCAGATCTAGGGAGAAAATGCTTGGTTTCTCTAATAAATGACAAAAAATAGCACAGCAAGGAAACAGCAGAAAACTGTAAGTGACAAAGTGTTTTCATGTATGATAATAAACAATGGATTGCCTACTTGGAAATCTTATTCTTTGCATTACCACTAGACAAAGTATTTGAAAGAAAGTGTATGAACAATCCCCTCAAAAAACATTACCTTTCAAAATATGGCAGTCAATTAAAACAGCATTGCTAGAAAACAGTAATAAACTGCCTGACTCACCCAGTTTTCTCAAGGACATATTATGCTAGATGTTGTAAATAAAGTACAGCTGTTTTTCAGTACAGTGCTAAATGCTTCATATCGTTTTATATGCTTTATATAGTTTCATTTATAGTTTTACACAGTTGATGTTAAAGATAGACACTAAAGTGCCTGAAGCTGCATTGAGGAGACAGCAAATTGTGTATTAGCTTAGTATCAAGTAGCATCTTTAGAGGCTTCTTTTCTTAAAAACTTGATCTCATTTGATTCCTTTTACTATCAAGGACTGTGTACTCGATTCTTCAGGATGGATGCTGGGGGAAGAAGCTAAAAACTGTTCCACTCACAAGAAGTGGAGTCCTGTGGCCTTTTATTCCACTGTTTAGAAGGTTTGACAAAGGGCATGAACATTTAAGGCTGTATCTTCCATTACAACCCACGGATACTGTTCTGCAGGACAAAACTTACAAGTGAAGAAAGCAGTTATTTACCACATCTAATATGATTTCCTGCAGAAAAGGGCAAACTATCATTACATGATTTTCCGAAGAAAGGACACAGTACCATGAGCTACATACCCTGAATGAATCCCTTATATGTGCAGGAACAAATCTTGCATTACTGACCTCTAAGAAGGTACAATGGTACAATCTCTGGTGTTAGCTTTGTAAATCATATCCTGGAAACTTCTCCACAGGGCAGTCTCATGCAGGAATTTCACTTCAGTACAGAAGTATTTGATGGCACTGCTATAACAGCTTGACTCCAAGGCATATGAATCTAGCGAAGGGGCATGGTCCAAAATGTAAAAGATGTTAGCCAATTTCTTATGGCTCCCTGGGTCATATTCGTAACTCAGCTCTGTTTCTGGGTCAGGAGGGGGTTTGGTTAAAGAGCATAGACTGAGATGGAAAGCACTGAAAAGGGCTCAATGAGATTTTACAGCAGAACTCCTGTGGTGCTACTGCAAATCCTGAACTTTGCTTCTCTTATTCCACTCCAAGATCTTATTTCCAGTTGTTAATAAACTGACTAGTACCCTGGGTGGCAGAGGGTTAATTAAGAGAAAAGTGAAAAGGAAACATTTTCTACTCCTTAATTATTTTCAGAGCTAACCCAGCATGCAGTAGAATTAAAGGAAGCATTTGACCAAGATTTGTTCATGCCAGCCACACCTTTTCTTGCCTCCTCACAGAACACAGAAATGTGTGTCTCCCTGAGGACATTCTGCTGAGTTTTGAGATGTAATGTCTTGACAGTGGAAAAGTACAGCTCTAAATATAGTACATTTTTTCAAACTTTGTTTAAAGGAATACGTATCGGTTCAAAAATGCACCTTGCTATGGGTTCCTATGCAAACCCCTTTATTAATAGGGATCCTGCAGGCCAATAACACCAGTAGGAGGCCATATGAGTGACTGATTGTTTTGGCAAGTATTGAGGCCACACCACGGCCTTTGGCTTCACAGTCATATTTGTCATAGTCTGCAGTGCAGGAGGCTTTACTATTTTGTTTCTTCTTTTTTGTTTACTCATTGATTCCTCTTCTCTGGCACATAAGAAACTGTGTCCTTAAAAGGCACAGAAAGTACAGTTAGCTACTTCATTTCCAGAGCATTTCTTTCCACAGCTCACAGATTTCCATTTATACAGAAGGAAGAAAACCTTGCAGTGAGCAGGCAAAAAGAAGGAGGTTATAACAAGTCTTTGAGACATGGAAATTCAGAATCTGAAAATCCACACAGTATTGAAATCACAGACATTCAGAGGTAGAGTTTTAAGGGGGAAAAAGGTAGAACTAGTAAAAAGACCACTTTGTCTAGCAGTCTGTGCTTCCATCATTATGGAGGTCTCTTGTTATACAAAACAAATTCCACAAATTTCATAGTCAGGAGTAGGGGAGGCATGGGCACAGTTACTAGGAGAGAAGGAAAGATTCATGCAACATTTATTGCTCTCCTTAAAGCTTTTTCTTGGTGCAAGTGAAGGACTCACAGGAGTCACTCCATCCTCTCCCCCACTTCTGCTATTGATGGAATCCCTGAGCAGGAGAAGGTGACCTCCAGGAAACAGCACACAGGGGCAGGATCTCCTTGGGAATAACATCACAAGTTCTCTGGGAAGCCTAAGAAGTGTGATTTTTCACACTTTACTGAAGCATTAAGCCCAACCTTTCACTCCTCCTCTGTGACCATATGCATGCATTCCACCTCATCTAAATAAAATACTTTATATTCCCCTCTCTGTTTTCGTATTTATTTCTAAAGCTACCTATTCCTTGCAGTAGGTTTTTGCTCACATTGTATAAACATCTCTTCAGGCACTGCTGTGATACAGTGCATGCCTACTGGAATGAGAATGAGAGAATGAAATGAGAGAATGACAAGAAAACAAAAATTATGAAGGCACAAGAAAAAAATCTCAGAAGTGGTGAGACAACACGTGCATTTTGCAGCACGCCAAGTTAGAAGACGAGATTTTAGATTTCAAAAATGTTTTGAAGCAGAAATTATCTATTCTGCACACTCTGAATACAGCAATTCTTTCTACTATTTTTATTTGTAGCAGTGAAACTCTGCTGGAAGACATGGCTCCAATTTCCATGTAGGAAACAATGTGGTGGGAGATACCCTCCATACCTCCCACCAGGACCTGTTAACAGCAGGTGAAGACCCAGCAGGACACAGAAACTAAGCTGATGTTTTTCAGCTCTTTTTCCCCAGCTCCCAACACAAGAAATGCTTAGGCAGCCCCTGATCTGGCCCCTGGCACAAGACAATCATTTTCCTGAGGAAGGAGCTGAGGAAGCACAAACATTTCAGCGTTCCCCATTCCTCTTTGGGAACTTCTGCACCAGCTGTGACAAACTCACTGACCTCTGTGGAGGAACTCACAGCCTTCACAGACATGGATTATGAGAAACTGATGCTATATGGGGCAACAATGATGGCATAACCTGAAAAGAAATTCACAATTGCACGTACAGAACTTTGTATGTAATGTAACTGAGCAAAACGACAAGTCATTCCATGGCTCAGGCACTCTCAGTGGCAGCTGCAAAGACTCCTTTATGTTTAGTTAAGGCTCATCCTCAAGTTTTAGTCTATCTTTGACAGCAAACTTAAACTGCCTTTTCTTGGGGAACACTTCAACCTACAGGCAGTAGAGCTCTGGAGTATGGGACAGGATTGGAAAAGATTGCCTGTATAAAAAAATGCTTAGATAAATTTATTCAGTATCCAAAACCATATATGATCATTCCTGTGAAAGAAGAATGAGAGATTTGCAGAGGATTTGGGGTGTTCTAGGTATTTTTCTGCTGAGTAATTTCCATATATGGGAATCTTTCCTTGGAGCTACACTGGAGACAGAGCTTGCTCTAAACTCAAAATGAGAAAGCCCAGAATTTTGTATTTCCAAGGAGTTTATACATTCTTTTGTAACTGAGCCTCTAGTGGATTTTTTTAAATTAACAAAAGGTTCATTTATTTATTGGATCAAAAGTTGTTCTCTTTAAAAATGCTGACCATGTATTATAGCCACCAGAAGACATGTTCTTTCACCCCCTCAGAAATGGAGTGGCAAAGGGAAGAGCCTCCAGAATGCAAGGCTGGAGGAAAACAGTGGCCAATAGCCATGCAGAGGTGTGCTTAGAGAAGTCTCTGCCACATCCAGTCCCAGCTGGGGCACAGGTGCTGTCCCCATCCAGCTGGGAAGGATGGGGCTCAAAAGCACAGCTTCAAGGCTCTTTTAGTTAGTAGCATGAAATCTTAAGTAATTTCTTAGAAATGCCTAGAACTCTAAGCTACTGCATGGAGATTGTCAGTCCATGGCTTTGAGAAGGCCTGCAGGAGCTGTCTGTCCCACAATCATTCAATTACAGGATCATAGTATGGTTTAGGCTGAAATAGACCTTTAAGGCCATCAAGTCCATCTGTTAACCCAATACTGCCAAATCCACCACTAAACCATGTCCCCAAGTGGCACAGCTACATGTCTTTTAAATACCTCCAAGACAGTGACTCCAACTTCCCTGCACAGCCTGATCCAACGCTTGACAACCTTTCAGTGAAGACATTTTTTCAAATACCCATTTTAAACCTCCTGTGGTGCAACTTGAGGCCACTATCTTCTTTCAGATAGTTGTAGAGGGCAATAAAGTCTCCCCTGAGCCTTCTTTCTTCCAGGCTAAACAACCCCAGCTCCCTTAGCCACTCCAGCTCCTCATAAGACTTGTGCTCCAAACCCTTTACCTCCAGTTTGTATCCTCTCTGCTGTGTTGTATTTCCAGCAGACATCTGGTAAGATGAAGACACCCATGACAGCAAGGGAAAACAAATATTAGACTGTTTCTAGAATATTTTCCTTGTCTCTTTATCCTGGTTGGGAGTCCAAAGCAGACTCCCACCATGATACTTGCCTTGTTGGCCTTCCCCCTGATTCTGACCCAGAAACATTCAACTCTATCCTCACCACCATTAAGCTCTAGACAATCAAAACACTCCTGACATAGAGGATTACCCCAGCACCTCCCCTTGCTTGCCTAGCCCTTCTGAGGAATTAATAGCCATCCATTGCAGCATTCCAGTTGTGTGACTCATCCCACAACATTTCCATGATGCCATGAATGAGGGTAAAACATGAAGGCTGTTTGAGTATAAGACAGCATTGTACAGACACCAAAAAACCCCCACTACGCATTTTAAAACAGAAGTTACATACTTGTTCTCCACTTGGCTTTAAGGTAGCAATTTTATCTAAGTGTAAGTGTATTCTAAAGACACAGTGTTCTCATTTACTATGTTTCTGAAAGAGTGCTCTGTAATTTCCTTAGTAAAGGGCGTACATAAATATTCCTGCCAAACTATAGGCAGGAGCTGAAGATAATTTCTGACTCAACTTGGTTGCATCAGTTTTGAACCCTAAAAATTCTGGTTTCACTTTGTTCCTGTAGAAACTCTTGGTCTACCAGAGGCAGACCCTTTCAGAAAAAAACAGAGCACTGAGAACTTCACAGTCTTCCAAGTTGTATCTCCTGACAATTACCATCCTGGTATAAAGAAATTGCCATCACAAGCAGTATCTGCTATGTTCTTCCAAAAATTTTGCCAGAAAGTAAAGATTTAAACTGTCAGAAGGGCTTTTGACAAGAGTAGTGATTTCTCCCTGCTCTCCCCCAGTCCCTTTTACCTTCTAGAGAGAGACTCTTCAGTGCAGTTTGATTTTGCAGGTGGCACTTCTGATGTTACTTCCCTTAAATTTTTGCACTGCACCTATATGCCTACATGAGAGGTGTAAGAGAATGTAGTTGCTTTCTCTGTGACAATTTTTCTTCCTTAAAATTGTATTTATGTGATATCAATAGAGGATAAAGAATATGCAGAGCTACGCAAGGAAAGCACATTTAAAAATAGGAGTTATGGTCCCTCTCTATCAATTATGATCTTAAATAAGAGCAAAAAAGCAACATTCTTCATAACTTTTCAACCCCTGAATTTGAGCTTGTGTTGAAGGAGAAGACTGCATTAATTTTAATTTGCTTCTCCTTTTTTTACAGGTGATCTAAAGATATTTGAATTGTTTTCCTATAAAAATGATGCAGTGTAGCAGAACCTACACTCAAGCAGTAAGAGCAGCTCATGTAACTCTGTGCTGATGGTGACTTCTGAGTACTCTGGATAGAAGCTGTAAGTTTTGACTGAAAACATTTTGTGGACACAATATTATTGCTAAAAGGAATGCCCATCAAGACAAAGTCAGTTTAAGCAAAGCACATTTTAAATTAACAAGGAAGCAGATGTTGGAGCCATTTGAAAATCCGAGCCAGAAGCTGCCAGCAGTGGAGGAACTGCACAAGAATCTCTAAGTTCTAAGGTGACCACCAGTTTGCTATCAGGCTCAGCCCCAGATTTCCCTCACCAGATTTTTGCCAATATGCACGTTTTGTACATGATCTTGGTCTGTGTATTGCAAATCTGCATTTCAGCTTCACAGATGGAAGGTTTAGTCTTCTGGATGGAAATACTACAAATTGTCTTGGAAATTTTAGATTTGGGATTCTTTTCAAGAGAATCTCAAGTATATGTTCCAGTAAATTCATCTATTTCATTAACTAGCCAAGCCTACGATATTAAAACTCAGCTCCAGTCTTCCTTCTTTGGCAGAATGTGGCACTGTTGACATTCTTATCAAACCCAAATGTCCCAGGATTGTAGAATGCAAACAATAAGAATAGTGACTTGTGATAAATCTTTGTAGAGCTGAGGAATTCAAAGCCTCAAATACAACTTTTCTAGTAACGTACTAAAATAAAATGACATTTTAGGAGGAGATTTTTGCAACTACTTGCGAAGTTTCCAGTAGCAATGCAATCCTTAGTTCATATTTACAAAACTGACATCCTCATTCTTGGTGATTTAGTAGATTGTGAAAGTTTTTCTTAAAAAAAAAGATATTTTAATAAACCTTATGATATATTTTAATCCTTTGAAGGTAACTTGAATAATTCTTCCATGAAAATGTACTAATTTGACATGGAATGGAATGAGGAAAAGACAATTCTAGTTGAAACTTTATGTTAGAACATTGGACCTGTTTGAAAGTATATAATTATTTTTCTTGCTCCTGCTGTTTTATTGAGGAAAAGAGTTTCAAGCTAATACTTCCATACAGTTAAGGTGTCATATTTGATAATTCTGTCATTGCTAACAGTTCTTGCTAAGCTGTGAGCATCAAGTTCACACTTTAACTTGCTGCCCTAGATGAAGGGGGCTGGACCTTTAAAGGTCCCCTGCAACCCAAACCATTCCATGGTTTTGTGATTCTAAGACTAAGTCTAGTCTGTCACTAGCCTAGACTGCAAATGTCCAGTAAGCATAAAGTATACTGACATCACAATAATTTTAAAAGAAAATTGCACGTGCTGGAATGGAATTAAATAATGGAACATATAAAGCACATCAAACTTGTTCAGGGAATAAAGCAAACATTTCCTTGTGGCAAAGGAGGGAAAAAAAATTAGGAGAAACATTACTTGCATTGCTGCTTGTAATAAAAAAACTCAAATAATCCTTCAGGGGTTTTTTTAAGATCTTCTTTCACATTTCAGGTAACACTTATAACTAAAAATTGTAATAATTTATGGTGACATTGTACATTTTTATATATATCTCCATATTTTAACCTTTTTTTTCCCTATAGCAGATTGTTTCAAATTATGATAATAAAATACTTTCAGCACTAAACTGTTTTGCTAATCTTTTGTAATATATGGAATTCTGGAAATAGTTATTTCTACTTCTCACTTTTTCATTTTTCTTTTTTTTTTTTTTTAATTCATAGCTGCACAGGTTTATACAGCAGATAAAATTTCTATATAAAACTCTGAAATACCAGAATTGTTCCTGAAACAGTTCAGTGTAGTCCAAAAGCAACCTACAGTTTCCATAATTACTTTTATAGAAACTAAGTGTGGTTAGACATTTTGCAAAAATAGAGTTCAATTCTAAATCACATCTACAGTCAGCTGAATCCCTGCTGTTCTAAGGCTGGTTCATCCCAGCCCCAGTCCACAGTAACCATCACTAATCTTGAAGTATGTCAGTATGTCCCTAAAATGCCAGCAGCTACTGTGATCCTTTCTGTTCCTCCAGTATTCTTCAGGAAAAGAAGCCAAAACAAAACCAACTACATCAACAAAACTACCTCAATGACATTGTGTGATTCCTGAGTATCTATCCAGATTTGGTCTAGCTTTGTAAACTGTCTTTTGCTATTTTTTTGTCTCCAGATTATCCCCAGCTTTTCTATTCTGTAGTCTTTCATGTATACATCTTCACCCACATGCCCAGATTCTGGGCATTCACATGATGCATCAGCTTGGGTGCACTCAAAAGTGCTGGAAGAAAGTCCTAACAGGCAAATGGGAGTCACTAAGGCCTCAGAACTACTGATCCTCTGCAGCACTCTGCATTGGATACTCACTGGCACCTTGGGATAAAAAATTGGCATGGGAGTGCTTTGGGTCACTCTCATGTAGTGACCCACAAACCTGTGCTCCCTCAGGGCTCACAAACCTTCATGTGTAGGAGGGTTCTTGGGAAAAACTGAAATGGCCTAAACTTTTCACCTTGAGTCAGTTTTGGTTAGGTAGTTTTTCACTCTGTGCTGCACAGACACATGAAAGTTTGCAGTTAGCATTGGACTATTTCAAAAGCCAGCCCTAGCAGAGCCTGGGTTTGAGCTGGGACAGATGCTGTGCACTGGACACACATACAGTAATTTCACGACTATAAGCCGCACCCTTGTGACTAAAATTTTCCCTCGAACCCGGAAGTGCACCTTGTAGTCCGGTGCGCCTTATCTGATGTACAAAGTTGTGAAATTTGCCAAACCGGAAGTGTGAGGTCTGAGCCGTGGGGGGAGCCGGAAGTGCCACGGCAGCCAGGTGGAGGCGGGCCAGGGGGCCCATGGCACCGCCCCTGCTGGGTGGAGGCGGGCCCGGGGCCCATGGTTGCCGGGTTGAGGCGGGGCCTCGGCCAGCAACCGCGCGGGGTGAGCTGGGGACGGAGCCTCGCTGCAAAAAAAAAGTGCACCTTATAGTCCGGTGCGCCTTATGGTTGTGAAATTACTGTACTTGGCAAGGCTGGAGCCAGGGGCCTCTTACAGGTCTATTAGACGGCTCCTCTTATTATTTGGAGGCTGATGGAAAAATACAGAGTATGGTTGGTTTTCTTTGGATGGCTCCATTGCTACTCACAAATATTACATGCCAGAACCATGTGGTGTCTTTGGGGAAAACGTGGGCGTTTTGTAGAGGACAAGAGGCTGATCTTGGTATCGGTGATGAATCACATACAAACAGGGAATCACATATAAACTGGGCTTGAAAACAAGAAAATGTTTCATTTACTGCAAGATACCAAGTAGGCTCAAGGTACTTGAAAATAGGGCTCTAACAGGTCTTCAGAACACACAACCTAAATAAGAGAGTGGTTGGTTGAATGAGAGATTTATAGGAACTTTGGGTTTTTGGATGTGTATTTGCAAAGTTAATAAAATGTGGTACATTTATGTATATAAGTGTGGTTGATCTCAGAGAAGGCATAATCTAAAAAGGCAGAGTATATCCATCAAAGTCAATTAAAAATTAAGTACCAAAAAAAGGAGGCAGTAGTCTTGCTTTGCTCTGCTCTGCATTCCAGCAAACATCATATGCTTTGGGGTTGGACAGTACTGCTTGACAATTATATCAGATCTAATCAATCTAGCATATCTAAATTGACTTCTTTTGCAGGTACATACTCTATTTAGTCACATTTTGATATTCTTAATGTCATTCTTGTCATCTGGTTTTCATATCGGATACATATAGGAAGTAACAAAAACAAGTTTGAAAAACTAAGAAACTAAGTCCATTACACATTTCCTGTTTGCTCTTTGCAAAGGAACCTGTTCTTCCCAAATTTAGGGAGAATTTAGGTACTTATGGAACTGAAACCATAAAAGTCAACCTCCTCAAGGAAAGTAAATTTACAAAAAGCGCAATATCCTTTGGTGGAGTTCATGTTTCAAAAAAGCTTCTACAGTCAGTAGAATTTTAATATCCCAGCTCATCAGTCTGCAGTCAACTCCAAGCATATGGGCCATGGGCTGAAGCTACAGCTAAAGCTAAAGCTAAAGCAGCATCATGGTCTGCACTGTCACAATGCCATGAATGAGGAAAGAGGGCAAATTATGCATACAAAAAGAATGTGTTACATTCATTCCCTCTCCTTACAGCTGAGTAATTTCCACAAGCATCATGCAATAGCTCTGGTTGCTCTAGCCACAGGCAGTACAAGTCCTGCCCACACCTTCCTGCATCAGACACATCAGTGAATCAAATATAAACTCATTAATCTGCCATGATTCTTTCTCCACAGTTTTGACAAGCTTCTGAGAACTACTAATCAGAAAACAGATTTTCATTTTCACAGCAAGGTAAAAGTTCCACCTTTTATTTAATGCAACCCAAATAAATTCACCAGAACAATTTTACATAAGTTTGTGAATGCACATAAACAGATCTGCAACTAGAATAATGTAGCTGACTTTCTGTTATCCATGCTGAAGTTAGTGAGACATTTATCTAACTACATTTCAAGGAAAATAGAGCTCCTTTTTTGACATGAGAAACTTAAATTACTGGGGCTTTTTTATTTCTAGGAATTAGAACTTTCACATCCATTTTTGAAATCACATGAAGGAATATACATTTTGGAATTCATGAACTATTTCATTTAACAGCAAAGTTAGTGTCCCTTTTTGTGAGAACCAATGTAAAAATACATTTTCTTCTACATATACAGTTATTGGTAGAAAATTAATTTTGTATCTTTGAAATGCAACAAATGCTGAGCCAGATGAAAAATAAAGGAGAAAATGAGAATTGAGTCATCAGTATTAAACTAATGTCCTGTTTTCTTTAGCAATTGGAAAGCTCTGCAATAATAAATCCATCATAGTATTGCTTGATCATTATTAACAGATCATTAAAATTGTTGTCAGCTAACTCTTTGGCAGGCCAAGCTGCAATCTGCTTTTGCAAGCCGATATTGAATGATTTCCCAATTTTTTAAGGATAAAGTATGTTCAGGCACATTTTGTAGAACACTAAAATTGACTGTAATATTTAAAATAGCCATAAAGCACAGTTCAACTTTTTAATGAGACATGTAACATTATCTTCTGTCAGCCAAAAAGGCCCATGACTTTAAAGATAGCCACTACCTTGCAATTTTGCAGAAGAGAAATGTGCAGCTCTCCTGCCTACTTATAACAAATGATAAATGACATGCAAATCTCTGAAGTTTCTCAAACAGTTCTCCTTTTTAAGTTAAAATAAATCAAATTATCTTTAAAAAATAATAACTAAAAGCTTTGCATCCTACATTGTAAAACTACCACAAAATACTGTGTTGTCCTTTTTCTTTTTTCCTTTAAAAACAAGAATGTCATTCCTCTGAGTCCTGCATGATGTAGCATATTGTTTCTGTGAGCCATGAGCCTTTTCAGTGCAGTAGTTTCCTTTTAGCCACAGCCAGCAGTGGCCCAGAGCTGCAGGCAAGGCATGAAGAGCTGACACTGAGCACTGGATACTTCCTGATGAGCCACCCTCCAGCCAGCCCTTCCTCCTCCTGGACATAGGGAAGGGACCAGCCACCAGCTTAGGGCTCTGGCATACACAGTGGAGGGGATGGATGCAGGGTGGCTGAGATGAAGAAGCGGTCAGGAAGAATGAGGGGAGGAATGGGACACAGCATGAACACTCTAGTTCTGACCTGTGCCTTGCTCACTAAAACACGGGTGTGTGTGACTACTACTTGCAGAATGACTTACTCGTATACTGACCAAATTTGAATTATGTTCAGAGTCTTGCACAGCTGATCTGAACCAATTTTTGCCATATGCATGTGCCTTGATTCTGCACTGACATTCTTTGCCTTCTGGAGGCCAGCAGACAACACCAAACACACTTATTCCTAACTAAGATTTACGAGCTTATACCAGAAGCAGAGAGTAGAAGTTGGAAAAGTTGTAGTCATACAAAAATTTGCAAGAATTATATATGATAATGAAATAATGGAATCATAGAAAAAGCTGAGTTGGAAGAGAACCACAAGGATCATAGAGTCCAACCCTTAGTCCTGCACAGGACAGCCCCAAGAGTCATATCATGTACAAACACATGGTCACAGCCTTGTCCAAACACTTCTTGAACTCCGTTGGGATTGGTGGTGCTGTGGCCACTTCCCAGAGGAGCCTGTTCCAGTGCCCAGCCACCCTCTGGGTGAAGAATCTTTTCCTGATATCCAACCTCAACCTCCTCTAGCTCAGCTCCATGCCATTTCCATGAGTCCTGTCACTGGTCATGAGAGTGAAGTATTGGTACCTGATCATCCTCTTCCCCTCATGACTAAGTTGTAGACTGTGATGAGGTCTTTCCTCCTCCTCTTCTCCAGGCTGAACAGACCAAGTGACCTCAACGTCTTCTCACTGAGGTTCCCCGTAAGGCCCTTCAGCATCTTTGTTGCTCTCCCTTGGACACTCTGTAACATTGTTCATTTTGTGACATCCAAAGCTGCCCCCTTGTCTTGGGTTACAATACAGGATGTGATAAAAGGTATCTATTCTATCACCATCTGTTGAGGGTGGGGGCAGTGATCCTTATCTCAAGACAGATATTCTGCTAATGGGCCATCCATTGAAACCAGGCGGGGCATTGTTCTTTATCTTTTCACAACCCATCCTTCCTCCAGCGAGTCATTTTCTGCTAATGGCCCATTGAGTCCCACTGTGGGACTGATAAAATTGCTTCATCCCATTGGAAGTTGCTCCAGCCAGGGGGAAGAGCCCAACATTTCTTACCAAGATAAAAACAGAGGTTTTGGGACACTAAGGGAGCCCCTTTCTCCACTGGACTCCAGAGGAAAACCGGATTTCTCCACATCACCGCTGGACCTCCGGAGGGAAACTGCACCTTCTGCAGGAGCACTGCTCCAACTGAATCACGTCTGTCACTGCAGGAGGATGCAGCCACCATTTAATGGGACTGCTGCCAACACCCTGCCTGATGGGGTGCCAGGTTGTACTCTGACTTTGTCAGGGTTTGGGGTTTGTTTCTTTGTAGTACTGTATTTCTATTTTAATTTCCCTAGTAAAGAACTGTTATTCCTAATTCCCATATCTTTACCTAAAAGCCCCTTGATTTCAAAATTATAATAATTTGGAAAGAAAGAAGTTTACATCATCCATTTCAAAGAGAAGCTCCTACCTTTCTTAGCAGACACCTGTCCTCCAAACTAAGACACCCCAGCACTCGAGCTGAGGCTGCCCCAGCTCAGAGCAGAGCAGGACAATCCCTGCCTTGCCTGGCTGTGCCTGATGCCCCCCAGGACAGGGTTGGCCCTCCTGGCTGCCAGGGCACTACTGATTCACATTCAGCTTGCCATGGACCAGCACCCCCCGTCCCTTTCCATGGCACTGCTTTCCAGTCTCTCACTCTGTCTGTCCGTACATCCAGGGTTGCCCCATCCCAGGAGCAGAATCCAGCTCTGCCCCTTGTTGAACTTCATATGGTTGGTAATTGCCCAGTCCTCTGATTTGTCAAGGTCTCTTTGCAAAGAATCTAATTGACTCCTTAAATGTTCGTCCCTTTTTTTTTGTCAGAACCTATGTTACCTGAAGGCACTTCATATGATGATCCACATCTTTTTTTTCAGCTAAGTTGTTTAGCCTTCATGTACCTGCTATTTCCAGAGTGAAAAATGTGGTAACTTCTTCTGCTGACTAATTCTCTGTGCCTTTCACAAAGCACTTCTTTTCAGGGTTTTTTCCTGCCTGAATTTTGAAAACAAGAGTTTAAAATATAAATGCATACACATAAACATATGTCTCTCCAATACATTCTAAATTACTCATGTGGAGCAACGTGATTCTCCTAAAATAACAATTACTCTAATGAAGTGCAGCAAAGCATTATACTTAAAATCACAGACAAGTGATTTTAAGTCAGGAAGAAGCATCAGGAATAACCTGGCATGACCTAAGAGAAAGAAGCATACTATGAGAGAGAGTTCAAACCCTGGAAATGTGAAAGGAAAATTATATTCTTATTCAGCATTCATATGCCTTCAGGCATTAGCCACAGTGCATGTCAGTACTACCACTGTTGCTACAATTTAGGACAAGTGAGAAATCAAAACAGCGTAATCTAAATTAAGAAAACATCAGTTATTAACAAATACAAAATCATAATGTAAAAACTCATTGGGAAAATAGCTGGTGTCATCTACATGGGCAGAAACCATGTCTCTTAACAGGGAACAACTGCAGTGGATGGCAACCAGCACCCTACAAGCAGAATCCCTGCCTATGTTCCCATTCTCCATGTGCCTTATGCCTCAGGAGAGCCACAACACTGGCACCTGTCAGCTGGTATTTCAGGTTGTACCTACGAGGAAGCAAAGGCTCCAATGGGGAATGCTCACAGCAAGAAACAGTGACTGACTGGAGAGGTTGCTTGTGTGCAGAGCCACAGCAAGCTGTGAGGATCCCCACCCACATCTCCTGGAGCTGCCTCACCTCTAGTGCCCAAAGGGAGACAGCAGTGGTTGAAAATATGGGTATTTCAATACACATGTGAGGTGAGGAATGGGATGAGATCTGTGGTTGGAGCTGCTGAAGAAAAGGAATCTGCTCAACAACTAGAGGTAGCAGTAAGAAGTTTTAAAGGGATTTTGAGGTAGTCTTTCACAATATGTCTACATTATTTCAGAAATTGAGAAGATGCATATGCTACCTGCTGGGACTCTGCCTGATTGCCAGCTATATCTACAGGTGACTTCCTGTAGAATTGCTTGCTCTGTGGAGTCTGAGGAAGCAGACAAGACAGAACTACACAGTAACTTGTTCACTATTAATCAAACTTCCAACTTAATGTAAACCAATTTCATTTACCCTGAAAATCAGTCTTGCATTATGCAGGAAGAAAAGTAGAGTTTTATGTTGCTGTTGCACCCAATGAAAATACTGAAACTGCATTAAGCCACCTCTCTAACAGTACTGAACCATCAGGAAAACAAAGTTCAATTATTAAAAAGAGGTAATTTCCCCTGTTTTCTGCCTTTTTTATATAAAAGACCTGATTGATGGGAAATAATCAACAGAAGTGCTTTCTAGCCAAGGAGCTGCCCCCACCATGGGAGAGGCAGCAGGAGCAGCCCCACACCAGATATTCAGCTCCTTTGCTGCTGATTTCCATGTGTTTCAGGGGAACAGGTTTGGCTTGAAGTACAGAAAGGCAGACGCCTCTCACCTTTCATCCAAACAGCGACCTCAGGGGGAAATCCCTGCATTCTCCCTGCACTGACAGTGCACCAGGTCTTCCAGCACTGAATGTGGAGGAAAACTTTGTGTGCATTCATGTCAAGGGGTTGTCACAGTATGTGCTCTCTGCAGGTTGTATTAAAATGTCACAGTGATCAGCATCTGAGTATAATGAAACACTGAAAGCTCAGTTGCTTAATTGAACTAAACTTCTCTCAGACAATGGACTTATTCCTGGATGAAAATCAGGAATAATAAAAAAATAAGACAAGTAAACACTGCAAATCCAAGTACTAGTACAGTTCATAAATCAAGGCTAGAGGGTTTTTTCCCATGTGAAATAGGTTATTTTGCTTTGACCACCTAAGGGTCAGTCACACTAGCTGTAAGCAAACCCATACACATGAATTGGACAAGTAAACAAGACCCAGTCCTTCTCTTTTGCTTTTCCTGCAAATTCCATATTCATTTCTCCTTGCAGAAATGCATTATTCCAGCATCACAGCAAATACAGTGAGTTAATTCCAAGCACTGGTCATATAAAGACCATTCTGCACCTTAGGAAAAGGTATCAGGTCATCAGAGTCTTGGCTCCTGGAGCAGGGACTTTCAGACCCCTGAAGACACAGCAGCGCAGGAGACCTCAGGAGTGACCCAGGGCTCAGCCTGCAGGGTGGGAGGCACTGCCCCTTCATCCCAGTCTGACCTGGCACACACAGGTGCATCGATGCGCAAAGACACACTTTGGGTCTAACATACACTTTTGGCCAAGCTGTTTGCAGGATGCATCATGACAGACACAGATTCAGTTAGAAGGGATCTCTGTCCCAAATTGACTGTCATCAAATATGGATGCAGAAGATTTCAATCAGAAGTTATTAAGGAACACTTCATTAAAGAGGGAGAGAAAAAGAGAAAGAACAAAGCAGGCTTGTCTCCTGAATCATGAAAGGAACAAATCCACAAATGCTGACAAATTTCTTCTAATTAGTCTTTAGTAAACATCTGCTGCCTCATTTGAAAAAAAAAATAAAGAAGGAAAAAACCAACAAAAGGATCCAACAAACAGCCCCCCAAAATATACATTCTGCTTAGTAATAAAGCTCAGTTATCTGTCATAGATTTTCATGAGGGCAGAAAACTGTTCTCTTCAGATGTTACCAAGGTTATTTATCTAGACGTTTATCATTACTTCTTTGAAGTTCACATGAAAAAGATCGTAGAAGGTCATAAAAGGATATAATCTATATTTTACCATTAGTGACTACAGAGGGTTTGTGACTCATTCTTGAACTCATTCTAATCAATGACATTACTCATTCACTTTGATAGGCACAAGATGAAACTATAAAGTAGAAATCCTATTTTCCTGAAATCAACAAAATTTTCTATCAATTTTACTGGGTTCAGGATTTAAACCTAAAGCTTTGAAGAGAACAAAAAATAATCACTCTTCTGCAGAAGTCTAACATGGTGCCTGTGTGCCTAAAATCCCCCTAAATCTGGTCTGAAGGCACTGATAATGTATAGTGCTTGCATCTCTCACCTGAATAATGGCAAAGTTGACCTCAGAAAGAAATAGGGCATTTCTGGCACATTTTAAAATTTAAAAGTCTATAAAAGAAATGCAAATCTGTTTGGTTTTTGTTTTTTTTTTTTTTTTCCCAAACAAGACTGCATACCCTGTATGTGCACCCAGTTAGTAGTCTACACTCATATTTACCCTGTGCTGAATGGCAAAATCTGTTTCCCGCTTACACTCCAACACCATTCACAGATTGTAGTATCAATTGCATGGATTACACAGGTACTATGCTGTTTTCAGGCAGAAAGGTTTTCTTCTGTTAAGAAAAAAAGAGTCAAGAAAAGAATACTTTTATAACACCAGCTGTCTAGAATACCTGCATTAGAAAAAGACCAAAATATTCTCTTCCATATATATTTCTGATGCTTATTTGATTAGGTAGGAAGAACCCCAAAGATGTGGTGTTCAAATTATATCCTGTATACTTCAAACTCAGCCTAAATTAACATGTAAGAAATGTCAGGGGACTCATTGGCCAACACTTAAATGCTGCATATATCCCATTTGCACAGCTCCCACTGCCTTGAATGAGCTGGTCAATTTGATTCCTGTTTGCTAGCTTAGCATTTTATTCTCAAAAAAACCCCACTCCACTAGAGAGTCTGCTCTAGTCTAATTTAGATCAGAAGTAGCCTCTGGAAGACACTCCAAAACTTCCACTGCTGTCTCTCCATTCAGTGATTCAGCCACCTTGCCAGAGGATGCTTTCTGTTTCTCAGTTTGCCCTTGGTAGCCCCATGCTGGGTGTACCCGGTCATGCCTTAGCATCTGTGGGGCTGCCTGTGGCTTCTACTTGCACTGAGGTGAGCCAGACTGCTCCAGATCCTCTCTCCTGAGGATGGGTGTGCATTTGTGTGTTTCTACTCCCCAGGAATCTCCCTGATCTACACAATCAAAGAGACAGAGAGAGGCCTTACAACTGGCCAGCTCCTCAACACCTTCAGCTACAGCATGGATTCATGTCAACTCTGGTTCAATCTTCATATCTAATTAAGGAAACTTTGTAATTTTGACCTTACAGACAGGACTTTTAAAACATTACATTGTGTACTTACATGCAGAGAAAGAAAACCCAGTTATGTTCTTATTTGGTTAAGAATACCAAAAAATGTCAGGCACATATATAAAGCTGTTTTAACAGTAAATGATGTAGCTTCAGTTTATCCAAGGCATTCTGGCCCCCTGTAGGATAAGGTCTACTCAGTTTCCTATTCATCTCTTCCACCTTTTTTTCTTTCACAGAATTAACAGAATCACTAGGTTGGAAGAGACCTTCAAGATCATCAAGTCCAACCCATGCCCTAACAACTCAACCAGACCATGGCACCAAAAGTGCCACATCCAGTCTATTTTTAAAAACATCCAAGGATGGTGACTCCACCACCTCCCTGGGCAGACTATACCAGTACTTTATCACTCTTTCCATGAAAAACTTTTGCCTAACATCCAACCTAACTTTCCCTTGACACAACTTGAGACTGTGTCCTCTTGTTCCGTCACTTGCTGCCTGGTGGAGACCACCCCCCATGTGACTACAGCCACCTTTCACTGAGTTGTAGAGAGTGACCAGGTCACCTCTGAGTCTCATTTTCTCCAGGCTAAACAACCCCAGCTCTTTGCTCTTCCTGTCATTAGTTTTGTTTATGCCTCTCTCAAAATTTGAGTATTTTCTTCCATATTCTTTATGACACCTCAACCATACCTACTAATATTACAAGCTATAGGCCCAAACTCAGGAAGGCTAAGATAAGCTTTCATTACCAGGTATTTTTGTAATTAACCTTTTGTAACCATGTAGGAAACAAGGTAAGAACAGAAAAGATCACATACAACTCTTCCATGCTTAAATAAGTATTAAGCAATTCTCCTTATTAAGGAATAGTATTCAATTCTAAACAAACTTTTTTGTGTTAATAGATTGCACACTACCAGTGTTGCACTCACCCAGGCATATGGGACATCCAGGCAATGATACTACAGGCATTCTTAACCCATGAACTTCACATAAATGGGAAGTCCTCAGTGTTGCTGCAATAATTTTTACTCCATGCACTTTAACTATATAAATGGGAAGCCCTTTATTTTATGTATAAAATACTTCAAAGAAGCAATGGAGACTCTCTCAATGAATTCTATGCGTGGACACCAATTCATCTGAAGCATGGCAACAGGGCTTGACTTCAAAGCATCCCGGTACCAGGGAGAGGACAGAGCTTGAATGAGTGACACTTACATTGCAGGGGAAGTCCCAGGTGACAGCCAAAAGGAGCCACAAGCTCAGAACTGCTCAGGAATCAGTTCAGCTCTCTCCCCAGCCCAGGGGTGACACAGACAGGGATCACACAGGGTAATTGAAAAGATCCTGAACCCACTGGTCTGGATGGAACAGGAAGAAATCTTAACAAGAGATGGTGTCAGTGACTGCCATCAATCAAGGCTCTGATCCTACACAACATTAGATCATGTCTCTAGGCAATGGCAGCTCATAAACCGAATGGGTGTGCTAACAACCCTCCTTCAGGATACAGAAAACCTCGCCTGAATACTTCAGTGGACTGAGATAACGAGACAATACAAGCTACTACCCAGGACAATCCTGCACATGATAAAACCTAAGTGAGGCGATACTTTTAATAATCCCATCTATCTTAATTGGAAAAAAACAATTACAACAAAAAACACAAACCAAGTAAAAAACAAACAAACAAAACAAAACAAAACAAAACAAAACAAAACAAAAAAAAACCCCAACAACTTTAATTCGTTTCCCATTTATCCAGGGAGAATAGAGGTCAGCATATCCATTAGCTTCCACTGTATCTGAATTTGCCTGAAAAAAACTCAGAGGAGCCAGCACAGTTCATTAACTCAGGGGCAACACTGCTTTTGTTGTTTCCAGGATCTGTGGACAACCCGGCCACTTGAGTTACCCAGGGCAACCATCCAGCACAGCCAAGGCAGCTCACAAGCACACTGAACTGAGTGACATGGCCATACAAATGGCTCTGCAGGGTGTTAAATCCAGTGGATTCCTCTGCTCTGCTCGGCCTCCCAGCATCTCTGCTTTGCCCCAATCTCAGCATGCATGGCTTCGCCAGCCCTTGGTCGGAGACAGCCGAGTGCATCTCTGTTCAAGATAATATAGTCTTCCAGAAATGAGAGCACTGAAAAGTCAAATGAAGAGATGCAAAAGAGCTCGGAGAGAGTCAGGCTGTCCTTGGCATGGATGGCAAGCAGATCCTGCTGCAGCCTAAGCAGCTGCACTCAGTGCTGCTCTCATGCCTTTGCATCACTGTCACATGCAAACCTTCCCTTAGCCAATTGTCACAGGTCTCTCTCCTCCCTCTCCCAGTCCCCTGGGAGATAAAAGCAGGCTATTGGAGACAAATCCTCAAACAACCACTTTCTCAGAGAGACCTAATAGGCTGCATGGATTTTTTTGGGGTCAAGTTATTTTTTTTCCTTCTTCTTTCAGAGCCTGTTACTTTTACCAATATTATTTTCTAAAGAAAATCCTACACTTACCTTAACAGGTAGTACTAAAATACTCACCAGTCCTCTGAAAGCTCACAATAAACCTAGTCTATGGATTCAAGAGAAGACAAATCAATAAACAACAAAAAGAACCCCTACACAACAACCTTTAAAAAAAAAGAAATCTGATGAATTCAGGTTCTTTTCCTGATTTTCTCTAATATGTTTTCCTCTGTCATAAATTAACACCACCAACATCTAGTTCTACATAGTGCAACTATGATAGTCTAAACCCATATAATTATTGCCAGTAGATAAATTTATATCTTAAAGTACTATTATAGTATATAGATATTGAAAGACAAAAGGTAATGATGGGTTGTTTACTATATTTCTAGAAAACTAAGGCATAAATCCATTTAAAATACACTGTAGTATGACTGCTTCCTCAGAATTATTATACTGTTAACATCTCATATAAAATTGAATGATTAACATGGTAAAACAAACTTACTTAGCAAAAGAAAAGCTCTGTCACAACATTGTATTTTAGGCACAACACTGTATTTTTAAGCTCTCCTGAAAACATACTGGAACTGCCAGATCTGTACTTGACACACAATTCATACAACCCTGCTAAGAAAGGAGTGAAACTAGGCAGTGCTAGGGATGTGGGCGTGCAAATGCCATCCGAAGACATCTTTGTGGAAAAGTGCCATTTTGGTTGTGTAACTGGAGGCCCAGAACTCTCACCAAGGAACAATTATATTCTCTGCTACTTAGGCAATGATCTGATTAATTCAGTCTAGTTGATAGATGTCCTTAGCAATTTTGGTTAGCAAATTGACTTCATTGTATTTGCAGGCATGACTTTAATGCTATTTGGGGGCTGTGCCATGTCAAATGGCAGGATTTGTGCCTGACCCATGTCTGAGAAAGTTTTCCACATCATATGTCAAGAAGTAAGCTTGCTGAGCACATTGTGCCCTTTAAAATGCTATTCCAGGAAGAAACAGTCACCATGCAAGTTGTTTCCACATTTCACTACTGCAATTCCCTGTCCTACATGAACTCCATAGGCTAACAGGAATGATCTCATTTGGAACACAAAACTAAAAGAGAAAAGTAGGACTAAAACATCTACCAAGGAATCACTCACAGAAAACAAACAAAAAAAAACCCTCCAACCCCCCCCCCCTAAAAAACCCCCAAAACCAAAACAAAAATCCAACAAACCAAAACAATCAAAACCACCCCCACCAAACAAAACCCTGACATGTTTGTGTGCTATTTTTTAAGGTTAAAAATATTTTCACTGTAGCAGAGTTCTGTGCACTTTCACAGAAACTTACAGAATCTTTGTGGCTTCTGCAAAGACATTAATAACTGACATTTTCTTTTCTTTTAATTCACCTTTCCATTATTCATCTCCTTTTTTTATGCATAGAAATTGCAGATCCCTCCTCACCTCATTTCTACTCTTGTTGTGTCACATGAACTTCTGTCTGTCACACCTGCAGATCTTATAGCTATGTAAATACATATCTGAACCCTGAAGGCTCAGCTGTGTGCTCTGAGGGCAGAATAAAAGTACAGCAAAATATGATGGGTGCTGAGAAGACACTTTTATCTAGGGAACATGCACATTCCCCATCCCTTGGAAGTGACTGCTCTAAGGGCTTTGAGGCAGAGCTCACTCCTGCTCCACAGGTGCCAGCTGTGTGCTCTGTACCAGCCTGCATGGGGCTTGTTCCAGCTTCATCCAAGTAGTATGGTTCACCAAAAAAAAAAAAAAAAAAGGTCCTCAGCAACCTTTTCCTTCATATAATCATTTTGAAGGTGGAAGTAGTTTGTCCTTGAATCCCTATGCACATTCTAGATTATGCATGTCTTCTAAATTAACATACCATACAGTCATAAACTCATAGCTATGTTGTCTTTAACCATACTGAATATTTAGAAAAAGGAAATTAAAAAGCATATTGTGCTGACTTTTGGTCTGTTTTCAGGGTGCTTAAATGGTCCAAGTTTGGGCTGGTGTCATTATGCCTGATAGCCCTCCAAGGTACAAGAGCAGGCTATGCAACCTTCAGATTGAGCTGTAAGTTTTGCTGGCATAAGTGACCAAAATGCTTCCTTTGCCACACACAGCTGGCTTGGTCCCTGTTCTCCGTGACTTGCAGCAGAATATAAAGGTAATGATTATTAAACTGGAGCACTGCAGACTGGAGACCCTGCTTATTTAACACGACAGACAGACTGCCCTACTGCAGCCTGAGCACATTCTCAGTGCCTTCCTACCAATTAGGGTAAACACTGCTCTGAGAGTCCACTTCATGGGTGAGAGATTAATGTTTACAGTAGTTTCACGAATACAAGCCGCACGGATTATAAGCCGCACCCCCGGTGCCTCGACAATGTTGCTGTCTTTGTCAATAGATAAGCCGCACCCCGAATATTAGCCGCACTTTCGTTCGTTGCGAGAATCCGTGCGCAGCTTTCACAAACTGGCCAATTAGTAACAGGATCGCGGCATAGCGGGCTTTACTGGCTCGGGGCGGGGCCAGGCAGGCTCGGCCCGCTCATGGTGGCCGACGGGGCCGGCTGGGTGGTGCTGCAGCCGCCGCCGGGCTCACTGGCCCCCCTCTCCCGTCAGCACCGCCCCGCCGCTGCGTTCACGTACTCGCCCTGACGGCGGGCCAGGCACTGCCGCCGCTGGCAGGCACGGCGGCCGCGTCGCCGCTGCGCTGTTTACGTAGTCGCCCTGACGGCGGGCCAGGCACTGCCGCCGCTGGCAGGCACGGCGGCCGCGTCGCCGCTGCGCTGTTTACGTAGTCGCCCTGACGGCGGGCCAGGCACTGCCGCCGCTGGCAGGCACGGCGGCCGCGTCGCCGCTGCGTTGTTTACGTAGTCGCCCTGACGGCGGGCCAGGCACTGCCGCCGCTGGCAGGCACGGCGGCCGCGTCGCCGCTGCGCTGTTTACGTAGTCGCCCTGACGGCGGGCCAGGCACTGCCGCCGCTGGCAGGCACGGCGGCCGCGTCGCCGCTGCGCTGTTTACGTAGTCACCCTGACGGCGGGCCAGGCACTGCCGCCGCTGGCAGGCACGGCGGCCGCGTCGCCGCTGCGCTGTTTACGTAGTCGCCCTGCCGGCGGGCCAGGCACTGCCGCCGCTGGCAGGCACGCCGGCCGCCCCCTCCCATCTGCACCGCCGCCGCGTTTCTTCGCCCTGGCCGGCACTGCATGCCCACGCACCGCCGGGCTCCCCCACGCTGCTGGCCCCGATTCTGCTGGGCTTCCCCCGCTGCCAGGCAGCCCCACCCGCCGGCCTTCCTGCTTCTGCCATGCCCCCCTGCACTGCTAGCCCCAGTTCTCCCGGGCTCCCCCGCCATGCTGGCTCAGGCTCTGCCGCCCTCCCTGCCCCGCCCTGCTGGCTCAGGCTCAGCCGCCCGCCCCCCACACTGCTGGCCCCGCCTCTGCCAGGCTTTCCCACCTCAGCCGGGGCCGGCCGGGCTCCAGCTTGGCTTGGGGCTGCCGCGGGCTCTCACTTCCGTGTTGGCAGCTTTTAGAATTTTGTTAATAGATTAGCCGCCCCGGAATATTAGCCGCACTTCCGGGTTTCCACCAAAATTTTGGTCAAATTGGTGCGGCTTGTATTCGTGAAATTACTGTACTTTATGTTTCTCCACCTTTCAGACTTGGTGCCACAGATTCAACTACTGCAGCCCATCAGTATTAATTGGTATAGTCTTTTATGACACATTTGAAGAGTAGGAACCATTCCCATATCACCAGTTCATTTCAGAGGCACAGATCCTATCCAGTGCCACCAGCCTAAATTAGTTCTGGGCTAGTCACCAGAGCTCTAAAGCTTGATATCCCCTGTTAATTCAATGAGCTCTTACTAGCATAATTGCAGAATATTAACTCAAATAAGTATGACACTACTTTTCCTATCAGTTTAAATATTTTTTCTTTTATTTATTTTTTTAAAAGTTTATTTAAAAATATAACATGCAGTGTTCAGTTTGGAAGCTGCTTATATTGTCTACAGAATCACTGAAAAGCAGTTGACCTCTCAAGAAGAAGTTCTTTGGTAAATTCGAAATATCGTAACACTGGGTCATTATTACATGCACAACAAGAAAAATATATAGGTCCAGCAGTTTTAATATTTAGAAAGGAGGTTTTCTTGAGAGCATGCATGGTTATAATATATGAGTTTGTAAGGTACTTGCTGTTTGTCTTTTCATAAAGGACAGATTTGGAACATTTTCCATCTATATTCCCCTGGCTGCACCAATAAGATCACCACATATAAAACATAAACTTCTATATAAAACATAAAACACTTACAGCAAGTTCTTTAAATACCCTTCTGTGAAGTACAAAACATTAGATAAATAATAAACACACTGTAGGAAATCACTAATATCTACAACTTCAGGACATCAAAAACATCAGCTAAATTTTGTCTAATGACTCACAGTTGAACTAAAGATCATATTCAGCTTGCTACCAAAAAAAAAAAAAAACAAAAGATTTGATAAGTTCATCTGCTACAGCAAAGTTTTGTGCAGAGAGGCAAAGTCTGTTGTGGGAGCAGAAGAGACGCAGTTCTGCACAGGATCCATTTATACCTTAACATCTATGCTGGATCCCCTTGGCTCAGTTTATCACTTTACACACAAACCCAGGTATCTACGGGCAGGACTACAGGTGTTTTCAGACCAGCCTCTTGTGCTGGTTCTAGCTCCCACAGGGCCAGCCCAAGCTCACCATGGGCACAATCACCCTTTCCTCTCTGCTGTTTATCTCAGATGAGGAATCTGAGAGGCTGAAGAAAGGACAGTATGGGTCTCTGGTTCTGTTTGTAATGCACCAAGCACTGGAGGTTCACTAATGGGACTCCCAGATGTCAAAGTAATTAAGAGTTTGACCACTTTGTATTACTTGCAAACTGCTAGATGAGAAAGGTACTGGGAAGATACTGTGTTCAATACACATTCTGTCACTGCTAAATAAAATAATCTTATAATTAGCTTGAATAAGTCAAAATGTTTTACTCAAAAAATAAATACTGGGCCTTAACAATGTTGGGGTGGCCTCATTATCAAATTTTAGTAAGTGTCCAACAATTGAAAAACCTGACATGATGAGGGAAGTGGTTAATTATGTGTTCATCAGTAAAATGTTTGGAAGTAAGTTTTTGTTCTTAATTAAAATTTTATAAGGTTTGAGAACACAACAAACAGAAGTATATCTGTTTTTTTAATGAGCCACTTTTCCCACATTACATCTCTGTCTAGATACATATGAACACAAACTATTTGTGTTATCACTGCTATGAAGATCACATCATTTATTTACACAATAGACACAGAGCTCATGTCTCACAAGTTGTGCTTTCATACTGACAGTCTAGAGCAGTAGCTGTAACTAGACATATCTTGAAAAAGCATTTTCCTGCCACATTAATGTCACAGCAGCATTTAAGAACTCTTAGATTTGATTACACATAGGCACAGGACAGATGTCTACAGATGGTTTGGGGTGGATGGTTGTGAAACCGCAACAGCTGCGCAACCGTGTGCAAGACCAACCTTTTGCTGTGATTACTTTATACACCAACCAGAACATAATTTCCACTCCCTTTTCTGCCTCAATAAGTTTTACTTCAGTGATCAGATCCTGATTCACAAAGTGTTTAGAAATTCCCACATGGTGCTCTCACTGCATGTTGCTGTTTGAAAAGAGGTGAGTGGTCTCCAAGAAGGTGACATTTCAGCTCTGCAAACAGCAAAACCAGATCCTTTCCTAGTTAGCTTCAATCCTGCAAAGTAGTTTGGCTAAATTCTTTCCTGAGTGTTGTTCAGCTGTTTCAAATAAAAAACAACCCACAAAGTAAACAATTATTAAAAAGCACCCATTTATTAAAAATCACCATAATTTGTAGAGTACAAAAGCAGATGTGGACACCTTTTGGGCACCACAATGGTAAATAGCTGGAGAAAGCTGAATTAACCATTTCCAATTAAATTAGCAATTATTCAAATTTAAAAGGAATTCCAGATCTTGGATTGAAGCTGTGAACTCAGTGGGGCTAATTTACAGTTCTATTTTGGTCAAGTCTGTTGTGACAAAAGTGAGGGAACAAACAGCCAACTTTTGTCCCACGCACCCCTGTTTGGGCAGTCCTCTATGCACACGTCCTGCCTGGAAGGTAAGGAGCTGCCAGACTGTTCCTGCTCACAACATTCCATGCTTGTATTTGAATCATTGTAATTCCTAACAAACCATCTTTATGCAGGTGAAGCCAGTTTCTCCATTACTGCCTACAGCCTCCTGAAGAACATTGTGCAGAAATGATGGGCACATTCTGCTTAAAGCTTTGATGAAGCAAACTCAGAGTCAACTTTCATGAACCCTGACAGCTTATGCAGATTTACACCTTCATCTAGTACTCACTCTTGAATATAGTAGGGTAGATTATATTTATATTGTACATGAAGAATTACACATTTTTGCCCCTGCCCCAACTTTTGTGCTTACTTGTTATTTTTTAAATTATCTGAATTCATACATTCTACAGAGCTAAATGAAAGGCATTTAATCTAATTTGATAATCAGATTTGTAGGCATTGATGCTTTGAAGTGGTTAACTGGGTAACAGCTAATTTCCCTGTGGGATGAGCAATGCACTAACCTCTCCTCCCCCTGAATGACGGCAGCATATAAATATCTGCTGC